>NC_090446.1:1375923291-1376226162 GCF_031143425.1 Pleurodeles waltl | reverse complement strand
TTGATATTTTCTGTTTCTTTCCTGGCAGTACATGGGGAATGAAGTTTATTAATGTTTTAAAATGGCTACTTATACAATTAAAGTGAAGAAAGTACATTATAATCCTCTCCTCCAGTCCTGACAGAATTATCTGTTACCCTTGCAAACTCCAGAGGCACACTCACAAGAAGTACTTCCCATTTGTTTTACCCCTCTTTTTACTTTATCCACCTTCAGCATTCTAATGTGCAGGGACTTGATTGCTTGGTTGAAGTCAGCCATTTTTTGTTAAACTTGTTGGTCCCAGATTACTGGACCAGGCACTTTAACCTCAGTGTTCACTGTTGTCATTTGGCATAATACACTGTCTTCTAGCTGCAAGCAGTGGGTCTCATTTCCTCTACCGTAAGGATGCTGTCCTTGGAAGAGTTAGCTGGCCCAATCTCTGGGAGCTCTGCACTCCTTAGACCAAAGCTTTGTAGTTCCATGGAAGACGTACTTCGTCTGGATATCATAAACTCTGTCCATCTTGGGTACCTTACACTGATCATCCCAGGATCCCAAAACACCCTCCAACCCCTGACACCATCTCATAGATGTGTTGGATCCCCGCGGTCTTATTAAATCCCTAGACAGGGCTGAGACAATGCCTAAGTCCCCTTGAGCTGACTGAAGGAGGTGGCCCCTCTGCCTCTTTACTATTACACTTGTTTGTGTTGGCCACAAATCATCTTGGTGTTCCGCTTGGTGCCCCTGGTCCCTCACCTCCAAAAATGGACTGAAGTGGGGGTTTACACCACTTCCTGCAGTTTATTCTCAGAGCCACATCACAGTCTGGCCTGGGGAGTGCTTTCCGTGGCATGTGGTGTCTGGCTCCTGAATCGTAGCAGTGTACCTTCTCCCATTAGAGGGGGCCCCAAATGTGCCTGGGGTCACACATGCAAGGAAGGAAAGACCTAGCACAGAGAGGAGCTTGAAGAAGCAATGGCCATCTTAGAACCTAGCCTGGCCATCCCTCAAAGATTACCATTTTAAAACAGATAAACATAATGTGATACTCAAAATACAATCACGCTGTTTCTAGTTAAAACAATATTGTGGAATGGTGCACTTTGGCCATTACATCATTTCACATACTTGCGGCTTAATTTCTAAGCATGCATTAAATAACTTAATGTACAAAAGTAACTGACGTTTGGGGAGTGTTTGTGCAGAACAAATGGGCCATTTGGTGCCGTAACAAGATCAAGGTAAATCACTTGATAAAACATTTGATCTTGTCACTGTCAACGGTTTCAGGAACCCTCTCCATTGATTTCTTTGGGCTCTTAAATGTCGAGGTCTGTGGCATGAGTCTATATGCACTCATGCTATTCTCCGTTGTGAGGGCTTGGATGTCAATGTCTAGTGTGAAGGCACAATGAAGTCTATGTTCTGATCCGATCAAGTTTTTCCAGACAAACTGACAAAAATGTAAACTTGTTAAAAATGCAACAGCCAGACTCCTGGAGAAGAGACCATATTACTCCTAACCTTGGATCTCTTCACTTGCTCCTTATTTTTCACACCATTTTAATCAAGTATCTGTTAGTTTATCGACTCTCCATGGGTTCCATTTTATTCTTTCTCTGTTCTGTGGCTGTGTTTGAATTGACATCGGCAAGAAGCTTTTGGCAAGTGTGGTGCTGTAAGGAAGTAGGTAAAATAGCAGGAGGGGCGTATTTGTCTAGCCATGCTTGGGCATCTGGTTAGTGAAGGCTATATCAGCATTGTAACTCCACCAAGAGGCAAAAGCTATTCAGATATCTTTTCAGAATTATGTTTTCAAATCAGCTCTATGTGATCTATTCTGTATACAATGCAAAGAATATACTACCTCATGGCAATAACAGACATGTTAATGGCAAAACTGACCCCTTCGGAGGAAAGGCTGACATCTAGACATTTGATGATTCCCTCTGTCAAGTCAACAGTGGCTCCATCCTGGGTGGCATGACCTCTTGCACTTTAATATTCTGCAATTCCAGATTGTATAGGGAATTACTGCAAGACTGTCTAGAAAACAAATTGTGCCGCAAGATGGAAGATTATGATGAAAAGATAAAAGCCTCTAAATCTCTCCCATGACGGTGCGAGCAACTTCAGATGCTATAGTGAGTTCCTTTCCAAAAACCTCTAGCACTTAGCTTGATATTGAAGAATGCATCAGGGGAAGGGTTGGGAGCTGGTATGGGAGACCTCTCAGCTCGAGGTAAGTGGTCACCAACTGTACTGTATCGACCGGCTAGAATTGAAGGTTGTTAAACTAGCCCATGGTACCCTTTCTTCTGTCCATATTTGTGACTACTATGCTTTAGACAGACAACACAGTAATGATTCATTATCTGAACAACCGGATGGAACAAGATCAAGTGTTTTGACCACAGAAGGAAAATCAGTTTAGCACTCAGCTCTTATGAAAAATGTTTCCCTGACAATGGTCCTGCTACCAGTTCTACAGCATGGGAAATCAGCTGAGCTCAGCGTCCATCTTCTGGAACAGCACAGGTGGGTGGTAGACAACAATGTCCTTCAAAACATTGCTTACTGATAGCCCACTCCGTAAGCTGCCTCAAGAGGAAAAGCAAGATGCCACACCTTAAGGCTTCGGTTCCTAGCACCCAAATACAGGGCAAACGCTCCTTTGATAGACTAGTTGAGGACATGCACTTACACTTTTTCCAATTCTGTTCTCCCAAAGGAGCTTTTGTAATGCACTAGAAAATTACTATTTTCATTGCTTCGAATTTGCCAAGACAGTGGTGTTGCCTGGACCTGCCTTGTCTGTCACGTCAACCACAAAAGTGATTTCTGTACAAGCTGTATCTTCCTACCTGGATGTCTGACTGAACCCTAATCACCTCCTCCCCCCAATTGAACTTACCTGTCTGGATCCTGAGTACCTATAAAACAGCCATTTGAACCGGTCACGTAGTTGCATGAAAATTGTGAGAAAGTACCTTCTAGCTCATTCCTCGTATGTTTTAAAGTGGAAGAGGTTTTATTAATGATTTAATTATTCTAAACGAGTGAAACTGAAAACACATCAAGAAGCACTGCTATTTAATTGACATATTTAGCAAAATCTAGCCTTAATTTCTCTTGTAACAAAGTGCATTTGGGTGCTACCGCCCCCTCTAGGAAGTGGACCTTTTAAGTTATCCGTTTTCACCATCTCAGTGATTCAGGATTTCCTTAAGTGTCCACTGATATTTTGCTCTTAGTAGGAAAACATTTTATTGTGCTGTCCAAAGTGATGGGTCTTTCAAAAGATACCCATGCGCAACGCAGATCTGCAACACTGTTCATGGGAAGTCGCTGTTGTTGTGTCTTATAAGGCCAGCAAGACGAGGGCATTACCATCAAGCTCTCTGTTGTGAGGACCCTTGCTTTGTTTTCCGTTACAGTAAAGTTTCTTCCTTATTTTTCACAAAGTCGTTTTGGATGCCTACATAAATCAAACATTTTTCATTCTGGTTTTATTACTTGGTAATGCTACCCTTCCAGAAAGGTCATTACATACTTAAGTTCTGACAAGGGCACTAACATACTACCTAGTTAAGAATAAAGGAATTAGACTGGCTAACCTTTATTTGTTAATTTCTGATAGAGATGATTCCTCTCCTTGTGAATTTCACCAAGTGTCCAGACTGGATCCTTAAACTTTTGTAGCAGTTCCCTCTCACATTGGTTGGTGGTGGTGTGCAGCTTCACGTTGGATCCGTCCCTACCCAGATGTAACGCTGGGCCACTATATTTGCATCACCTCCGTTCACTGAGCTCCGTTCCTTTCTTTCTGTGCTTTCCAAAACTGGCCTAGACTGGTGACGGTCGACCTGACAGACTTTTATTCAGCAGACTGAACTATTGCAATAGCCTTCTAGGTGCGTCCCCCAATACTCCTTCACTCCATTAGACAAGATGAATGACAAGATCATACACTTTGCTACACTAACTTTGTTTAATTTATACAGGTATATCGCCACCTTTACATACCACCTTTAAGTCTGCTGGTTCACCACGAGAACCAGGCAGTATACAAGTTTAAAACTCTTGTTTTCAAAGCAGCAAAGCTCTGGCTTCCGGCTTCTTCTTAGGCGTCCTCAACTGATTCACACCTATTTCTATTATCCTTCACGCACATCTTCTATTTACTCTTAGGCCACCATATGCCACATTTGGGTTCTGATCTTTCCACCTACTAAGCCAACTGCATTGGAACTCGCTACCACCTGACATTTGAGCCATCCCCTCCACACAGCAACTCAAATAGAGCACAAGAGTTTTGCAACTTTAAAAAAGTTGGTGGATTACTGCCTTGCTGTAAATTGGTGCATTTCATGCCTCTGTGGTTCATTAACTACTTACTTTGTAGACCTAGATAAATCTGTCTCTTTTCCAGTACCTACCTCACAACTGGTGCAAACAATAACAATTATTTTGTCTAAACTCCGAAATTCACCATCCTCATTGGCTTATGTACCATCATCAATGCAATGTAAAACATTTCCATTAAAAATGTTGCTGCTGTCAAATAAGTAAAATAAACAAAGGTACTTCCTTGCTTCTTCTCTGTGCATTACCTCTTCTAGAGCAGCTTTATGAGGCAACAACTCCCCTATGGCCCATGCACAGACCTGATGCTAGGAATGAGATTCTCCTCCACTTTCCTGATCGTTCCAGTAAGCCTTTTGGCAGTAAGGTGATTAATAGTCATAGACCTGCTATTCTCTCTGCTCAACCGTTCCTGATGATTGCAGTGGTCCTGCCCTCAAATACCTGTGCAAAACCATATTTTCCAGTATTTCCTCCACCAGAAATTTGAAAATATAGGTTCCTGCATAGCACTGCTGGGCCCAGTCTAAACTAGTGGCAATTTCACTGACCACTTATCTTTCGATAAACTAGGCGATAATTCCAGCAGCAACATTTCCTGTGTGCATGAGGAAAACAGAACTTTACACAGACATATTCTCTGGCTGCCTGAGTACTCGTTGCCGAAAAAAACATGTCTGATCTGCTTTGAGGCAGGCTTTCCTCATCAGATGTAGATGGTGAGAAGTGTGGCAGGGCAGAGTTTTTTCTGTATGGGACTGGATTATCTAAGACCACTGGGCCTTACAAGTGGTTTCTTTGCGATATTGTCTAACATTTCTGTGCTTTCACTCCTCAACCCATGGATTCCCCCTTGCCTACACTCATGCCAAGACACTATTCCCATCAAGGAGACAAGAATTCCTCTGTCAAGACATTGTAGTGGGTGCTTCGAAAAAGAAGAGTAATGTTTTTCTTTAACCCTTAACAAGATGCATGACTGACTTCCCATTTTATATCACCACCTGCTGAACATATTAGATCCACAAAATTGACTCCCTACTTGCCACCTTTGCATGCTTCATGCAGATGAGGATTGGTTTGTGTCCATGGACTGTGCAGATGCAACCGCCTAACCTCCAATTTCACTTATAAAGGCAGCACTTTCAATTCAACAGCTCCTCATAATGTTTTAAGGCCAGCTTTGAGTAGGATTTTTCTTTTTTTTTTTGCCCTGACTAAATGGCTGGCTGGCAAAGGCAGCCTATGAAATCAAGGCATTTATACACTTACAAAGATAATCCTTCCTAGTTCCATTGAGAAAGATAAAATTAATTGGGTCTCCCTTAAGCCCAGATGGGCCCAGTGCTATCTACCTGGGAATTAGGGACATTCCACAACCAATCAGTTTTTTCTCATCGATATTCCTCACCCTCCTCTGGGCTACATCTTTTCAAAACTGCAATGAAACTTTAGGCGATCATGGTCTTCATTTTACTTTTGTCCTGGCACAGCTTGATATGTGGGCTCTTCAGTAAGCAGTATGTTCTTTTAGAAGAACTTTCAGCAGGGGAAGTGTTTTCATCAACCATAGCCAGTTGATAATGTAGTGATGGATGCATCCTAATAAAGGTGTGGTACTCATTATGTGGGACTGTTGGTGTGTGATCATTGGTCTCCAGCCAAGTCTGGTCTCCATTTCAACATCTTGGAATTCACTGCCAGAATGTCTTTTTCTTCAAGAATTGGTTCAGGTCCTGACTGACAACGCGACAATCATGCACTTTCTGAACAAAATGGACAATATTTACTCTGCATGTGCATAAAGTCTATGCCTGGATTCCATGATTTACATCCTGGCAACCATCTTGTTTCTGAAAAGACCCCCAGGGTGGGTGTCATCAATCTGCATTCTCTCACATGAGAACTACACCAGGAGGTTTCGGTTACCATTTTTGTGATTTTATATGCTTGACCCTGTGGATCTCTTTATTGCTTTTGCGATGTAAAAATAGTGTTTTCCCTGCCTGAAAGAATTCTACTCTTCTGGGTACTTTGGACAATGCAGTGACTGAGATGCAACTTCCTTTTCCTGTATATCATTGCAGTAGTCTTATTAAATCCACCTGTCATAAGAAACGTTGCATATTCTTCAAACATACTTATTGCTTTGACTTTTTTGGCTTCTTGATCAAGCCGCTGTGGAAACTAATCATAAGGAGGACCTCTTCTCTATACAGGGAAAAGAGGTTTATTAGAAATCTGGTCTTTCATGCATATATATTTGCAGTTTAAAGCATTACTATATCTTTGGGTTTTGCAAATAAGTATATTTCATGAAATTGAAATGTTACTGTATTATTTATTCATGTCATCAAATGTATTTATATCTTTTGAATATTGTATTCTCAATAAACGTTTTCTTTAAACTTAAAAAAAAGAAAGAAAGAAAAAGAAATGGGGCCTTTGGTTGGCAGGTACGCTACCCCTTGTCCAAGCAAGGACCCTCACTCTAATCGGGGCAAATGAGAAAACACACCTGGTTAACTCCCACTCACCCCCATGGTAGCTTGGCACAAGTAGAAAGGCTTAACCTAGAAGCAATGTGTAAAATAATTTTGACCAACACACAGTAATACAGTGAAAACACTACAAAATGGACACCACACCAGTTTAGAAAAATAGGCAATATTTATCTAAATCAAACAAGACCAAAACGACAAAAATCCAACATACACAAGTCAAGAGATGAATTTTTAAAAGAATAAGAGTCTTACTCCATAGAAAACAATGGAAACGTTGATTTTACACACAGTACCTGGTTTGCGTAAAAAATAAAGCCGCACGGGTGCGTGTGCATCAGAAAAGTCAGCAATGCGTTGATTCCTTACTCGCAAGTGAGGCTGTGCATGGTTCCTTGTCCGGTCGGGTAGGTGATGCGTCATTTTTCTCCCTAGCAAGAGAACAATGAGTCGATTTCCAGACAGGGCACCTCATATCCGCACAGATTCACAATGATTTTGACGCCCAGCGACGATGCATTAGAAATCTGGTCGCACAATGTTAGAAAATCACGCTGCCTGGGGTTTGCATCGTTATCAGTAGCCGCAAGCTGGTGTTGCGTTGTTTCTCCAGCCGCGATGCATCGATTTCCCAGCCACGATGCAGGTGGGGTGTCTGTTTCAGCCACATTGCAGGTTTTGGGTCAAATTTCCCAGCACAGTGTTCCGTGCGTGGATTTCAGTCCTTGTGCTGCTAACTTCACCTTTCAAGGGCCCAGGGACTGGATGGGGCACCACTTGGCAGGGCAGGAGTCTCAGCAGAAAGTCCAGGTGCTGGCAGAGGAAGTTTTTGATGGCCCTGAGACTTCAGAACAGGAGGCAAGCTCAGTTCAAGCCCTTGGAGATTCTTCACAAGCCGTAATGCACAACAAAATCCAGACTTTGTCCCCTTTCACAGGCAGAAGCAGCAACTGCAGGATAGCCCAACAAAGTAGTCATAGGCCGGTGCAGCACTTCTCTTCAGCTCTTCTCCTTGACAGAGGTTCCTCTTGAATCCAGAAGTGATTTAAAGTCTGGGGTTTGGGCATACTTTAGGCAAACTTCAAAGGAAAGTCTCTGGCGTTTACAGGATCCTGCCTTGCCCAGGCCAGGCCCCAGGCACACACCACGGGGGTTGGAGACAGCATTGTGTAAGGGCAGGCACAGCCCATTCAGGTATAAGAGACCACTCCTCTCTCCACTCCAGCCCAGATGGCTCATCATTATATGCAGGCTACACCCAAGCTCCCTTTGTATCACTGTCTAGAGGAGATTCACAAACTGCCCAACTGTTAGTTTGACCCAGACAGGGAATCCACAAACAGGTAGAGTCACAGAAAGGTTTAAGCAAGAAAATGCCTGCTTTCTAAAAGTGGCTTGTACAAACTAACAATTTAAAATGAACTTTACCAAAAGATGCATTTTTAAATTGTGAGTTCAGAGACACCAAACTCCAAATTTCTGTCTGCTCTCAAAGAGAAACCGCACTTTAAGAATGTTTAAAGGCAGCCCCCATGTTAACCTATGAGAGAGATAGGCCTTGCACCCTGCCCATGGGGCTACCTAGGGGCCAACCTTAGGGGTGCCTTACATGTAAAAAAAAAAAGGGAAGGTTTGTGCCTGGCAAGTGGGTACACTTGCCAGGTCGAATTAGTAGTGCATAACTGCACACACAGACACTGCAGTGGCAGGTCTGAGACATGTTTACAGGGCTAATCATGTGGGTTGCACAATCAGTGCTGCAGGCCCACTAGTAGCTTTTTTATTTTTACAGGCCCTATGCACCACTAGTGCACTTTACAAGAGACTTACTAGCAAATCAATTATGGAAATGCTAATTGTACATACAATTTCACACAGGGAGCACTTGCACTTTAGCAGTAGTCAGTATTGGTAAAGTGCCCATGGTAACAAAAACAGAGTCCAGCACACAGTCAACGACCTGGGAAGCAGAGGCAAAAAGTTAGGGGAGACCACGCCAAGGATGCCACGTCTAACAGGGTTGATTTAGAATATCCATCTCTACCTAGAGAGTATTTACTTTCATGCTTTGTTACTGAGAGGCAGAATTACCAAGAGTGGACTCTGTCTGAAGAAGTTACTATCTACCTGTAGACTGTGATCCAAAGCATATTATGCGAGTGATTGTAAAAGTCCCACTTGGGTGCCATTTAAATGGCATTCTATATTATCTGTTGTCCTAGACCTGTGACTGTTAACGTTACCTTGATATTGTTTCACTTTCAAGGCAAACAGGTTTCTTACTTTTCCATTCCAAATTGTAGTTTTTAGAAGGGGTTGATAAACATTTAATCCAATGTCATCTGGAGTTCCACCTTCAGACTTCATCTTGGCATTTCTTATGGCAGCTCAAATTTAGTTTGTTTATTTGTGATGAAAACTTGTCACAGGGACAAAGTTTCTGTCCACTCCATGCGTTAGGTGAGTGATCTTCATGTGTAGCGCGTTAGCGGCCCTGTGGTTCTTTAAAGATTAGGCATCTCTGCAAGTTCTGTCTTGTTTCTTACCTGCAGTGGTCTCTCAAGTCCACCTTTTCCAGCAACTTCACACATCCTTATCTGAGGAGAGATTTTACTGCTTTCAAGCTAAAGAACCCTGAGTTTTTAGTAATTATCTTTATTCGGTACAATGACCATAAAAGCACAAATATAAAAACACATAAAAACCATTGCATGATATCATAAAATACAAAGAGAGTCAGTCAAGTCCATTAAGATCACCTAAATAACAATAAATATAATATACTTGCATTTAAAAAAGGAACCATGGGTCATTTAGCTTTTGCAAAATTAAGGCTCTCGATAAGTGTTGATGAGCTTTAGCACGGAGTAACAAAATGTACAATTCTTAGCCAGTGTAAGCTAAAACCATGAAAAACACACATTGCTTAAATTCTCCTATTGACAATTGCATAAGAAGATTATACAAGGGATATAGCCATCAGAAACAGTTCAAGATCCACAACACTGCCTGTAGATCTTAAACCCACGGACAGACCTAAAAGAATATCAAATAACTGTGAATACTATGCAACATGTTGATTAAGACACTAAAAAATTAATGAGCTCCAATTCATAAGACCTTGATTATCAGAGAGTCCTTAGGGAGATGACAACATGGCCAGCCATTAAGATAATAAGCCTTGAAATACAGAAGGTCCTTTTTGTTAATGACAACATGGCCAGCCATTAAGTTCCCTGATTGTCCGCACCCCTTTATGAGTTGAACTTGAGCTTAAGGTTGCTCGATCGATTTTTCACCTAAACATTTGGCACGCTTATGCCTTACAGAAACAAGGAATCGGAGTATACAATTGGCTCTGCAGTGTTGGTCCTAAATAAACTCGGCGCCACCTAGAAGCTTAAAATCCCTGGAGCTATCCAAATAGGTCAAAGCCATCTATGTCTAGCTTCACAGTAGCCTGGACAAACAATAATATGATTGATCGACTCAGGAGCCAGCCCCCAAACAGGACATAAAGCAGACACACACCCCTCGGTCCAAACATTGTAAGAGGAGTTCAAAAGAAAGCACCCATACCTAAATCACAGGAAAAGGCTCTTCGCCAGAGGGGAAGAAACAATATCCAGAAAGGTCTCGAACAACAGAGCGGCTTTGACATCAAGGAACCTTTTTGTTAGGTGGCCCACATTAGTCCTGGTATGTTAGTGCTCCATAATGTAACACCAATATGCTGACTTAATAACCTGTTTATCAGCCTTAAGTATCTGCTCACGATACAAAATCTGAGGTTTTATGTCTTGGTCTAAAGAGTTTAGGTTTAACATTCAACTCTTTGTATGGTTTTCCAATTTGTGGTAAAGGGAAATGCCATTGATGGACACTTCCTTTTCGCGTGGCGCATTATTTGCATCAAGATGTGTTAAGAGCTGACGGAGCAAAAGGTCACTTCTGCATCTCAGGCATGTGTTCCTTTTGTTGATGTTTGTGGTGAAGCATCAGCCCCATCCTCTAGTCACTCATTTACCTGTTTTTTAGATTAAATGTTTTCAAAGAAAGCACATTTTGGCTGACCCAGGCCTACATAACTTTCTTGCTCAGTAACTTAATTCTTTCTACTTTTGTGATATTTCTTTGAGAGCTTTCGAAGTGGAATCTTCAGGCAGATATGTCCTTTATCACACAGATTTCACATCCACCTCTCCACTGGGATACCCGAGCGCCCAATACCTCCCACATTGTACACTTAGATAATTCATTCTCTGTTTTGGTGCATGGAAAAGGAACTGAAGTATGTATTCACAAGTGGTCCATTGAATATAGTCAACATCACTTACTGTTCGCACTGTTTGGCATGGAGACAGTCACAGTGAAGATCTACCAATGGTATCTGTTCTCTGGAAGATAAGTTATAAGAAGAGTAATCTATGGGAGGACTGTCTCAATCTGTAACAGAAAATATGTACCCTGTTTTTCACCTGTATTGGGGTTTTTCCTAGTTTTTATATGTTCTTGTCTCATTGACTAGATTCGAGCACTGTGAGGTCGTACTGTATATGCTGTTCAAATCTAATGTGGCCCTTAGTTACAAAATTGATACCAGTCCAATAGCGCTATAAAAGGAAAAAAAAAGCCCAAATTATGTAACATTACATAGATACGTGACGGTATTAAATACAGAGTTGATTTCTTTTAGCATTTCTAATAATAATAAGGTACTGTGGATTCCAGACTGACAATGGGGAATATTCAAAGCATATGAATCAGTGAACAATACTAATTTTGGATAATTTTAGTTGCACGGAACTCATTTTTTTGTTTCTTAGATGTTGGGTCCAGGATAATATTAAAAGTATTTTCCTTGTTCACTTACAACCCTCAATGATCTTGTATGTGCACATTTGAGGAGGCTGTAGCTGCCCTATTTTCGCTATATGTGTGACCTGCTCTAGTCTTGGTCAGAACAGTGTTCAGGCCAAATATCTGTAATTTGATTTTGGTGTGGGATTTCATTTTCTGGGGTTGCTACAGGGATGCACATTTAGTGCACAACCATATCTAGTGGTTCACGTCTCGTGTAAGGTTTGCATTTTCCGCCTCACCATTCTCCCAATTGCTAGGACGACTTTGATTAATCTTGAATGTACTGCACAGTATCATGTTACCCCAGTGATTGAAGGACATGGACAATGGGGAGTGCAGGAGCAAACTTACGTATTTCTTCCCTCTAGAAAAAATTGTCATGCAAGGTTTGAACACCATCCTTCTTCTCACAATACAAATAATTTGTTGGGTTTTATTGATCAATCCACTTTTCTTTTTTTTTTTTCATTCTTAGCTAAATTTCCAAACCAAGTGGCCCTTAAAAACACAGCTGAGGTGAGACCATTGCTGAAGCGCTGCCGAAGGGAGATTCTGCCTGACTGCAGCCCCACTCTAGAATCTCCCATTGTGCCGGTGAAGAAGAGGAGAAAGTGTGATGGAAGCCCCTCATCCAAGGTGGGCACCATAGTCTCAACACCCGAGGGACAGCTGAAGCGACCGAGAAAGTCTTTAATTCCAGGCCCAGGTCGTGGGTCTCTGAGTAAAGCGCTCACAGCCTTGCCATTTGACTCTTCCAGCAGCAGCTCCACAACTCTTATACTGCCAGAGAGCCCCTCAAAAAAGACACCGCTCTGTACACCAAAGCACACATCGGGTAGCACCCCAAAGCACTGTCCTGCTACAGTCACCAAATGCCGCCTGCCTCTAACCACGTCAGCAATTCAGAACTGTGCTACAGTCCAGAAAGCCCCACTGCCAATGAGGGATTTGAACACTACCTTTGACCTCCCTGAAGAAGGCTGGCCATCCTCATTAATGGATAAGACTGTGATCCTTGGCCCCTCAGCTTTCCCTGGCTGGGAAAACATTGGCTGCAACTTGGGGAAGGCTGATGGTTCTACAGTGCACAGGTATGTGACTGGCTATGCATTTGCTTACTGCTTGTGATTCAAGTTCCATCAGTATGCTGTGCTTGGGAGATGGCCTGGTCTAACCGTATATGAGAAAGTTTGTCTTAATGATGATATGAGGAAGGGTGTCATAACCTCTTGAGTTTTGCTTCTAGGCTGAAGAATCTCAGCAAGAAGTGAAGCAGTGTGTGCCTGGCCTCTCAAGATTTCCTGACAGAGTGTATTATGAAAATGAGTGTACCTTGTTTTGTACGTTTTGTCCGACAGCACTGTGTGAGGTGGAGTATGCTTGGCTTTATCAGCTAACATTCGAGAAAAATGAATGAGGTGGTGTGTTCCTACCCCTGAAATGTCACCTTGCCTCTCCTCTTATGAGGATTAATATTCAGAGCCTAGTCTCACAAACGTCCTTGACCCACAGCTCTGGGTAAGGCTCAGTGAGCTTTGCTGTTCTAGAGCAACATTGGAAGAGGTATGTGAGACAATATTATTCTTGGAATACGACTTGCCTTTTGCATTGATCTTTATTTTTGTAGATTGCAGTTTGAGTTGGCCTGTAGTCTCTGACAGTGTTTTTCATTTTTCTCCTCTGTCTTTGTCTGCCCCATCACTTCCATCTTTGCCACCCTTACATTTGGTTTTGGTGCAAAGGCATGAGGTTGCAGTTTTCACTATGAAGGGTCCGTCTGTCTCAAGGAGCAGTGCCCCACAGCCATTGTCTACCGTCAAGAAATCAGGCGCACAGCGAAGACGGCGATCAATCAGGTGAGTATAGCAACAATGAGGGGAGGTTGGCAGTTTTAAGAAATCAACCACCCTTTCCCAACGTCCCTGTTTCCTCTTTTCTCATACTGCACTTGTCTGTGGGACTTCAGTGTAGCTCAGGTTCACCTATCATACTTGTTACCACCATTTATTGCAAAAGACCAGTACAGAGTGGTGGTTGCAGAGGTGAACTTTTACTTCAACTTCTACAATGCTGTCCGCTAAGGTATAGCAGCTTTCTGGAAGTTAGAAATGTTTGTAGGCTCAAAATGAAACGCATCATATAGCTCATATGTCACAGAAGAACTTCCATTGCTGCCAGCGCCCAAGATAGCATGTCCATGCCTAACATGTATTTTTTAGGTGTATTATGAATTAAACAGGCATTTTCACCTCATTAACAGAGGGAAGGGTTGGTCCTGAAGGGTTATTCACTGTACTGTGGGGAGAGGGGTCATCTATTTTCTCCTGATGTGTGTGGAAAGTTTGGAACCATTGTAGTCAGTTTAGTTGGGAAAAGCATCCCTGATCATGGTTAGGCCTGTTAATGCTTTCAGTTGGGGTACCTGTAACTTTCATAGAACACTACATTGCTCTGTGATTTGGCAGGATTGAAAGAGTAAACAGGGTGTTAAGTGATTGTCAGCTAAAGTAGCAGCCATTGGAAAGATTACTTTATTTAGAACTACAACTGTATAGATGGCCTGGCTCCCCTTCGGAGGCTGATAAAATCTGGATTTTTAGGCCAACCAGAAATTGAGAAGCGCTTGAGCTATTGCTAACTATACCTTACATAAAGCTGTAACTTAACTTTCCTTAAGGGCCTTTGCAAAAAGGGGCTTTCACTGTGGGTCTTTGCAAGGCAACATTACATTGGCTCTTCATGCAACAGCTTAAAATGGTACTAATCAAAGTATTATACTGAAGATCAGTGCCTTGAGGCCCCAAGGGATCCAAGTATTGAGTATAACGCATTCTACAGAGTAGTTTGTAACTCTGTTAAAACTCTGCTCACACTGGACAGACTTGAGACCTAAGAAGGTAGATTACCCAGTCTTCCAATTGAAACTTGTATGCTCGTTACCACTAAGGCTAAAAAAACACTCCAGCACAAGGGCATCTCAAATGATAAACCTTTTGACAACTGTTTTACTTCTTAATTTCCGTATTAGCTTATGTTGGCATGCTTCTCATAATCCACACCATATGCATTCTGGAGGCCATATTAAAACCTGTGGGCCTTCTTAACACAACGTGCTGTGGCATAAACTTGTGTTCTTCCTTCCCCGTCTGTGATATTTGTATTTACAAGTTATTTAAAAACATTTACCTTTGTCTATGACTTTATTTACTTGAACGTTTGGGCTCTGATCATGGGTGGTGAAGACACCCTCAAGCACATATTAGCAGTTATCTTAATCAGATCTTTTCGAGGTACACTGATTGCTGCCCATGTCGTTCAAGATTTTACATTGGCTAATTTTCTGCAGTGGCAATTAATGAAACTGTTCTCAGGTAGTTTCTGTAACCTCGTTCTGGATTCATTGAATCCTGGCAATCAAATTGGAAATACATCATGTGGCCCTGTTTTAGTAACAATTGTGCCAGAAATCTTTTTTTCTCATTCAAGTATAACTATACATGAATCGATCTTGCAAAGTGAAGCCCTCTTCTATTGACTGCCAGTCAGAAAGTCCAAGTAATGCTAAAAAATTTTTTGTGCCTGCTCTTACACATCCCATTAAAGAGATGAGAGCTCAAGGCTGATCTCTCTAGAAAAATTAAGTGTAGATAAACTGCATCCATTTCTTTACTTTTCTATTCAGACCAATCATCCCTTTGAGGGGTGTCAATATTCAGTCATTGTCTCAGTGACAAAGGTGGTCTTCAAGTCTAACGGAATTAAGACTGCGAGCCATGCCATGTCTCTTGTTTATAGAAAACCAATCAAATGGATTATGTTAAATGCACCAGAGGAACCCTAATGAGTGTCTAGAAGTTTGTGCTGCTCATCTTGCTTTGCATCCTACGAATTCCAAGCAATTCTAATGGCTAAGTCAGATTTGAAATGAAGCTGGTTGGCAGGCAAGGTGGCCAGCAGCTTATCATCCTGTTGCAAAGTAGTGGCAACTGCTGTATGATAGAGAATTCTAGCTGCAGATTACTTGCCTTTGAATTTTCTTCAGGCGTCAGACTGGATCTGGAAGATTTTTTTTATTTTTTTATTTTTGCAGTACCACTGCATGCCGTTAGGGTGCGTCGATCGGCTCTGTGTCCATTGTCTGTCATCCACGCCGGATATGACGTTGCGTGTCCTATATAGGAGTCAACTTTTTGTCAAGCATTTTTTGAGTTTACTCCTCGGTGCGTCGAGGATGTCTTCTAGAAAGACAGGATTCAAGCCCTGCAGGTCCTGTCATCGGGTGATGTCTGGGATGGTTTCACACCTCTTGTGTCTTTGGTGCTTGGAGCGTGACTTCGACTGAAGTCGTGCTCCCAGTGCCAGACCATGCATCCGAAGGCTTTGAGGGAGTGGTCCCTAAAGCTGCTGGCAGCCCGGCACTCGACCCCGTGCAAGTTGAGGTCTTTGTCGCAAGGAATGTCCCGGGGTCGGTCGCAGAGTTCAAAGTCATTGTCGTCTCAGTCCAAGTCCTCTGAACATCAGGTAAGTCGAGGCACAAGAAAAAATCTAAGAAGTTGAAGCGCTCTTTGACTTCTCCTCAGCTGATGAGCAAAGGAGCGTCAACACTCTAGGCCTCATTCTGAGAAACCTGCACCTGGGTTGACTCTGTGCCACCCTGAGTTTCCAGGTGCTGGAACGACCTCTACCCAGCTCCCAGAGTGAGTTCTGTGAGGCCATGCACCTAATTTTTGCGCAGCCTGACCCCGCTGGAGCACCTTCGGGCCTTGAGGAGTCGGAGTGGGCCCTTTTGGGTTCTGCGCTGCAGCTTTGGCATGGAGGAGTTATCAGGGATCCAGTCCTGGATCCACACTGAGGCAGGTTGTACCACCTCGTCATTTCCCAACGCCGATGCTCCTGGCACCATCTGCACCCATGGGCGGCATCATCCCCATTGTCATTGCTGATTCGGACACGCAGCCGGATGGGCATCATACGATGCAGATTCTGGTGCCGGCAGGAGCTCTGCTTGGAGCTGATCGTTAGCCTTTTTCCCATGGGCTAGGCTTCGGTGAAGAATGGGTGGGGTCGCTTGACCCTTTAGAATACCAGCCACCAGATGAAATGGACTGGAGTGAAGAATAGGTGAAGCCAGCGGACTGGATAATTCTCCATATATTGGCATGCTACCATTGCTACAGAGGAAGGAGCTTCTTAAGCTATGGTGCTGAGGAAGGCAGCTGAGGTCCTGGATCTTTATCTGCCCTCTGTGGCTGTCAAAACTATAATCTCTTGACAGAGGTGCAGCAGCCGGGACCTACAATCAATCAGGAATTTGTAAAGCACACTACTCACCTGTGCTGGGGAGGGTGAAGGGGGGAGGGAAGTTGCTGGTACTCCTCGAACAGCCAGGTCTTGAGAAGTTTCCTGGAGGTAAGGAGGTCTTTGGTCTGGCGCAGGCGGGTGGGAAGTGTGGTCCACGTTTTAGCGGCGAGGTGTGAGAATGATCTACCGCTGGTTGTAGTTCTGCGGATGTGTGGGACAGTTGCGAGGTCAGCGGAGCTAAGATGCCAGGTCGGGGTGTAGAAGTAGAGCCGTCGGTTGAGGTATTCTGGTCCGGTGTTGTGCAGCGCTTTGTGAGCATGGGTGAGCTTCCACCTCAGAACCCATGCTCCCGTTCAAGGAGACAGTCACTGATGTCCTACGTGGTACCTGGTCCAAACCCAGCACAGGGGCTCCTTTTAACAGGACGATTGCCCAATGCCATCGTCAGGCACCTGGGGACCCAAGTTTTTTGATGCAACACCCCACCCCTGGGACCTTGGTGGTTCAAGCCTCTACCTCCCAGGGCGCGTTCCCTTCCGTTCCCCTGGAGAGGGAATGCAAAAAGATGGACGCACTTGGGGAAAATGTTTTCTTCTGCCACAATTGCATTGCAGTCCTTGAACACCACCACATGCCTTTTAGGCTGTTACTTCCACACACTGTGGAACAGGTTTGTGGAAGTGCTGCCACAGGTCCCAGATGAGGCCCAGGCTGTACCCTCCCAGCCTGTTGCCAATGGGAGTGATGCAGCAAAGTTCACAATTTGTTACAGACTGGATACGACTGACTCGCTAGGCAGAGCGGTTTAATCGAGATTGGCTCTGAGGCGCCACGCCTGGCTGAGGACGTCTGGCTTTTCAGAGGGATGTCCTAGCTTCTTAGATGGACATGCCCTGTGACAGCACCTGTCTCTTCAGAGACAAGGCAGACTGCGCTTGAGCTACGGTCAGGTCACAGTCTGCCTTCTGCCTCTTTCGTGGCTATGGAGGGGTCTGCAACCATACCCATTCCAAGTCAGCCACTGTGCCACGCATGTTGCCTAGCCTCTGCATGGCCAAGGGCACGGGAATCCATCAACCTTGTGGGTTAGGTGGCCACTGCCAATGGTCATAGAAAAGTTGTAGTCACCCTACCACCTGGCACCCCCTGTAACACCCCTAAATAAAGACTCAGACTACCCTGAGCAGCTGAACTGCTCTGCAACAAAGTCTCAAGAAAGGACTCTGCAGACTCCGGAACAACAAAGACCTGACACCCGAAGTGACCACTGCACCTGACATCCACGACCCAAGGTGGAGCCAACCAACGGTGCCAGCCTGGTTCCCCAGGTGCCTAGGGTCTGAGCCCACCTGCGATTTACCCCTCTGAACTAGAGTCCACCCTCTCCCCCCCCCCCCCCCCCCCCCTCCAACCGCCACCGCCACAGTGGACTCCATAACGACGCCTGCACCTGTGACACACAGGACCCCCTGACTAAGAGTGCTCCCGGATGAAGAACCCCAATGCCCTAGTGGGCACCCCTGCATCTGTCACCCCTGGGCCCTGGAGAAAATGACCAAAGGTGCACCTACGTCCGTGAGCATGTGACGTCTACAACCTACCTTTTTGTTGTCTCCTCCTGGCCAGAGCTTGTAGCCTGTTTTCACAAGGCCAAATTCCCTTTGAAAACCATTGGGCAGCTGATGCCTTACTGCACCCCTTCAACTGGCTATCTCAGTGCTGCCTGGAGTGACCTGCTGGTGTGGGTCTGATCAGTGCCCAGTACTTACCTTAACTCTATGAGATTAGCCTTGTAAATCATTAACTTTGTGTTTGCTGGACATTATTTTCCTCCTTAGGTTAACATTGAAGAACTCTGAAATTGTCGATTTTCAAAACTGAAAAGTATTTATGCTTGAAAACGTACTTACCTTGTAACAACGTTTTTTTTTTTTTTTTGTCCTCATTTATAGTAAGGCTGGAGGTATCAAACTTGTTTCTGAACTCCGGTATACACCCCGCCGAGGGCTTAACCCCAGACAACTAACCCCTACCAACAGGAGAAGCGAGGCAGTGGGGCAAGATCAAACCCCAACTTCCTTTCTGTTGGGCCTTATTTCTTATTCATTGGACAGCCATATACTCAGTGATCAGAACAGATTAGTTGTCTTCCGGACTAGGAACCAGAAACGTAGCAGATTAGAGAGATGGGAACGGTTCCCATATTCTAAGATGTTTCTCTGTACCGTTGATACAGTCTAGATTGGCGAATCTCTTATCCAATAGTCCCTGTACATGGTAAACAAATGTTTTCTTCTCAGAGGTGCAGGCTTCGCAATTGACCAAATTGTGCGCATTGATACTTGCCACAATCTGGACAGGTTCGAGACCGGCAGGTCCAGGTTCCAAACATCTTCGGGTGATGGGAGGGAGGCATCTTCTGCTTGCACCAGGGACCAATACCATGTTGATACCTCTTTCTTTAACACTTGCGTATCTATTATTACATTTTCCCAGTCTGTGCTGTGTCCAACCTCAGATTCTCCTTGTACCCAGCTTGTCAACTGTAAGTATTTAAACCTAGATAGTCTAACAATAGTGCATCTCGATATGGAGTCCCAGGCAATCACAGAACCCTCGGTAACTACTTGGCCCCATCGTATAACATCCGCTTCTATTAGTGGAATTGCCAAGGTGTCCTGCAGGTAAGCCAGGCTACTGGGGAGCGGGAGGGGAGGTCCTAATGTGATCCATCTCACTATAGTACGGGATTCCTAATTATCCCCTCAATTTCAACCTGACTTTTTTGTAGTACCTTGGATGGCCACATTTATAAAGGAAGTACGAGCCCTGTTCTCGGAAGACTTCTGTTAGTGCCCAGGGTCAGGGACAGAGTAGTCCTTAGATAACAATTACTCAGTGTTCAACTGAAAGGCCCAACAGTATAACTGAAAATCAGGAAGTGCAATTCCCCCATCAAGCTTCTTTTTGCAGTTATTTTTCCAACTAGCCAAATAGTCCAACCGCACCTACCCCTTGTCCCAAAGTATTTTATAAAGTCGAGCCCCGACCAAAGCACCTGCTGCTCATAAGGTGCAAATCAGAAGAGTTTATGTTGTAATTGGTGCAGCATATCTGTGAAGGGGGCATGGCCATCCTCACCGGCGCTTATAGTGCTCTCTGCAGTCTTGCAGCAAGAGCTTTTTTGCTGACAACTAAGGGCATCTCTGGCCCCCACAAACCTTCATTACACTAAGGGATTCCATCCCCCAACTCTCTGTGCGCCAGGAGGCAAACTTGCAGCACATCTCTGAAGGATCATGGCCAAGCTCAGCAACACTCATAGCGCTCTGTGCAATCCCACAGGCAGACCAATCCTGCGCCCATCAGCCACTGCTAGGCCAGGCCTCGTCCCCCCCCCCCCATCTTGGTTTTGATCCCGGCATTGCCTACTGGTGTGTAGTCATGGGTAAGAGAAAGACCACAGCAATCACCACAGTGGGTGACACCATTAACTCTTTTCTGGTTTGTGCAGCAGGTGTTCTTACAAAGGAGATAGAATTGACTGAAAGATGTCTTTCTATACAGGGAGTGCAGAATTATTAGGCAAGTTGTATTTTTGAGGATTAATTTTATTATTGAACAACAACCATGTTCTCAATGAACCCAAAAAACTCATTAATATCAAAGCTGAATATTTTTGGAAGTAGTTTTTAGTTTGTTTTTAGTTTTAGCTATGTTAGGGGGATATCTGTGTGTGCAGGTGACTATTACTGTGCATAATTATTAGGCAACTTAAAAAAAAAAAAATATATACCCATTTCAATTATTTATTATTACCAGTGAAACCAATATAACATCTCAACATTCACAAATATACATTCCTGACATTCAAAAACAAAACAAAAACAAATCAGTGACCAATATAGCCACCTTTCTTTGCAAGGACACTCAAAAGCCTGCCATCCATGGATTCTGTCAGTGTTTTGATCTGTTCACCATCAACATTGCGTGCAGCAGCAACCACAGCCTCCCAGACACTGTTCAGAGAGGTGTACTGTTTTCCCTCCTTGTAAATCTCACATTTGATGATGGACCACAGGTTCTCAATGGGGTTCAGATCAGGTGAACAAGGAGGCCATGTCATTAGATTTCCTTCTATTATACCCTTTCTTGCCAGCCACGCTGTGGAGTACTTGGACGCGTGTGATGGAGCATTGTCCTGCATGAAAATCATGTTTTTCTTGAAGGATGCAGACTTCTTCCTGTACCACTGCTTGAAGAAGGTGTCTTCCAGGAACTGGCAGTAGGACTGGGAGTTGAGCTTGACTCCATCCTCAACCCGAAAAGGCCCCACAAGCTCATCTTTGATGATACCAGCCCAAACCAGTACTCCACCTCCACCTTGCTGGCGTCTGAGTCGGACTGGAGCTCTCTGCCCTTTACCAATCCAGCCACGGGCCCATCCATCTGGCCCATCAAGACTCACTCATTTCATCAGTCCATAAAACCTTAGAAAAATCAGTCTTGAGATATTTCTTGGCCCAGTCTTGACGTTTCAGCTTGTGTGTCTTGTTCAGTGGTGGTCGTCTTTCAGCCTTTCTTACCTTGGCCATGTCTCTGAGTATTGCACACCTTGTGCTCTTGGGCACTCCAGTGATGTTGCAGCTCTGAAATATGGCCAAACTGGTGGCAAGTGGCATCGTGGCAGCTGCACGCTTGACTTTTCTCAGTTCATGGGCAGTTATTTTGCGCCTTGGTTTTTCCACACGCTTCTTGCGACCCTGTTGACTATTTTGAATGAAACGCTTGATTGTTCGATGATCACGCTTCAGAAGCTTTGCAATTTTAAGAGTGCTGCATCCCTCTGCAAGATATCTCACTATTTTTGACTTTTCTGAGCCTGTCAAGTCCTTCTTTTGACCCATTTTGCCAAAGGAAAGGAAGTTGCCTAATAATTATGCACACCTGATATAGGGTGTTGATGTCATTAGACCACACCCCTTCTCATTACAGAGATGCACATCACCTAATATGCTTAATTGGTAGTAGGCTTTCGAGCCTATACAGCTTGGAGTAAGACAACATGCATAAAGAGGATGATGTGGTCAAAATACTCATTTGCCTAATAATTCTGCACTCCCTGTAGAAGAGGCTAGGGTTAACCCACCAGCACTTGCGTCTTACGACGCTCAGCATCAGTGTGTGGTTCTGAGGGCCGTTCCCCTCCCCGCCTGCTACTTTTGAGGAATTGTGCATGGTATTGGGTGATAACTCTAGTTCCACCTTCACTGAACCACCAGTCAAAATAAGAGGTGCCCTGCGTAAGAAGCCCAACCTATTGTCTAAGAGGGTTAAGTTGCCTAGAGACAAGGTGGAAACTGCTTGTTCTGACTCGGGGTATTATAGATTAAATATATGCCAGGGTGGAAACTATGATGTGATTACATCTAAAACCATTATTGGATTGCCTTGATGGCTTAGAGTCAAAAATGTCTAAATTGCTTAATCATCATACTGATACCTCTAGTCAAGTTTTGCCATCAAATTGTATTGCCTCTGCATCTAGTGTAAACAATTCCAGTATTAAGGGGAGAGGAAACAGCTGCAGCTCCTCAACTTTAGAAATCCAGCCGTCGCTCAAAATCTCCTTGGATGACTAGAACACTTGGCCCTAGGTCCTGCCCAGACAGTGGGTTACTTTTACAGACCTGGTAACCCGGCTAAAGTATGGTTTAATTCAATTCTAGAATCCTGGGCTGCTCATATTATGGTAAACCCATTGGAGTCTGCCCTGGGGATGTCTAGAAATAGATTTTCCCGCTTGGAGGGACTGGAGGGCTATGATTGACTGGTTGACCTGGCAGATACTGCAACAGTACGGGAAATAGCGGGCTCACAATCCAGTGGCATCCTTAAAGTGAATGCTCCAGGGCCTACCCCAATTAAGGTTTGGTAATGGAACATTGCGGGCCTCGGAAGTAAGATGGGAGACCAAGAATGGTTAGATCTTGTGGCAAACTGTCATCTACTTTGTTTACGCAAAACATGCACTGTTTTCTAACCTTTACTATGCCTATTTCTGATTGCTAGTGTATATGTTTAGTGTATTACTTACTTCCTATTGGAGGGCTGCCCTTCTAGTATTTTGTGGTATTGTATCCCAAAAATACCTTTAGTTTTGTACAACTGAGTGTTTTCTTTCATGTGTATAAGTGTTGTGTTACTACACTGGTTTTGCATGATCTTCGCATGTCTCCTAGATAAGCCTTGGCTGCTCATCCAGAGCTACCTCTAGAGAGCCCTGGCTTCTAGACACTGCCTACACTTCCCTGGTATAAGGTGCAAATACTTTAGGTACCCACCACACACCAGGCCAGCTTCCTATAGCGATCTATGACATAACTTGTTTAACAATTTAAAGATTTTTTTTTTTTTTTTTTTTTTTTAATCAACATAAACATTTAAATCATCTGTTAAATATTTTACATGACACTGTTTCATTAATTTTTACTCAACACTTAGACATTCATCATTGTTTTAATACATTCTGAAACCTTTCCTGATTCATACTAACACTCAAACTCACTCACACCCGTTCTAAAAACACAGGTGTCCGGATCATATGCATAGACCAGATAGAGAGAATGAAAAAGAGAGAGAGATAAAAGTTTGCGTGTGTATATAAATTATATACACACATACATACATACTCCGGACATGTGCATGCATGGTTTATGTCATTGTATTTTTGTTTTATATGTACTTGTTTTACCATAAAGTGTTTTATCAAATCCAGGATACCATGCGTTGCTTTTGTGCAGTATGGTAAAATCACATTAAAGACATTCCAGTGACTGTCATGGGAGTTGATCCCCTTTGTAAAGTAATTGTTACATGCAACTTTGAGGCAGTAAAACATGTTTCTCTTGTGGGCACCACGTGAAGGAGATTACATTTACTTTTTACACTGAAACAAATGACTGTAATAGAAGATGAGCTGACTAAATAAGTTCTGCCCAAGAAGTGGTTAAAAAGAGATGCAGCTAGAAAGAAGAAAGCTGGAGCATAGTTTGATAAATAGTGGTTCTCTCAGTCATAGACCATATCTTCAAATTTGAAAGGCCACGAAGCATCCGATGCACCAACCAGATTTCTTAGGAGTGGAAGACAATAATTGGGGCCCTAAGTTTCAGACAAAACTTCAGTGGATTTAAATAATCAATAATGTCTTCTGCCAGCTCCGCTTTAGGGACAAAAGTATTCAGTTTGTAGAACATCACAAAAGTATGATATGCCTTAGGATGTCTCCAGGGTAAGTCATGGCATTCACAAAAATTAAACCTCTGGTTCATTCAAGTGGGAAGAATATTTGTTTGTTAAAGAGGTGAATTCCTTACCTGACACAATTGCCATAGAGCAAATACTGCACGAAAAATGTCTAGACTGGATATACTTTTTAACAGATTGGCCTATGCTCTATACAAGGGGCTGACTCCCAGCAATAGTCAGGACTAGCATTTGTGTTCTATTAACAGAAAGCTTCTTGAGGTGCCTTTGAAAAATCAATATTACCCTTTTAACGTACTTTGATTCACCTTAAGAGTGTTTGTTAATTTACCTGAGGGCAATGGCTACTCATAGTAATGGGATGCGTTCCTCATGTAATTGCCTAACCCACTCCGAAGGCAGAGAGAGAGAGGAGCTGTTATCTCTTGGCCCTAGTTTAGGAAACTGGCCCCTTGTTGCAGTACTCCTTACACTTTTTGCCTGATATGTGATGCTAACATGACTGAGTGTGTGCTGGTATCCTGCTAACCAGGCCCCAGCGCCTGTGTTCTTTCCCTAAAACTGTATCATTGTTTCCACAGTTGGCACACCTCTGGCACATAGATAAGTCCCCTGTACAAGGTACCAGTGGTACCAAGAGACCTGTGGCCAGGGAAGGTCCCCAAGGGCTGCAGCATGTATTATGCCACCCTAAGGAACCCCTCACCAAACACATGCACACTACCATTGCAGCTTCTGTGTGCTGGTGGGGAGAAATAAATAAAGTCTACATGGCATCCCTCTCCGGGTGCCATGCCTACAAACCACTGCCTGTGGCATAGATAAGTCACCCCTCTAGCAGGCCTTACAGCCCTAAGACAGGGTGCACTATACCTCAAGTGAGGGCATAACTGCATGAGTGATATGCCCCTACATTGTCTAAGTCTATCCTTAGACATTGTAAGTGCAGTGTGGTCCTATTAATTACATAGGCTGGGAGTCTGTCATTACGAGCTCCATGATGGCTACACTGAAGACTGGGAAATTTGGTTTCAAACTTCTCATCACAATAACCCCACACTGATACCAGTGTTGGATTTATTGTAAATTGCACACCGAGGGCATCTTAGAGATGTCCCCTTTATTTTGTCCAACACTGTAGTGTAGGGCTGATCGGTCTGTGCCAATCTGCTATTAACAGACAGGTTTGTGATCCCATGGGGTGAGAGTCTTTGTGCTCTCTAGGGTCAGGAACAAAGCCTGCTCTGGGTGGAGGTGCTTCACACCTCCCCCCTGCAGGAACTGCAACAATTGGTGGTGAGCCCCAAAGGCTCCTGGCTCATAAACTGCCCCATGACACTCCAGCTTGTGGAGATGCCCGATTCTCCCCACCCACAAGACCAAGACTCACTTTTGGCAGCAGGTCTTGCCGGGAAAATTAGGAAAAACAAGGAGGAGTAACCACTTTATCAGGGACCACCCCTAATGTGCCCAAAGCTGAAGTGACCCCCCTCCTGGCAGAATCTTTCATCTTGCTTTGGAGGGAGGCAGCCAATAGCGTTAGGAATGTGCCCCCCACTCCAAATGGAGTGGGCACGGGAAGGGTGTAGCCACCCTCAGGAACAGTAGCCATTGGCTATTGCCCTCTGACCCCTGTAACACCCCTGAATCTAGTATTTAGGGGCACCCCTGAACCTTACTCACAAAATTCTTGACGACTTAAAGAAAGGAGGAGGACTGCAAAGCCGACCCCAGCAGTGAAGACTCCAGACAACTGACTTGGTCCCAGCCCGATCGGCCTGTCTGCAGCTTCAAGACTCCTGTTTGGCAGGACAAGCAACCTCTACAAACCCCTCTGAGGACTTCCTGCACAGCAGAGAACCAAGAAAACAAGAGGACAGTGGCCCAGTCCAGATGAAACCCTCCAAAAGAACTCCAGATCCATCCCGGATCCGCAAACCCTGCCCATTCTTCACCTTAGGCCCGTGGCCTGAGTCAAGGTGGCCCACCAGTCCAGCAAAGGTCTCCCAGGCGATTCCGACCTCAGGTCCAACCTGGGTGTGACCCCTCCAGGCCATTACGGCGACGCCTGAAGAATTAATCCGGAGGGGCCCCCCTCTCGACTGTGACCGGATCTGATGAAAATTCCTGACGCCCAAATGTACCCCTGCACCTGCAGACCCCTGGCCTTGGGAAATCCATCAGACGGTCCAGCAACGTCCAGCGGGTGCCTCTCCTACTTTTCCAGCCTTTGGTTTTCCAGAACCGACCCCCTGGACCCAGTCTGCAGCATCTCTTGTGACCTCTGGGATCCTCCCATTAAAAAGCATTGGCCACCCAGCCATCCCTGTGTCACGTAGGGTGTGTTTGGTGCTGACCTGTCTATCCCCATACCCCCCCCCACTCCCCAGTGCTGACCTGCAATCTGTTTTCTACACAGCACCCCAAGTCCACATAGGATTCCATTGAATACCTGACACCAACTTTGACCTCTGCACCCAGCCAGCAGTGCGTTGCTGGTGGTGCACTTTTGGGGTCAGCCTGAATTTTGACCTGTGGACATCCTAATCCCCAAAGGCTGGGATTGTTTGTTGTGTACTTACCTGCTGTTGACACTTTTCCTCCCCTAGGACTCTATTGATTCCTATGAAAAATTGCAGTGTGTCAACCTTTAAAATTGAAAAGTGTTACTTGTGAACTACTTTATCTGTAAAACCCAAACAAAGTACATTTGATACATATGTCTGATGCATACTTACAATTTTGACTTACCTTCAACAAAGACCTTTTGGTTCTAGTTATAAAGTAAAACACATTTATGCTTTATGAAAACATTGGCCTGGGGTTAGTCATTGAGTGTGTGCCTCATTTCTTGACTGTGTGTGTACAACAAATGCTTTACACTACCCTCTGATAAGCCTAACTGCTGGACCGCACTACCACAAAAGGGAGCATTGGTATTATCTACTTTAGGCTCTGTTAAGCCTCTGGAGAACCCCTGGACTCTGCACACTATACCTCATTTTGGTATAGTGTGTACAGAGCCAGCTTCCTACACCTAGATATTCAACTACGTTAATCTTGAGCTGATGTAATCCTGGTCAGGCAAGAATGTTTCTTGTCACAGGCCAAGTATCCACCTCTTTTGAGCAAGTAAAATGTCCTATTAGAATAGTTTGTGTTGTTGGGGTATAATGTTTTGAGATGTCTTTCTAACCACACATGTATTTCTAAATATGAGAGCATTACAAACATGTTGGGATTATAAGGGGTAGAAGAGATAAGACCACTATGGAAAATTCAGTCAGGGCACAAAATACTACTGCTGGTGAAAATCAACAGAGAAGAGAGATAGGGTTTTGAATTTTAGAAGTTGTGATAGTTTCTAGAATTTTTCTTGAGTCAGTTGTCCAAGCTATCTTAACATGTTAAAATACAAGAGTTGGATTGTTTGCCTTACTTCTGATTGATGCTTCTTCCCACAGATGCCTCTTCTTATAAATATCCATTGGTGCCAGGCTAAATCTTCAAAACCTCTTCAACAAATAGATCCCTAGTTCACAGGCTGATGGCGTACGACTCCAGTCATAAATCTGACCCCCTCCGAACATGAGCACATTTGTGTATTTGCCTACTTATACATGCATGTAGCTCCTGTTTGATTGCTAGCACATTTCTTAACTATTTTCAATTAGATATCGCAAACTCTTACCCCCTTTAACTATGCTTGTTCAGGCATTTCCCTTGAAGCTCAGGGCATCAGCTGCACTGTATCCTCAGTCTAATTTAAGTCACGTTCATGAAGCTGTCACCCAAGCACACTTATGGGCGGGTTGAAAGCTTGAATACCTGTTACTTTCCTGGGTCTAGAATGATTTTGATGGCTTGCCTGAGGCAGAAGGAAATTCATTTCTCTGATTTCTTGTTGGTGAATACCCCTGTAGTTGAGTACAAGCTTATGTTCACTGTTATCTCCAGTGACCCTTTGTCAATTTCTTCAAACAGCATATCAACCTCCAAGTCCATCGGTGGTCCCTATAACCAGAGCCGCATCGCCAGACTTCACAGCAGTACAGTGAAAAAAGTTAATACCATAGTAGGTAAGTGATGCCTGTGCACCATCTCACTCATTGCATGTTGAGACATTGCTCCCTCTAGAAAATCTACCCTCCTTTTGATAATAGCAAGCAACACCCCAATCCCTGCCTCTTTCAAAACCTTAAACATCAGTCTCCCATAACACCTGTACTTATAACAGGATATTTATTGAGATAAATTGCTGAACTGGCCAGAATAAAAACATGTAGAAAATGCCCATTGTAGCTAACCCTGTGAAAGCAAGCAGGCACAGCTGTTTTCCAACTTTGTCATTTCCCCACACTGTGATAGTAACCAACTTGTCCACAGCCAGACAGGGAATCCCTAGGTAAAACACATGAAACATGTTAAGCAGAAGCTTTCTACAGCCAGTTCACTTTTTCTGTGCAGCGTTATCACCCCCCACCCTATTTTCAAGGACATACCTTACTCGTATTTTTACAGTGAATAATCATTTATGGGAGTCTGCTAAGAGATCTGCATGGTTCATCTGTTTTTATTGTTCTTGTAGAACAAACCAGCAGAAACCATTCAGCCGGACAAATGAAACAAACTGGGATGGCACCATTTCTCCTGAAGCGTCCTAATTCGCCATTCTTTTCTCTTCAATCTTGCTCTCCTCTCCCGCTTTTACCCAGAATGGTTCAAATGTTTGGTTATCTTACCAGTGCTGAAACAAAATTGATCGCCACACAAAGCTTGCATGGTGAATACACAACACTGCGGTGGTTCTCTATCTATCTATCCATATGCCCCATACAAGTTGGAGTTGCTCACGGGTCTGTCCAAGGCCCTTCTCCCATTTTTCCTCTTCATCAGCTCTGTTTGGCACATCAGTGCAATCTTTGGTTCCTCTCATCACCTCAGCAGTGACGATACAGAAATCATCCTTTCATTCTGCAACTGCCTCACATGGCCTGGCTCCTATATATGTATCTGTAGGTAACAGAAAAGTGATGGGTGGAATGTTTGAATTAATCTCAGCCACTGGTAATTACTCTGGGCTGCATCATTGTCTATTGTTTTTGCCCACGATGCCACCTCATTTTAAACCCAGCTATATGATCTTTCTCCAGTATGAACAGTTCAGCCTGAACTGCCAAGCCAGGGCAACGGGTATGTCCAGATGTGGGATCCGTGCTCACTGCGCCATAGGACTCAAGCTATGACAAGACCACTTACTGATAGGACCTAAGTAGGTTGAAACCGATCTGGCTGTTCCTTCTGAAGGGGGCCTTGCCTGATAGTTCGGATGGACTTGTTCCCATGAGGAGCAGGGTTGTGCTGACTTGTATATGGTAGACCTTTTTCTACAGTGCTATGGGGAGCGAGAAATGATGGACTGAAATGCAGCCCAAACAGTTGCCAGTGGCTGAGATTAATTCAAGAAGTCCATCCGTCATCTTGATGTTGTTCCATTGTGGTGTTGTCATTGAAAACTAAGGTCATTACTTTCTTGTCTCCAGCACTCACATTCCTATCTTCCTGTTTAGTCACCAGAATGTCTAGTCCCTGTCCTCTGCGAGAAAACTTAACAAAAAGTTTAACTCCACAACGTTACTTCATCCACAGACACAGTTGCCAGTTTTCACCTACTTAATATTATAAATATGTATAACTGTTTTCCATTCAGAACATCAAATTACTTATTACAGTGATGGGCAAGCTGGACTAATGTGGCATGGTGCCAATAAAACTCCTACAGTCCTCCCCCCTCAAAATGTGCTTTCATTTACATCAAGAAAGCTATCTAATACTCAGGACACACTCCTGTCTTATGCAGGCTTGTTCTGGTCAAAACATTGGGCTCAGTACCAAGTGCACACGCCTCAAAGCTCTATGTCAACTATTCACGGACAACATTTCAGATCACACCTGTTATTGTACAACCATAATCTCCTCTGGTCCCCGGACCCATCATGTGGAGTGTCCTTCACAGTCCAATCTGAATTGGCCACTCCCTTCTATAGTTCAATTCTTCAAAAACCATATCTTGAAAACATAGCCAGCTAACCTGTTTGCTCTTCCTCTGGCTACCTTCACAATGATGTTACTATAGCTGTCCATGTAAAAATGTGTACTCCGTAAAATGCATCAGTCTTAGGATTCGCAGCTATAGACTATCACACAGCCACCAGATGATTTCTGGACCAATGTGTAGCAGATTTTGATGCAGAGGACTATCCACGTAGGGTCTTCGTTTGCATCATCTTCCCTTTTTTTTTTTTTGCCAGAAAACGCCACAAACAGCTGATCATCCATGTGATGATCACCCATGTGATGGTCCTCTGTGCAGTCAATTTAAAAGATTGGTGCCATCTGGATTAGAGCTTTGGGTTGGTCCTGCCTATCAATCCCAGTAACTGTTCAAATTGCAAGACATAAAATACTTTTGGAGTCAAGAGGTAAATGAGAACTATAGGCATCACTGGGGGACAAAAGCTACATTATCCAGTAGTGTTGTAAAGTAATAAAATTCTGAACCCTAAAACCTGAGCATGGTGGTAAAGCAATGGCTATCTTTTCCTGAAGTGCTAGCAGACCCAGTGTAGTATACACACCTTGTGTCAGCCCTATAGTGTCTAGTTGCCTTCTTTGTGGTTTTATGAACAAGTTACTTACCTTCAGTAACACCTTATCTAGTAGAGACATATTCTGGTTGCATATTTTTTACCTTTGAATTTCTCCCAGGTGTCACATTGGATCCTGAGAATTTTCTGAGCAGCACCCCTGCGCATCGTTAGGTGATGTCGATCTGTTCCACGTCCTTCGTCCATATTGTCCGTGCCACATATGTCGCCACGGGTCTTGTATAGGCCCCACCCCAGCACGCTTCCAGTTTCTTTGCACAGCTTTCCATGCCAGAAGCCCAGAGCCATGAAGAACACTGGCTACTGTTGCATCAAAACTAAGACCCTAAAAGTGGATCCCTGCCCCTAGAAATCAGTTTGCAGAGCAGGGAGGATGGGTGGGTTGGTAAGGAATCTGCAACTAGAATATGTTTCTACTAGATAAGGCGTTACCGAAGGTAAATAACTTGTTCATCGGATAGACTTCTAGTTGCAGATTCCTTACCTTTTGAATAGATACCCTAGCAGTATTATCCCCGGAGGTGGGTATGCAAACCAAGATCATACTAGAAAGTCCTGAGGACCGAATGGGCAAAGTAGCCATCCCTATGGATCTGACTATCCGGGGCAGCAGTGTTTGGTAAACGTGTGCAGAGAAGCCCACGTTGCTGCCTGACAGATTTCAAGGACTGGAACACCACGTGTTAACACAGTGATCAGTAGCTCAGGTAGAATGAGAACGCAAACCTTCAGGTGGTTGCTTTTCGGCCACTGCATAGCAGATCTTAATGCAGAGTACGAACCATCTGGAGATGGTCCGCTTATGCACTGTCCCACCTTTTTTCGCACCCACATAAGTGAAAAAAAGTTGATCATCCGCCGGGAACTCTTTTGTACGATCAACGTAGAATGCCAATGCTCTTTTTGGAACCAGGCGGTGGAGTCTCTCCTCCTCCTTAGAGGTATGTGGGGTTGCGTAAAACATAGGCAAGGTGATGGATTTGCCTACATGAAAGGGCATAACTACTTCTGATAGAAAAGAAGCCCTAGTGCGAAGCACCACTTTGTCAGGATAGATGGAAAGATAGGGCAGTTTAGATGACAATGGCTGCAGCTCACTCACTCTGCAGGCAGATATAATGGCCACAAGTAAGGCTGTTTTTAAAGTGAGAAGCCTGAGAGGACAATTGTGGAGAGGCTCAAAAGGAGCACACATCAAAAATGTCAAAACCAAATTCAAATCCCATTGGGGCATAACGAATGGGGATGGAGGAAACATATGTGTAAGTCTTTTAAGGAACCAATGAACAATAGGGGACCTAAATAAAGAAGGTTGATCAGGCAACCTAAAAAAAAAAGAGAAATAGCAGACAAATAACCTTTGAGAGTGCCCATAGCAGAGCCCTGCTGGGCCAGAGAAAGGATAAACAGGACCTCAGAGAGGGGGTCAGACTTGCTGTGCACCATGCCACAAATTTCTTCCAACAACAGGCATAAACCATTTTGCTGGAGAGGCGCCTGGCTGCCAGGATTAAGTTACAGACTTCAGGAGGAATGTCAAAAGCTGTCAATTGACGCTGCTCAGTCTCCACACAAGAAGGTGGAGAGTGGACAGGTTTGGGTGCAGAACCCTCCCCTGCTGCAACAGAAGATACTCCTGAAGGGGCAGTCTGATTGAAGGATCGTTGGTCATGCTCAATAACTAGGGATACCAGACTCTCCGTGCCCAGTCCAGAGTCACAAGGATCACTTGGGCCCCGTTGTTCTTGATCTTCTTGAACTCTAGACAGAAGTGTTATAGGCGGAAAGGCGTACAGGAGCCCTGCGTTCCAATTGGGGCAAGCGTCTCCAAGCGATTGCCACCTTGGAAGTGCCAACGTGCAAAACTGCTGACATCATGCATTCTCTGCGGAGGCAAACAGATCTAACCAAGGCTCTCCCCAGTGCTCCCCAGATAGAGATGCCATTTGTGAGCTGGTAGACATTTTCACCGCTCTGGCGTTGCAAGAAGGGTATGCCCAGACGTGGTTCCCGTGCTTCCATGCCACTGGATTCAAGCTAGCCAGGCTGATGAGGGGTGAAACCCCGAAACCGGTCCCAGGATGCTTGTTTCCGGTCCAGTGAGGACCTGGCTTGGCAGTTCGGTCTGGACTGTTCCCATGAGGAACAGGGTCAAGACTGATTTGCATATGGCTGGGTCCAAACTGGGGTGGCATGGTGAGCAAAAGAACAATGGATTAAACCCAGATCTATGACTGGGGGTGAGTGCTTGACAATGTTCAGCATTCCGTCCATCACTTGTTGTTTTTGCTTTGTCGCCCTAAGTGGGAAGGGTATGCCCAGACGTGGGTCCCGTGCTTCCCATGCCACTGGATTCAAGCTAGCCTGGCTGATGAGGGGTGAAACCCCGAAACCGGTCCCAGGATGCTTGTTTCCGGTCCAGTGAGGACCTGGCTTGGCAGTTCGGTCTGGACTGTTCCCATGAGGAACAGGGTCAAGACTGATTTGCATATGGCTGGGTCCAAACTGGGGTGGCATGGTGAGCAAAAGAACGATGGATTAAACCCAGATCTATGACTGGGGGTGAGTGCTTGACAATGTTCAGCATTCCGTCCATCACTTGTTGTTTTTGCGTTGCAAGAGCCTGCCACATGTTGAACTACCAGGGATATGCCCTGCCGTTCCAACCACGTCCAGAGGCGCAGAGCCTCTTGATAAAGGGTCCACGGCCCCACCCGGCCCTGCTTGTTGCAGTACCACATGGCGGAGGTTTTGTCCGTGAACACTTGCACCATCTTCCCCTTGACAGAGGGAAGAAATGCCATCAATGCTAGCCAGATCGCATGGAGCTCCAACAGGTTGATGTGGAGTCCAAACTCCATCGAAGACCAGGTGCCTCTGATCTGCTCCTCTCCTAGATGGCTGCCCCATCCCAGGAGTGATGCATATGTCACTACTGTGAAATCTGGTTGGAAAAGGGAGAGGGATCTGCCTCAAACGCAATCACGGTTCGTTAACTATCACTTTCTGGTCTTGCGCAATCCCTCCTAGAACTGGACCTTGTCGGAGACATTCCCCTGATGCTGCAGCCACCGAAACTTCAGATCCTAATGTAGAGCCCGCATATTCCATCTGCCATGTCATCAGCACATTTATAGTGAACCCCATAGTGAACCCCAGCGAATGTAGGAGGTCCAAAGCCAGCCAGTTGTTGAGATAGGGGAAGACTGAAACCCCTGATCTTCGCAGATGAGCTTTAACCACCACCATCACCTTGCTGAACACCCGAGGAGCGCTGGTAAGGCCAAAGAGGAGCACGGTAAACTGAAAGTGCTTGCGGCCTACCATGAACCGCAACGTCTGTGGGAAGGAAAGGTGTGAATATAAAAATAATCGTCCTGCATTCCAACGCTACAATCCAGTCTCCTGGGTCTAGGGCAGGTAAAACCTTAGCCAGTGTGAGCATTTTCAACTTCTCCTTTTTGAGGGAAAGGTTGAGGGATCGAAGGTCTAGGATAGAGAGGAGGCCCTTGTCCTTTTTGGGCACCAGAAAGTGCTGGGAATAGCAACCATGGCCTACTTCTGGCACGGGAAGCCTCTCCATGGCTCCTTTGGCCAAGAGAGCTGTAACGTCCTTGTGGAGAAGGAACAAGTGATCCTCCGTCACCCGACTGTATGATGGTGGAGTGGATGAATGGCTAGTCTTGAAGGGGAAGGTGGGCAATTGCCCTGTACACAGGAGCCCCTCTGCTGGATTTGGGCCAGGGACCCAGTAGGGCATCCATAAGTACTTCATTAAAGCGGAGCATGGGTTCTGAGGAGGAAGCGCCAGACTGAAGCTCCTGTCAGGAGGTTAATCCTGACTGCTACTGAAGGCAACTTAAGGTCCAAGACCTCAGCTGCTCTTTTCACCACCACTGAATAAGAAGCTCCCTCCTCCATAGCCACAGTCGGAGGAGAAAGCATATCAGTATCTGGAGAAGTATTTAGTCCACTGGCTTCACCCAAGTCTGTATGCCACTCTATAGGGTCATAGTTCTGGTATTCTAAAGAGTCCAGCGACACCCCCCACCCACCTGGCATTCCTCATCATGACCTAGCTCAAAAGAAAGGGGATCAGGATCCGACATAGAAAGCAAGGATACTGTCTGAGTCGTAAGACGCCAATCTGGCTCCGTGTTGGCAATGAAAATGGGGATGGCACCAGGAGCGTTAGTGCCGGGAAAGGTCAGGATGGTGCAGCTGACGCCGGTCTGGATCCAGGATTGCATACATGGGTGCACCGAAGCCGCCAGCGCAGACCCCAAAGGGGCCCCTTCCGACTCATCGGGCCTGAAAGCGGTGTCGGGCTGCCCAAGAATTAGGAGCATGGCTTCATAAAACTTTCGAAGTTGGGCATGGGTCGCTACAGCTCCCGGAAACTCAAGGAGGTGCAGAGTCGACCCAGGCGCAGGTTCCTCTGAACGAGGTCTACAGCGCCGAAGCTGAATGCATCAACTTCTTCCTCTTCTTCTTGTGCCTCGAACTACCTGATCTTGGAGGACTTTGAGTGGGGCAACAACAATGGAGGTCTCTGCGACCACTCCTGGGACCTTCCTCTTGCATGAAGTTGAGCATCAGGCCACCATCAGCTTCATGGACCCACTCCTTCAGGGCCTTTGGATGCATAGCCTGACACTCGGAACACAACTTTGGTTTATAGTCGCACTCCAGGCACCAAAGACAAATGAGATGTGGGTCTGTCAGACATCACCAGATGACAGGAACTGCTGGACTTAAACCTGGTCTTCCTCAATGACATCCTCAACGCACCAGATGTTGAAAACCTGAAAAATCTTTGATAAAAAGTCAAACAAATGCAAGTCACTTTGAGGGGTAGCTCTCTTCGGATCGGCACTAGCTGGTGTCACAAGAAAAGAACTTATGTCAGTGTGCCAGGGTGGCGCCTACATAGGACTCGCAACATCATATCCAGTGTGGGTGACGCCTATGGACACTGAGCTGATCAACGCCACCTAATGGCGTGCAAGGGGATTGCTCCGAAAATTCTCCAGATCTAATCTGACACCTGGGGTAAATTCAAAGGTAAGGAATATGCAACTAGAAGTCTCTTATCAGATAATTCTAGATCATTCACAGTAATCGCCCAGTGGTTGCTTTAGTGAGGCAGTCCTCAAGGCAGCAGACCCAACTTGGTTGGACTTCTAGCCACCACCTGCATGGTGCCATGCCCTCAGGTGAGCAGTTTGCAGATTCTCAGGCTCAGGATGGCTGTTGCTACACCTTTTGAGCGGAAGCTGCTGGATGTCTTCAAGCCATCCAAGGCAAGCAGTGAAGGTATCTGGTGGACGACTATTGATAGCCTTAATTAGTCAAGGACTGTGACTCGCATTCCGAGAATTACAGCCATGTGACCCAACCCTGAAACCTTCTTGATTGCATCTGCAGAAGCTATTGTTCCAATCAGCAATGATGCTTCTTTCATTATACTACTGTTATAACCCTCAACATACAGGCTGCACCTTGAAAACAATGCATGCTGGGTTGAGATAATCTGCTGATGAGACGTGAAGCAAGCTGTTGACAATAACAGTTAGACTTGCACTAAAAATAATTTTCTGGGGCACGGCCGTAGATTGTTTTCTGAAAGAAACATTTACCCAGTAAGACCTTCTCACTCAAAAATAGATTTTCCTTTCATTCCACATTTTCCGAGACAGTCAGCAAATGCTCACTCATTATCTTTACTGTCACGATTTGGATTGTGTTGGGGTTGCCAAAATTTGCAGTCCTCCTAGTTATAGTTTGCATATATGTAAATACAAACTGGACAGGTTTGACAAACAACAGATTGTATGTGTAGCCTCCTTGTGAAGATATTACTCGATTCCTTTCCATTTTTGCAAGTTTTTCTGTGGGCCGTCATAAGCAGCACGGTCTGTGAACTTGCATTGTCATATTGTTTATATCCTGAAGTGTTCAGTGCTGCTCAGTATTGTAAGGCTGTGATAACTGCCTGAATTAGTCTTTACTTCTTCTTTTTACTGTTAATGTCACTGTCTAATGCCAGGCTCCTAGACAGATGGCAACCCTAATGCCTGCTTCCTTAGTGGATGCCACAACCATTTTGATTAACAACATTCCAGTACCCTTAAACTGACGGGGGACTGACGTACTGTTGTGATGGCACTAGATGGACTTAATTGGGCAGGTGCATGGAAGAGTGATTTCAGAGGACTCTGTGGGGGGGGAGAGAGAGAGAGTGAGATAGAGGGTAGGTGGTGGCAAGTGAAGAGAGGCACTGGATTTGGGGAGCTCCGATGGGAGATGGTGATCGCTCTTTCTGTAGTCTACAAACCCCACATTACACCAGCTGATTCCCCAGTACTAGCTTTCTCTTACATCCTGGACTTGCAAGTATCTGAGAAAAATATTGTATTGTTAATGCCACCCACACGCATGCTCTCTGATCACTTTTTGTAGTAAAATATATCCCTTTTTTTTTTTTTTTTAGTAAAATATATAATTTGAACACTTTTTTCTTTAGAAATTCATAGCAAGCATGGCTATGCTCTGCATAATCTGCCAGCTAATGTTTGGCTCCGAGATTGCAAGCTGTTTTTCTTTGAAGAAGACTTTGTGAGTCATGAGGTACCCTATGACTCCCCCTGTAGTTAGCAATGTGCATGGGCACCGACTGCATTGTTACATGGTTTTTCTCCACTATCTAGCTCAGATGTGTACCAACAGGGATCCCAGATTCTACATATTTGTGCTTCGGAACCTCGCAGTTGTTCTCTCCGTTCTCTCCTACAAAAAGAGTCTCAGTATTAATTCAGACACTTTCTCCTCCACTCCTCCATACTTCGGAGTTAGTCATTTACCTTCAGTTTCCATCCCACGTGGTACCCCTTTGGGACTCTGTACCCTCTTGGGCCTCCGTGCCCTCAATCTTCCTTAATCCACATCAGAGAATGCCTAAGAGTAATAGGTGATGAAATGGATCCCCTTTTGTTAATTTTGTTGTCACACTAAATACCCTTGGGCTGAACTCCACAGCTTCTGCAACCTTTGCCTCTATCCAGAAAATAATGACCCCAAGTGTAATTCCTGTATTGTGTGTCAGTGCAAAAAGATCCTTTGTAATCTCAAAGGCATACACTGGGCCATTATTAGAATCCATAGGCAAGCGGCAGAGGAAGCTCCCAAAGTCTTCAGGGAAGTGGGCTCCTTCTGCACCGAGGAAGATCTCAAATCTTTGGGAGCTCCCATTCACCACCCTAGCCCAGAAGTAATCAACTCCGGTACATCTGACGCTAAGCATGACGAAGGCCAGGAGTCCCCATCCACTTCAGCAGAATCAACGCTGGTGACCAAGACCAGCCCAGGATAGTGAGTGTAGCCAAAGCCCAAGCACATTGTATGTTTCCCAACAGACCACAGTCTGAGCCAGAGCACTGCTCTTGTGAGAATCTGGCTTCTGCAGTTGTGCATAAGAAAAAGCAGCCCTTGTGCCCTCCACTGCCCTCGGGCTGTGGGTGCCACAATGGGAAGGCATTGAAGCCAAAATGGGATATACCCAAAAGTGTTGATCCCTGTCGGTCTTCGGGTGTTAACACTCCTGTCCTCACTGATACAGCTTGACCCCCACTGATGCTGAAAACATAGTTTAACATACTTTACAACCGGACCTGCTTCGAATCCTCTACGTGGCGTGTTCCGGCAACCATAAGAAGCCAATTCTTAAGAACCACTAAGGCGACCTTGACGAAAAGCAGAAAAAGCTGTTGATTATCCTCGAACAGGGAAGATTACTGGCAAAGTTCCCCCACCGGAGACTGTAGACACTTGAAAAGTAAAAGAAGACTTGCCTTTAATGAACCACCTCCTTTAGAGGCCATACCATCTCCAAAGAGGTTTAAAGACAGTGCAAACAGCCCTCCTCCTTTTGCTTCCCCACCACCACTACCTTTACCTAGTACACTACCACTCCTGCTGCCCCGTCCCATCCTCCGCTTCATCCCCACCACTTTGCGCCTGAGGAGTCGCCACTTCTCTGCCTGATGGCACTACCTATCATGGGGCATTACAACAGGCAGCTGTCTACATAAGGAATACATGTATGTCTTACCGAAAAAGGAAGAGTTCCTTTTTTAAATGCTCGCTAAATCAGAGCGTTCCATACAATTAATTCCCATGTTAAAGGGCATGCTAAAAGCGGCCTGTGGTGTATTTTTTGAGCCAGTACAAGCAAGGGTGGTTAAACCCAATAGGGAGAAAAAAGTACAAGCCCTTTCTGTCTGATCCAATGTACATCAAAGGTCATGCACCCCCAGGCTCTTAGGTGCAATACTGCCTGTAAAAGGACCTTTGCACAAGCCATACGTGTTGAAGCCCCACCTGATGATGATAACAGGTGCATAGATGCAGCAGGCAAAAGGATAGGAGTCAGGGCAAACATGCTGGCAAATTGCCAATTCTGTAGGCCTCCTTGCAGATTATGACAGGGATCAGTGGGCTAGGGTGGAGGAGCTCTTAAACATCTCCCAGAATAGTTTAGGAAAAGGAGATAAGAACTTGGGACGGAAGGTAAAACCATTTACAACGCCACCATTCGATGCATGCTTGATGGTGCGGCACTGCTACTAGAATGGTAAACACCTCAATAATACCATCCGCACACTGCTCCTCATATCTGGCTTTAATCCAGAAGCATCTTATCAAATAGCCATTTGATGGTGGACATCTCTTCGGACCACAGTTTAATGGGATGCTGAAAAATATTAAAAAGAACACAGAAATCGCAAAGTTGATTGGTTCCCTGCAGTCCCCATCCAATAGAGGATCGTATTGGAAGCAGCAGTACAGGAGGGATCTAAAACCACTGCTCCTGACCAGCCACAGTCTCATCAGTGGCAACAGCACTCCTGCCATCATGAAGGGAATGGTGAGTACACTATAGGGCATTCAGGGATTACAATTCCACCAAGGGCAGGGGTTGAGGAGTCTGCATGTCCAAGAATCGACTTGTCCCACATCCCACTGACCACTCTGGGCCACAGGGCTGATAGGGGGGCTACTGGACTACACCAATGGTGGTAGACGTTGTTTGACGCTTGTGTTCTGTGGTCTGTACTACTGTGTGTCTGCCAGCTGGGCAAAGAGCACTAGACTTTGAGGTGGTGAAAGCAAGCATTTGCAGGCTTCTCAGGGATGTAGTGGAGACAGATTAGAAATCAGCAGTTGACCCTCATAATATATTGTCTATACTAGGTATTTCAGTATGAAAAGAAAGTACTTTAATTTCACAGCAAAATTCTATGCTTCACAATTCAATAGAAGAATTTGGGGCCCGAAGAGATGAGTACCTAAGTGACCAGGAGAGCAGAGGTAAGTACCTCGTCTTCCCAAGGGATAACAGGAGGACTTAGAAAACGGATTGTGCAAGAACAGGACCAGACTAGGGGAACCCAAAGGTAGATTCTGGAAGAAGAGGACCTGCAAAAGAAGGGGATAGAGTTTAGTTCATGATGTAGTGTCCAGACGGGGCAGGAGCTACTACCTACTCTTCGGTGGATGAAGATCTGAGTCGACGGAGGAGGAGGAAGAAGTCCAGAAGCTGCAGAGGAGTCGGAGCGGTGCATATGATGTCCTATGTCGGTCGCCGGGTTGCAGATGGTCAGTGGTTAGGAGAACCACCAACAAGTCTTGGCAAATGCAAGAGGAGGAAAAACAAGTCTGGGTTGACCCTCAGCAGTCAGCAGAAGCAGTCTCTGCCCTCCACAGGAAACCCGCTGGCAGCAGTGAGGCCCAATCAGCACACCTGGAGAGGAGTCCCACGTTGCTGGAGCAGCAGAGAGGAGACTGTCCTTGGATGGATGAAGTGCTGGAGGCCGGGGCTATTCAGAACCTGAAGATCCCTTCGAGCAGGAGATCACAAGCCTTGGTTGCTGCAAGAGTCGCAGTGCACAGGGGTACTGTCTTGCGAGGAGAGGCAAGGACTCACTGTCTCCCAAAGTGGGCAGAGATGACCCAGAAGACCACCTCAGACCACCACCTGTGTTGCAGGATTCACGCAGCTAGTTGTAATTTCTGTAGGTGCCTGCAGATGCAGTGAAGTGGCTCCTTCACTCCAAGGGAGACTCCTTCTTTCTTCCTAGTGCAGCTGAAATGTTACTGACCTCGGAGGATGCACAGCCGGGGAAATGTTGCAGCTGCTGGAAGGAGCCGGGGAAACAATGTTGCAAGGAGAGGTCGTCTCGTGAGTTGAAGTCTTGTCGATTCCTGAAGTGTCCAGTTGAGGTTCTGGTGGCCAAGAGCTAAAGTAGACAATGCAGAGGAGTGCTGGTGGAGTCTTGCACGCTGAATCTGGGGACTCACCCGCGAGGGAGTCCATAAATAGCCTTTAGGACTTAGAGGGTTTGGTCACCTTGCCCGGTGACCACCTATCAGGAGGGGTCTCTGATGTCACCTGCCTGACCTGGCCACACAGATGCTCGCAGGGGCCTCTGCACGTCTTATTTTCAAGATGGCAAAATTGAGTGGCCACCTGGAGGAGCTCTGGGCACCACCCCTGGGATGTGATGGACAGGGGGATGGCCACTCCCCTTTCCTTTGTCCAGTTTTACGACAGAGCAGGGACCAAGGTTCCCTGGACTGGTGCAAACCAGTTTATGCAAGGAGGGCTCCAAATGTGCCCTTCAAAGGAAACCGGTGGCTTGGGGAGGCTACCCTTCCCAAGCCTTGTAACACCTATTTTCAGTGTCCAGATGGGGCAGGAGCCACTACCAACCCTTCTGTGGATGAAGATCCAGGTTGATGGGGGAAAGAAAAGATCAGCTGTGGAGCCCAGGAGCTGCAGAGGAGTCCTTGGAGCGGTGCAGATGATGTCCCACGTCGGACGTCTGGTCACAGATGGTCAGTGGTTAGGAGAACCACCAGCAAACCATGGCAAATGCAAGAGGAGGCAAAAGAAGAGTTGCAAGGCTGAAGAGGACCAGCAAGATCCAGGGGACTCGAGCCTTGGAGGGATGTCTAGGCTGACCATCGGCAGTTGGGAGAGCCAGCCGAGGCAGTTTCATCCCCCACAGACAACCCACTGGCAGCAGGCACAGTAAGTTACAGTGAGGCCCAATCAGCTCACCTGGAGAGGAGTGTCACATCGCTGGAGCAGCAGAGAGGAGACTGTCCTTGGAAGGATGAAGTGCTGGAGGCCAGAGCTGCTTGGAGCCAGAACAACCCTTGGAGCAGGAGACAACAAGCCTTGGTTGCTGCAAGAGTCTTGGTGCACAAGGGTACTGCCCTGCAAGGAGAGGCATGGGCTCGCTGTCTCCAAAAGTGGGTAGAGGGCAGTGAGGGCCCAGGGGATCACTCCAGACCACCACCTGTGTTGCAGGATCCACGCAGTTCCAGAGTAGAATAGATCCACTCAGCCAGTTGTCGTTGCTGTAGGTGCCTGCAGATGCAGGGGAGTGACTTCTTCACTCCAAGGGAGATTCCGTCTGGTTTCCTAGTGCAGCTGAAGTCTTGCCAACCCCAGAGGATGCGCAGCCAGGGAAATGTTGTAAGGCGCTGTGGAAACAATGTTGCAAGGCAATGTCGTCTCAGGAGTTGCAGTCTTGTCAGTTCCTGAAGTGTCCAGTTGCGGTACCGGTGGCCAGTAGCAGACATAGATGATGCATAGGAGTCCTTGTGGAGTCTTGCATACCGAATCTGGGGACCCACCCACAACGGAGTCCCTAAATAGCCTTAAAAGGGGATTTGGTCACCTTGTCCGGTGACCACCTAGCAGGAGGGGGTCTCTGACGTCACCTACCTGACCTGGCCTCTCAGATGCTCCCAGGGGCCTCTGCATATCATATTTTCATGATGGCAGAATCGAGTAGCCACCTGGAGGAGCTCTGGGCACCGCCCTTAATGGACAGGGGAGTGGTCACTACCCTTTCCTTTGTCCAATTTCGCACCAGAGCAGGGACCAGGGGTCCCTGGACTAGTGCAAACCAGTGTATGCAAGGGGGGCACCAAATGTGCCCTACAAAGCAAACTGGTGGCTTGGGTAGGCTACCCCTCCCAAGCCATGTTACACCTATTTCCAAGGGAGAGGGTGTTGCCTCCCTCTCCCACAGGAAATCCATTGTTGTGCCTTTCCTGCCTGGGCTGGTCGAGCAGCAGGAGGGCAGAAGTTTGAGGGACTGCAGCAGCACGGACTGCCTGGAAACCCGTGGAAGACTGGTAGGAGCAATACTGGGGGGGGGTCCTCCAAGGAGCCCCCAGAGTGACTGGAATCATACCGCCAATACTGGCATTAGCATTGGAGTATGATTCCGACATGTTTGATACAAAACATGCCGAGGTTTGGAGTTACCATTATGTAGCTGGACACAGGTAGTGAGTGACCTGTGTTCAGTACATGGGTAAAATGGCTTCCTCGAACTTTTGAACTCCAGTGCAATGAAGGGTGCCCTCACACACAGGGACCCACACCCTGCCCTCACACACAGGGACCTACACCCTGCCCTCTAGGCTAGGAGGGCCTGCCGTAGGAGTGACTTACAGCAACCTGGTGCAGTGACCTATTGTGAAAAGGTGCATGCACCTTTTCATGCAGGCTGCAATGGCAGGTCTGCAGACACATTTTGCATAGGCTCCCAAGGGTGGTACAATACATGTTGTTGCCCATTGGGGTGTGGGGAGGACTCCTGGTGTCCCAATGCCCTGGCTACCTAAGTACAATAAACTAGGGACTTATAAGGGGATACCAGTATTCCAGTTGTGGAGTGCACAGAAGTCCAAGGTAACCAAATTTGGAGGACGATATCACAATCACTGGCGTCCTGGTTAGCAGGATCCAGTGAAAACAGTCTAAGCACATTAATAGCAGGCAAAAAGGGGGGTAACCATGTGAAAAAGAGGGTACCTTCCTGCACAGGGTAGTAATCTCTTCTACGCTCCTCAATGAAGCTCTGTGTCTCCTCCAGTGCCGTCTCACAGCTATAGAAGTATGCTACGGTATGGAATAGATGGAGGCATTAATTAGGCATAGGTGCAGTTCATCTATTGGCTGGATGCCTAAATAAATTCAATGACTTGTGTTCATTGAAGCAAAAGTATTGTGTTAGTCTGGCAGATTTCTATGCACACTGTCTCTTGTGTCGATCAGAGCTTTTCCCCACTTCTACATGCTTGGTGGAGATGCAGTACCATTGTTGCCGGTGACTGTGCTCTGCGGGCCTGTCCCTTCTGCTATGGTTTTGTTAATATAGTGACACTGACGTGGTCTTTTTTTTTGTTTTTTGTTTTTTACACCATGATCTACAGGGAGGTATCAAAATTGCAGACCTGCACGGCAAGGACTCCTCTTCGGCATTCAACTCGTAAGCAGGTTGCAATGCGATGGCTCTCACAGCAGGTGAGGTTGTTTCCAAGAAGGAGTATCCAACCCTGCCTATCCTCCCTCACTTTAGTATCGTCATCTACATCCATGAGCAACAGGAATGCAGTCAGTACACTTCCACTGCCTGGAGAAATGTATCCATCCTCCATCTTGTGCCAGGGTATCCAGGGGCCATCCAAAATGGATCTCACTGGTCGCAGTACACAGTGGCATAACAAAACTTAAGAGGGCAAAGTACCTGGAGGGGGCCCCCCCTTGCCCTTGAACTCAGTCCCATAGGCCCAGGTCTAATTGAACCTACTATTGAACTCTTTGTGGCTGCTGCCATCTGTTGAAATGCCACCAGCAAACCTTCTAAAAAATATATTTTTAAATACAGGCCTCCGGAGCAAGATACTCTCTATATTAGATCAGTCCCTCTGCCAAAGTCAGTCGGTGTTGCACTATATTCCTTCCAGCTGCTGGTTCCGACAGAGTCCTACCAAACAAAAAAGGAAACTCCAGATTTAGAATTCTGTCTCTTGAGTCCCATATAATTTTGACGTGGCTTATAGCCAGAAAACTTCAAATCATTTTGCATGCAAAATACAGAAGCAGGTGCACTTAGTAGGACTTTTCATGAAAATCACTTGTGGGTCCTAATCTATACAACATTACACAGTGTGTTCTGCAAACTGTGTGTTTTCAGTTGCACCGTTTTGTGAATGCAGACAACAATTAAGGGAAATCCACGTTTGATAGAATAGTCAGATAAGTTTCTAAATGCATTTCCACAGAATCACCTGTTTCAGTTGGTTATCCGACTAATGTAGTCTAGTGCCAGAATGATCCTCATTGCTCTGGAACACCTACTGTAATGGCTGTTCACAGACATTATGAGGCTGTCAAGCAAACCAGATCTCATAAACAAGCTCAATGGCCAGTTTTGAATTCCAGCCTTCCATCACTGAATATGGCAGTGTGCCTCCTGAAGTGCTTCTTAATTTCCTGCAAACCTATACGGGCGTTTTGAAGAAATCAAGGCAGTCATCAACCAGGGAATACTACTACTTAAAATTAAAGAAGCTTTGCTTTAGGTGTATGTAGAAAACATCAACCCAACCAAGCATCAGGAGAAAGCAGTAGTTCTGTATCTTTTCTATTTCGCCAAGTTGGGTTTGCAGTTCTCTCACTAGAAGGTATGGCTCTTTCTAGTAAATGTCATTTAAAAACTTATTATTTCAGAGTCGCAATCATTAAGGGGCTTCGATTAAAATCCTCTCCACTAATCAGGAGACTTTCCCTTCCCTGGGAGCTCAATGTGTTTTTCCAGACTCATGGGTCCTCATTTAAACAGATCCTCAAGGCTTTCTTACAGCACACCTCATGAAGAACTGCTTTCCTGGTAGCAATCACGTCTGCTCTTGGGATCAGTGAGCTGCAAGCCCTGTGCACACATGACTTCTATAAGAATAGGTTGAGGTCCTTTCATATGTTAGAAGGTAGGAGGGTGGTAAAATTGTATCTCAATAAAACAAAAAACTGTAGTAAGACCAAGTACTTGTTTTGGAATTATAGACCTAGTTGTGCATGTTTATTCACTTTCCAACAGCTATTTTCAGATGGATAGTCTCTATTATCTTATCACAAAACCAAACAAATCCCTAACAGATAAACCCAAAGCTCACTTTTCTAAAGGTAAAGATTAAACCATAATTTGCTCTGTTGAGAAACACTCCTATAAGAGAGATCTGCAAAGCAGCCACCTAGAGGTCAGTTGACACTGGTCACACCACAGTCCTGATTCAGATTCTAGGACGTACACTTAAATGGCTCAGCTCTGAGGACTCTATTTGAATAGAACTTATTTTCTGCTATCTGCAAATGCTTTTTCAAGGCATGGGTTTAGTACTCACTTGATTGCTTTGGATTGCCATTGGATATTTGCACAAGATGAAAAAGAAAGTTACTTACCTGTAATCCCAGTTTGTCTTCAGGGAAATCTCTATTACAATCTGAATCAGCCCGCTCTCCTTCCCATTTCAAAGGAGGAAAGATTGATTGTTTTGGGACAGTGAAAGATCTCCTGCATGGCTTGGGAGAGCGTGCGCCCCTCCCTCATGTTGCCGATTAGCAAGCTGTAGATGTCTGACCTCCCAACTCAGCACACATGATAATCATACACGTGTGCTGGAAGCATTTGTTGCCCAGTGCAGCTATAGCCTTAAGAGTTGCACCATATGCACCCTCCTTATTGAGCATTAATACTGCTGCTTGTTTTAGGATTCTCCTAACACAAGAGATTCACAGCTTACCCCAGCGTTCTGCAAACCATCCTCACCACCACCATGACAAAAGAGAAACCAAGAGTGCCAGAGAAAAACCACAGTGGCCGAGAGACTTGTAACAAGAACTGAGTACTCGCCTTTGAAACCAGGTTGGGCACGTAGCTTGTATGGGTATTGGGTTTTGTGTCTGACCAGGGGTAGACCTCAAGCAGCAAGATCAGACGAGCCATAATCACAACTCCACCTCTGACTACTTGACCGGTAGTGGTGCTGCCTCTGCTTGCCTGTTACACGTTGCTGGCACTTAGAGCGATGCTGTTCTGCCCGAGAACAGGCACCTCGACCGATCTAACAAGACACCCAAACACTGTGCAGATCCATGAGAACCATTTAATTGGAATTGTAGGATAAAGAGCTCAGGGGGGGAGAGAATGTAACACACTTCTGGCCTGTGACCAGGTTAGCCTTCCCCAGACTTTACCCTGATTCCAATCATTCCACAGGACACCCCAAACAGGAATTACGAACTGTGTGTGGAATAACACTAGAGGTCGTCCCCCCGGCAGTTATCCAAAGCTATTAGTATCCCCAGTGTGATTTGTCACCATATGCACTGTATGTGGTACTGCGTTACAGTGCTTTAAATGGAAACACAGAAGTCCAGGTGCTCACTCCTTAGACTACCTGTTTGTTCCTTAGAAGTGCCGGTACTCTCCCATTAAAAGTACTGCAGCAGAGCTGAAAAGTGCAGGCACTCTCCGTTTCAAATTGAAGAAGTGCGGGTACTCAGTACCGGAGAGTACCTGCCCATTTAAAGCACTGCTGCGTTGTGTGTCTTGTGAGCAAATTACTTCTAGTTTTTCAAACACTAAGCGCTGGCTGGGCATTGAGTTCATTGACTTGTACTGAGTGTGTTGTTGAGAACTTGAGTCTAACGCCAGACCACTTGCCCGACTAAGGCCTGGAGTGCTAGAATTCATTATCGTGAGGATCAAGAGGTGAAGAAGCGGAATGTGTGCTCAGTTTTTGGCAGAACAAGAAGGTAAAATGATCTAATACAGCCCGAGCCGAGTAACCCCCTGTACGCCCTGGAGCACCTGAAAATGCTTCCACAAGTTGTGTTCTGGCAGGATCCTGACTTCATTCAAACGAACGGCGCACCTGTCGCTAACTGCATCATCGAGTACTGATGGAGCTGCTTCCCTACAGGAGCAATATTCCAACCTATGTAGCTGCTTTGCCCCTGTCCGCTGAGGATTCTTTCAATAAAAGGTCTATGGACTTTTTTCTTGGCATTTGAATTAATCTAGTGATATGTTCTAATTGTAATAGAGTTCTTTCAGAAAACAAATGAACGAAATTTGGCTAGCATAGCCTTTAGTTCGGCTCTTCCTTCCGAAGGGAAGGTATTAAATTATATATTTTGTTAAACAAAAGTGCACGTGGGTGGTCTTCTCGCTGCTTATGATTTCAATGGAGGGTTCCTTGAAGAAGAGACGGGATTCAGGTAAGCTACTTTTCCTTGTTTAGGAGTCTTGTACCAACAAAGCACATGCCTCACGGTGAAGGATGCGCACTTCTATGAAGCTTGCCTTAATCGCAACCAGACAAGGGGAAAAAGGAAATGCTGCTAGCGATCATGTTTCAGGGTCATGAGTGTTTTTTAAAACAATTTCCCCTTCTCCCCACAGGCCACAATTCCTTTATTGAAGTAAAGTCTTCATCGTGGTTGTCTCTATTGACTGAAGGGACCTCCTTCTTTTCTTATCACCGTTTTCATGTATTTGCCCGACAATGACTGTATATTATAGCCTGACACTTATTTTCTGTTTCCAGAACGCCCGTCCCGCAGCCCCCGCTTGCAGACTGACCGGAAGACCAGAAAAGGACCAGTTCCGTTCGGGAGGGCCCTGTCTATCATTCCTGCCATTAAATCGCTTCAGTTTGCCAAATCCTCATGAGCCCAAGATCTTCCCACAGAAGGACCACACTAGATGAAAGGAAATCAACCTCTTTATTGCATCTCAGGAGAGAAGCAAGGCCGTTTATCACCCAAAGAAATCCTCCACCTCACCGCGTATGTGCTATTCTTCCTGTGGCACTTGTGATCTGGACAGCGCAGTGTCATTGCCTTTGGATGTCTAGCCGTGAAGTGGTTCTTACACTTGTCTTGTCAAGTAATTTATCATGCACTTTCACCTCACTCATGTGTAGGCTCTTTTTAATGTATCCAAGATTTAGTCCATCCCTTGGCAGCATCTACTGTTGGAGTGTGGAAACACGTAGCTCCTTCTGGTCTCTCTTTTTTCACAAGAAGTTTTGAGACTATAGTGTTTGACCCGCTCTTGTCATCTTCAGTCCGAGACAGAGTTTGTGGCCGCTGTGGGACCTCAATTTCATTATCTGTGCAAAAACTCCTGTCAAAAGTCTCATAGTGCTCTTAACAGCTGGACATTGTTGCCACCATGCCGGCTTTTCTTTAGAACAGAAGAGACACTTGCTCCATGGAGACATATGTGGTGTTTGAGTCTCCATGACTCTGATCTCAGAGGCACTCTTGCCCTCTAGAGAAGTATTCTGTGTTTAGGCCTTGATATAGACTCCGTTATCAGGGATGGTTGAAAGTTTTTTTTTTTTTTTTGTATTCTGATTTAAAGAAATGTATTCCTCCAGCAGGGACTCTGAAAGCTAGCGCACATGGCCCTGCTAGAGGGATGCCGTAAGTCTATCACTTTTCTGTAGGCCGGACGGGTTTCCCACCCAGAAAGTAACCCATTGTGATTGAAAATGGAAGGGACATTGGGGTTCAGTAAAACTGCTCCTGCTACTAAGAATATAAGCGTGGGTGAGTAGGGCGTAAGTGCATGAAGAGGAATGGACTCGTTGAAGCACAGCACACCATTAGTGGGTGGAATGTGCTCTCTACAGCTGCAAGGTATTCATAAACAAAGTCTGATTTTTGTTTCATCCGGGCCGCCACTGGATTGGTTTCTTTCACTAGACCGGCTGGGGCCATGTTATGTGTATGAAATCTTTGTACCCTTTTTATTCTCAATACGAGTGTAGATTAATGGAAGGCAGATGCTCTGCACTGTGTAATGAAACTGGTCTAGAAAATAAAGATCGTTTGGATTTTTATGGCTCTTTTGCTTTTATAGTTTCGTGTTTTTCTTTCACCACCTTCTTCTGATCTGTTTCCTGGCAGCACTGTTTACATCTGTAACATGAACATTACCCGCTCGGAAAAACACATTTTTGAGAACATTTACCATCTAAAAATGGCAATTTTAAGAACATTACTAATTTTAAAAGACCTGCTCTAAGAACGTTTCCCCGCTCTAAGCATTAACATTTTCAAAAAAGACCTAACCTAGTGTAAGAACACTCCAAATCTAAAGAAATTATAAGCAAGACCATGCCCTTCTTTAAAAATGATGTATTTAACGTTACTTCTAAAAATAGCTACTTTTCAAATTCCAAGTATGGTCCGAAAGCTCTACCTTTCTAAACGCACTACCAAGCCGCATAATTAACCCCGGCCATTACACCTCACGCGCCATCCTTTGATCTCCAGGATGTGCCTGGTTGAAGCGGAAACGTACATTCCCACAGCCCCTATTGCTGCACTCAATATGGGCGCCACACAAACCGCAGTAACAGCCATGGACATCGATTAACTTGATCGCTCTAGCATTACTTCTTACCTTTGTACTGTCAACAGTTTTCTTCTTGTTATATTTTGCATCTCAAATGCACATCCTCAGTAGCACTTGGGAATCTCCCACACCTAAAAACGCCACCGTTCACAGAACTAGATGAACTCCCCTTGGGTGAAAATTGCCCCTCATGATACCCATCAATAACACGCTGTCAGCAGACCTGTTTACCTGGACGTTGAGACCTAGAATTATTTCTTGCAGCCGCCCGTCAGTGACAGGTGAAGCAGGAGTGCACTCCCGCTGAACTCAGGTGCTAGTTGTTCAAACAACCCTAAACCTAGTAACCACTGCCTTCTGGGTGTTTGTAGAATGTGCTGCTCCTGGTTCTGTGGCTGGCATAGACCATCTGCACCCGGCGTGGGCTCTTATGTAGAACCTCAGCATGTATGAAACCTGTATCGTCGCTGTTGTGACAGCCTTGGAACACTTTGAATAACACGATTACTGTGTGTACAATACCAGTGGGCATACTGTTTCAGCTCTTAGGCTGTCAAACAAGAGTATACAAGGCCCATCCTAATCCGTTTTAGTGCACCTTCCCACTCATTTTAGAGGGACCTCTGAATACCACGCATTTGATTTACACTGTTCCAGTTAACACGGGTGCACTATTTCGTGGTTTTGAAAGAGCAGTATTTCCGTAAACATTTTATCATGTTCTCTGACCTCTTTTTTACTTGTTTGACAGTGACGTTTTAACTTTACGTTCATTATTTCTGATGGCTTGTCTAAGCTTATCCTGTTTTAAAACTGAGGTTGAGTCAAGCCTCGTAGATTTGCCTTTTACGAGCAATCATTTGTTGGGCCCAGAAGTAGATTAGTCTCTGGAAAACATTAACAAACCGACGAAACTGCAAAGGCAATGAGAGCATTCGAAACAATGAGAGGTGGAACACATAAAAAGGTGGGCCCTCTGATGGAAGAGAACACGGTAGACCTATTTATATTTTCATAATGCCATCTATTAGACGATTTTCAGCCCCACATCTTATTTATTCAGTAATAAAATGCAATTTCTATCTCTACCTTACAATTCTAAGAAACTGTTTTGTTTATATCTAGGTTTTCTTTGTGGGATAGGAGTTTGTCTACATACATTTCCATACCTCAGTCTGACGTGCTATCTGTTTGAATAGGGACTTGGGCATTCCCAAGGGGTGGAAGCGCGATACAAATGCTACACTATAATATTCGATCTTGCGTGCACATATTTCTTTCTACAGTTTTGCATCCTCTGATTGCATGTTAGCTCAAAAAGCCTCCTTCAACTATGTTCCTATAATGGTATGGAAAATTGACACTGATTTAAAAATAGCAATTGTCCTCTCTCGTTCTTTTCTTTTGAATGGCCTACACCTCACATTCCATCCTCTGCATAATTACTCATGTTGAATGTATCCATCTCTAAATCACATGCCTGTCTGCCCTTATCTCTCTTGGAGTATGTCTGCAACTTTTCCATACCTCATAGGTCATAATCGCTATTTTGGAACCATATTCCTGCAACCTAACCATAACCAATCTCCTGTAGCTGATGTATTCATTACACCAACCATTTGTTTGAACTCACTAATGGTCACATCAAAGTAGTTTTAATTTAATCTCCCACAGAGGAAGGTGGATTAAATATTTGAAATGGTGTCTTAAGAGTGCAAATTTAACTCCAAAACCCAACTATAATCAATATCCAATATATTAAACACTGACCCTGGGTTCCGGAGTAGCATGCTGCCCTACGCAAAGCACTTCAGTGCCTCTTCAGAGGTAGCAAGCACTATATAAATACAATTACAATAGTATATTTTAATTCCTTTAAGGAGCATTGGCTCTAGGTGTGGTTGTGACATGAGGGTACATATGATGTAGTTGTAATTCTGTTGTGTTCTAATCTCCATCAGTGAACTTTCAAGCTTACCTTCTGTAGTGCTGAATTCCTTCATGAACTGTCTGGCAAAGGCAGGCTTGTTATCTGATTATTTGTCACATTGATTTTCTTGGTTTTCAATGTAATTTTTCACAAAAGGCAAATCCTTCAATTATTCGAGGGGTCACTCTCAAAACGAAAGATGTATTCATTGTTGCAGGCAGGAACACTTCAGACAGAAATGCTTTACATATTGTGGAACAGTGTCATAGATTGAGTGTGAATGGATACATGTATTGGTATAGGCAGTGAGGCATGGTGGGTAGTTAAGAAATTAATAGCATGAAGTGTATAACATATAAGACATTTACCTGAGGAAGTGTTAGGTCGAAAGGCATTCAAGTGACTAGGTGCTGGTTTTAAGGGGGCATGGTGATGTGGGTTGTCTGTTCTGCTGTCCTCAGTGTGGCAGAGCTGGACTTTCAGAGCAGGAGACCCTCTAATGGATGGAATGCTTCTATTTAGTGCCTCATGTACTCAGTTTTAGGAGGATGCTGCCAGAAGTTAAACTGAACATAATTTCAGCCCAAGACCTCCACACCTCGAGTGCTTTAAGGAGTCCTGAGTTACAGCTCGGTCCCTTGGTTTTGCAGCTGCTCCCCCCCCCCCCCAAACTCAGTCTGCTTTTCGCCCCTTTCGTAGTTACAGAAGGGGGCGCCCAACTGTGCCTATTTTCCTCCAATCACCATGCTGCGCATGCTGCCCAGCCTCTGCCTGGCCGAGGATGCAGGATCCAACATCCCCGTGGAACAGGGAGCCAGCAGTCGGCCCAGTCCACACTCCCTTCCCCCGGGAGTCCATAATGACAGACAGGTGAGATTTGCAAATAGTCCGAAGGGGCTACTCCCTTCCCTTCTAGACTACTACTCCTGCCATGCCACCATCCTGTGATTGGATGATGGAGAATTACTTGGCATTTCTCCATGAGGAGGTTACGGCTGTCTTGGCCAAGGGAGCCATAGAGAGGTCCCTGTGCCAGAAGAAGGTCATGATTGTTATTCCTGGTGCCCAAAAAGGACAAGGCCTTTCATCCTTTTCTAGACCTACGGACACTCAGTCTCTTCCTCAGGAAAGAGAAATTCAAAATGCTCACTCTGGCTCAAGTCCTTTCTGACCTGGAGACTGGATGGTAGCGCTGGACTTGCAGGATGCCTATTTTCATATTCCTGTCCTGCCTGCCCACTGACATTACTTGTGGTTCGTGGTGGGTCACAAGCACTTTCAGTTTATCATGCTCCCCTTCAGCCTTATCAGCGCCCCTTGGGTGTTCATGAAAGTGATGGCCATGATCGCAGCTCATCTACGCCGGTTAGGGGTTTCAGTCTTTCCCCTACCTCAATGACTGGCTGTTGAAGATGGGCTCGCCCCAGGCTGTCGTCGGCCACCTCCAGACTGCGGCGAACCTCCTGCATTCGCTGGGGTGCTCTATAAACTTGCCGAAGTCACACCTGACTCCCTCTCAGACACTCCCTTTCATTGGAGCTGTTCCGGACACAGTGCAATTTCGGGTCTATCCTCCCAAGCAGCGAGTTCAGGATATTCAGGCTATGATAGCAATGTTTCAGCTTCTATCCTGGGTTTCGGTGAGACTGACTCTGAGGCTGCTGGGCATCATGGCCCTCTGCTGGCCACACATGCCAGATGGTATATGCAGGCTCTGCAGTGGAATCTCAAGTGCCAGTGGACACAGCATCAGAGAAATCCTTCCGACATGGTCCAGATCTTGAAGGGAACTGCGCAAGATCTGCAGTGGTGGCAAACAGACTAAAATCACGTAATGGCCATTTCCCTCTCCCTTCCCCAACCAGATCAGACAGTAGTGACAGATGCATCACTCCTGGGATGGGGCAGCCACTTGGGAGAGGTGGAAATCAGAGGCATCTGGCCTTTGGCAGAGTCAGGGCTCCATATCAACCTTCTGGAGCTCAGGGCGATCAGGCTTGCATTGAAGGCGTTCCTTCCCTCTCAGAGGGAATGTGGTGCAAGTGTTCACAGACAACACCGCCATGTGGTACTGCAACAAGCAGGGCGAGGTGGGGTCGTAGACCCTTTTTAAGAGGCCCTGTGCCTCTGGACATTGCTGGAATGTCAGGGCATATCACTGGTGATTCAACATCTGGCAGGCTTTCTGAACACCAGACCAGACAAACTCAGCAGTCAATCCATGGTCCTCCTGTACACCTTTCCCCCAATACCACTTCTGCACAGAGGGCTCAGGATCAAGAACGACCGGGTGCAAGTAATTCTTGTGGCTCTGGACAGGGCAAGGAGAGTATGGTATCCTAAGCTTCTGAGCATGGCCATCGATTTGGCACTCAGACTGCCTCTTTCGGAGGATCTTCTGTCGCAGCAGCAGGGGAGAGTACTCCATGTGAACCAGTCCAGCCTCCATCTTCTTTCATGGAGATTGAGCGGAGGTAGTTGACAGCTTTTGACTTTCTGACCGAAGTCTGTGATGTTATCTTGGCTGCTAGGCAGCCCTCCACCAAAACATTACACGCCTGTTGTTGGCATAAATTTGTGGCATGGTGTACCAGCAAAACTGTTGATGCCCTTCCTGCACCTCTGTCTTAGGTTCTTTAGTTTATTCTCTTTCTTGCCCAGCAGGGCTGTGCTTTGGGCACCCTCAAGGGTTATCTGTCTGCAATGTCTGCCTTCCTCGGACTTCCTGATCAACCCTCCTTGTTTAAATCTCCCATTGTTGTGAGATTCCTTAAAGGTCTTTCCATATGTGTCCACTGACCCCTTTCATAATGCCCCAGTGGGATTGAACCTGGTCCTTACCTTCCTCAAATGTGTTCCTTTTGAGCCTCTTCATAATTGTCCTCTTCGGGCTCCTCACCTTAAAAACGGCCTTCCTTGTGGCCCTCACTTCTGCACGGATAGTGATTGTGCTATAAGCTCTTCGAAGCCACCCTTCATCTTTGTCCTTCCTGACAAAGTGGTGCCAAGCCATGGCCCAAATACTGCAGCTATCCACATCGTCACAGCCACATATGGGTGGGAAGTACTATTTTCATCTGGTTAAGGTAGGAATGCAGAATAGTGCATCATTTGTTATGAGCAATTGCATTTCTGTCCATTTTCAGCTTCTAAATGTAAGCAAATGTGCAAGAAAGAGGACATTTTGCAAAATGCCCCCTGAATCACATGGATAACTCCACATTCAGAGTTGTACAAATAACCACTCTTCCTATTTTCAGTATTTTGGGCACATTTGAAAAATGCATAGCTTTTTTCACTCCCATTTTTCATTCATGAGAATGTACCATGTGAATTGCTGCATAGTTGATACACAATGACATATTATAAGCTGCAGCTCAGTTGTTGGCCCTGGGTATTACTTGTTTTTGGACAACCAACAAACACTATACATCTTTGAGGTGTCTGACGGACGTAACAGTTTGTTACTTATGTAAACGGGCCATCAGGGTAAAAAAAATCACAAATGAAAATGTCACGTGTTCCTAGTTTTTCCTTAATTTCAACAATTAGTTTCTTTAGAAAGACCATGAGCAAGCTACCTGGATGAGCTCTAGCTGAATTCAGAATGTTTACTCTTCAGAAATGTATAGCATTCCTGGTTCACTTACAGATTTCACACGTTTCCACCGCAAACTGCAACCACAAAAGTAGGAAAATTTGACTACCACTTGGAAAAAAACAAAAAATGTGGCAAAAAGATGATTTTTTTTTTTTTTCAACCGTTTTAGAAATCTGGGAAGATGATGATATTAGCACAACAACATTTTTGTTGATGCCATTTTTAGTTAAAAAGTATGGTTTATTGAATAGTACTTTTCTGCTATTGTTCCTCCCCTCTCCTCATAAATCCGAATTTTAGCTATATTTTTCATATTTGGTTGTGTTTTTTCTATGGGAAACCACAAACCCTCGATGCATTTAGAATCCCCAACATGTGGGGAAAAAGGACACAAATTTGACCTGAATACCTTTTGTGGAAAAAATGAATGTGAAGGCTTAAGCACCAAGTGCTACTGGGGTGTTGTTCACATGCCCTTGGGACAATCACTGATCGGTCCTCACCCAGGCCATCCAAGGTGGTCGCAGCACTGCCAGTTTCACAATTCGTTGTGGCTTGGACTTGACCGATTCTATCATATGGGCCATTGGCATCAGTGTCACCATTGGCCATCATGCTTGGCTGCGGTCCACTGGTTTTTCAGGCGATGTCCAGTGTTCCCTCATGGAAATGCCATTCTACAGAACTCACCTGTTTGGGGACAAGGCTTTTCCACTCTGGAGTGGTTCATAAAGGACAGGGCCACAACATGCTTCCTAGGCATATCAGCCGCAGCTCGCCAGCCACATCAGCCCTACTGGTCCTTTGGTGGCTTCTGCAACGGTACCCCAACCATCAGCCAATCCAACCACAGCATGGCACCTTGCAGTTTCTTGGTCATGGCCATGGTGATCACTCCCCTGCAAGACATGTCCACTGCCACTCCTGCAGCCCCACCTAAGTACTTTTATTGTGCCCTTAGTGGAGCACAACAACCTAGTAGGCAGGGTCTGACGATTCTTGGTGGGTTAGCAGGCAATAGCATCATACAGGTGAGTTCTGCAACTTCTGGAAAGGTAGGGTGTTGGAAGTGCAAGCCTTTTTGGACGAATGGGCTGATGAGGGGATGCCTATGCTAGAAATAGACCATGGTGGTTGTTCCAGCTTATTTCTGCTGTCAAAAAGGACTAAGACCTTCGTCCGAATTTAGACCTATGTCTTCTCAATGCCTTCCTCCAGAAGGACAAATTCAAAATTCTTACACAGGTTGAGGTCTTGTCTGCCCTTCACCCCGTAGACTAGATAGTGGTGTTGGATCTGAATGACACCTATTTCCTTATACCAGTCCTGCATGCCCATTGATGCTACCTGTGGTTCGTGGTGGGACAGGAGCATTTTCAATTTGCCTTGCTTCCCTTAGGATTCACTAGTGGCCCTCATGTGTTCACAAAAGTGGCGGTGGTGGCAGCACATACCATTGAATGGGTCACATTTGGCATCAAACAACATGCCTTCTTACTCCTGTCACGAATCTCATGTCGAGGGCGATGTGACATGCACCCAGAGAGCAACCTCATAGATTGCCCACCTAGTTGCCCCAGTTTTCCTGTGCTCTGGCTGTCAGCTCACAGCTGCTGCCAAGACAGGATTTTGGCCCCCTGGTCAGAAGTTTGAACACTCCCAGGAGTTGGCACAAAGGCCTGGAAAGGAAGGAGGTCACATCTCCCTCCCTCCCAGGAAGGCTAGTGAAGTAGCACATCAAGACAGTGAGCTTTAAAGGGCACACCGCCTCTGATATGCATGCAAAGTGTTCCCCAGTGGATGACAAAGCCATCCCCCTACCCACAGGCAGACTTGCACCCGGGCAAGTAGGAAAATGAGTTAGTCAGGAGGTGTACATCCCCAGTAGGCTAGCCACACCTCTAGGGTGGGCTACCTGATCTGTAAAGCAGAGGAAGACTTCCGCTATCCTGAAAAGTGTAAAAATAGTCTTCTGGGTAGAAAAGGTGGCACTACCTACCAGATGTGGTCACCTCAAGGGTGCTGGGGCTAGTAGCCCATTGACTACTTGCACCTACACCCCTAAGTCTAGGACTTAAGTTGCACCCCTGGACCCAGAACCTCAGATCTGCAACAAGTTGTGAATAAAAGACAGAAGGAGACCTGCATCAGCGAAAACAGAAACCTGCACAAATAAAAGGTGCAATACCTTGAATCTGAGGTAACCTTTCTGAAAATGCTCGACTGCAACTTGTCCTGGACCAAAGTTCAATTCCCCCAGCAAGAGGGAACTCTCTTTGAGCCAAAGGCATGACCAGACTCCCTTAGACTATTAGCACTAGTCCCCTGCACAGCGCAGGTAAAAAGCACCTACCAGAACCGAAGAAGCGCTGGCCATTGGGCCCGCTGATAAATCGCCCGAAAGCAAGTAGTCCAGTGCATTGTGGGAAGTGTAGTCCAGTTCTCCACCAAGTTACAGCTGGCTACCGTTTTCCCCAGGATCTCCAGAAGGGGGGGATAGCTTCTTTTTCACTTTACCACTGCCAAGGCTTGTTGGTAGCCAGTCTGGTCATCACCACCTTTACTTGATGCTGCAATCCGAAGGCACACTACAACACCTGCACCTGTTTTCTCGCCTGCACCATTGCAGGGCTAAAGCCACCAACCACGTTTAGCACCACAGATAGCCAAGTACACCTCTGCACCCGAGACGCCTGAGCTCGGTGGAGCTGTTCTGCCTGGTGAATCCTGGTCCAGGGGCCCATACATGCTTAACCCCCAGTGGGCTCCCCCAAACTAGACCAGCAAGTAACTGAGTGTCACAAGTATCATTTTTCAGCACCCACGGCTCCAGTGTTCAGCACCAAGGACAGCTAGGACACCTCTGCACATGGGCCTCACTGGCCCAGTAAAATTGGTCGGTCACAGCTTGGTCCTGGGACCCGCACAACCTCCACTACAAGTGGGGTCCTCTGTACTCACCCTGCAAGTGGCTGAATGTCACTAGTGAGTTTTCCCCATTGACTGCAATTGTAAACATTTGACAGCTTAAACTATTTTGAATTATTTTTCACTTGAAGTTCTATAACTTTGGTTATACGTATCTGTCTTACCTTGTTTTGGTGTCTAAATTATTATAAAAACCTGCTTTAATTTTATAAATTGGTGTCTGATTTCTATTGAGTCGTGTCAATTACTCATTGTCCATGTTGGTATTCTGAAATGCTTAACACATGTTCTTCTAGTAAAGCCTGACTGCTCTGCCACACTTCCAGAACTGAGCTAAGGATTTATTATTGTGAATCCAAAGAACATATTTTGGGTATTGTGAAGCCTAACCAGCCAGACTGCATAATACTCCACTTTCCTAGTCTTGATAACAAAAGGCACATTCAATTTTAAAAGGTAGGTCGGTCTTCATCCTCCTCAGTTTAGTGTCTGAATCTCCTCCCTACAGTTATAGGAATGCAGGCAGTACACGTCCACTGGGAGTACAGTCCTCCCCTTCCAGCTTATGCTATTCCAAGCTACGGGCATCCAAAATAGATCCCACTAGTCTCCATTACTGGGGCTCATTCATGCCCACTATTTGTTGCCACAAGTCACATGCACTATACACGTGATTGACACACGTAGCTTGTCCGCACAAGGGTCTTGGGAACGTACATAATATCAGAACTTTGCACAAGTGAGCCAGTAAGCCTCACTTCCACTGGTACAATTAAAAAGGTCTGGTCACGCTAATGATCTCTTCTAAACAAAAAAAAACAAAAAAAAAAACAATTATAGAATGCTTCCACACTTATCTGCTATGCCCAGGACAGGGTATGTAGCCCACTGCCCACAGTGAGGACATCCTTGGTGTGCCCCTTACTCCACAGGAAAGGTCAGAGACCTCATAATCGGGGACAGGATTAAGACCTCTATATATATATATATATATATATATATATATATATATATATATATATATATCTATATCTATGCGCAAAAAACAAAGGAGAACTCTGGGAAGTTCCCAATTTTAGGTGGAGAGCTGCTCCAGTAAGGAGCACCCTGCAACACCAGCAACACTCTAAATTTGCTCACCTCAAATGTCTGCTTATCTAGCAAAGTTTTTAAGCATAGGATTAGCACAGTGCTATCCTCGCTGAGCTAGATAGTGACAAAGTCTTTTGCCATTTGTACAGCAAAATCTTTAAGCATAGGATTGACATAGTGTCATCCTTGCCAAGCTGTAAAATGACAAAAGCCATTTACCACTCCAGGCACAGTATTACGGCTTTGGACTGGTCAAATACCGTCACTCTAACCCTGAAAGGCCCTTGGTTTGATATGTGTAATTAAAACTCGTTTTTCCCTTCCCATTCTTTTTGGATCCTCAAGGAAATCACTTACATTCATGTTTTCGTCAAACGAATCCATGTGTGACTGTAGCCAAGAAATACTCCTTAGACCCCGTTTGTCAATGTTATAACTTGCATCATGAATCTTATACCTAGGATCCACCTTATTAACATTAGACCTGCAACTCCTCTGGCAGCTTTTGACATTTGCTTCTGTAAATTCCAAATGCGTGTACTTTTACATTAATTGCTTATTTGACAGTTACTCTTTGTGTTAAAGCATTCACTTAATAACTGCTTAATATTGTGCCCCAAATCTAATAAAGAAATGTTATTAATTTTGTTGTAGCACGACTGGAAGTATCAATTGCATTTTCTTGTAAACAGTAGTTTAGAATTTGTAACTCCTTGCTTTCTGACCTAAGACCCATTTTATGCCATTTATTATTCAGAAAGTCTGTCTAAATTGCTTATGGCTTTGTATTCCTTGATGTAATTTTAGTCCCATGTTGCTCACGTAGTTACCCTACATACAATAAAAAAAAAAAACTAAAAAATAAGTTTATTAATACTTGTGAAACCATAACAAATTGTTTGTAGAATAGTGTAATTTAAAAATAAGAAATCTTTGAGGTGGCAGCATACTGGAAATAAAGTGCGCCTGCTCCTTAGATTGGCTCTTCTGCAATTCTCCACACCTCCTTTTTTTACTCTTTTTTTATTTTTTATGCCTAGAAAACATATTGTGTAAAAATGAGTATAAAAACAAGTTTGAGTCAAACATATTTTTGTAGCATCTTTAAAATACAGGAATTTCGTCTCAAATTCTGGAATACTGTCTCACATTGAGTCAGAGGCGTATTCCCATTGTAGAAATGGGAACAACATCCCTGTAGTATTTCAAACCTGTAGGAACCTGTCCTACCCAATAATAAAATCATATCTCTATAGGTTTCTTTATTAAGATAATGATCTGCTTTGTGAAATGAAGCAATGGGTTGTAAACTCTATAAGGTTCTTGGCAGTGACTTATTTCCAGTCGCTAGCAAAAGGTCCTAGTTAAAGGGTATCACCAAGATTAAGTTGAACAGTGTGTGGTAAATTGCAGTCATGTCTGGTCCTAGAATTTGATAGCCATCCTGCTGGAAGATGGAGGAGTTGGACTATCAGGTCAACAGCAGACACACTCCTGGTAGGTCTGTGCAGTCCATTTTACTTGCCTAACTATGGTGAATGGACTTGGCCCTTCAAATTGTCAAAATATTCACTGCGCACTATTTGTATGAGAAAAAACAAAATAGTTATCCAGATGACAAATGAGAGGATTGTTAGCACTATCCAAAATAAGTTCAGAGGTTTCTTGTTTATGTTTCTATTGCATGTTTAAACATATCCCATCTACTGTGCTGGTTCAGACTCTGATTTCAGCCAATTCAAATCTGTATATTGAAAACTTTTGGTAAGCGCATTAGCTCTTCTGCGCTCATTTATAATATAAAAAGGTTTTATACTCTGCCATCACACACTCATTCATTCTCAACATTCACAGTGCTAACTGCTTGTTGGTTTGCTCTTTATGAGAGATGTTCTCTAACTGGAGAGTAGTTTTCGGTGGTAGTTCTGCTCAGTTGTATAGAATGAGCCATGGAGTATGGCTTTACCAAGTCTATTGGTGTCGGTCTCCTCTCTGTTTTCCATGCGACAATGGTAATCTCACTATTCTTGCTCCTTCCATTGTTACAGCTGGTACGGGCTATCTGTATGCTGGTCCATACTCCCTTTTCCCCACCTTGTTAGCCACCAGCTCCCCAGCTATGGCCAATCAGGCAGTAGATGTGAATGAATTAACAGCTATCATTTCACTCCAAGTTTGACAGGTTTACTGCATATTGTTGAAAATCCCGTAACCTCAGGGGAGTTTGTATGACAGTTTAACATTTCAGAATATCTGGTATGCCAAATAGGATTTTATAAGGTGAGCAGTTTAGCAGTCCATAACTTGCCATACTATTCAAAGCTCCTTGTGGACTCAAAGGTTACCTACCCATGGTGCACCGTTACGTAAGACACTTAGGGCCAGATTTAAGAAAAGTGGGGCTGCACCCAGTGCAGTCCCACTTTTCTTGCTCCCCTTAGCATCCCCCCTAATGCCACCATGGGTGCGCCATATCAAAGATACAGTGCATAATGGCGGTAGTTGGGGAACTAGCGTCAACATTTTTTACGCTACTTCAGAGCTTTGCAGGATTACCATCAAAAAATTTGACGCTAATCCTGCAAAGCCCATTGAGGCCCATTGTAAACAATGGTGTGCCTCCTTTTAATGCCTGCTCCGAGCAGGCGTTAAAAGTGCCAACAAAATGATGCAATGGCGCCATTTTTTTGGCCCTGTAACAGGCATAATATAGCACAAAGGGTTACAAAGTGGCACAATGCATGCATTGCGCCACTTTGTAAATTTCTGGTATGAGGATTTTGCCTCTTGGCCACATTAGCGTTAAAAAAAATAAAATGAGGCTAATGTGGTGCGTGGAGGCGCTGGAAACACTTAAATCTGCCCCATATTGTCAAGGCTTGTTTAAGCATGCTGTTTCTATTTTCTACTCCTCCATCTGAATTTAGTTTGAAGGGGCTAGAGAACTAGATTTGTAATTGAAATTCAATAAGTGCCCCTGCTAATACTTCAAAGGTATCTGGAGACTGTGTTCGACAGTAAGCGCAGCTTGAAAAGCCATATAAACAAAACTGCAGGTAGCTGCTATTCGCTCCTGAGAGCCCTGCAGAAGATCCTCCCCGTGCTCCCTTCTTCAGGTTGAGCACCAGTGGAACGCCGGCTGGACTACTGTAATGGTATACGGTCAGGTACTCCTGATTATTTATTACTCCGCCTGTCCTGAGTTCAGGTCATGGAGCTAAACGTGTATTGAACAGACCAAGAAGGGCTTCAGCCTCTGCAGCCCTGAAGGAGTTACACTGGCTGCCGATCAAAGGATTGATTTCAAGTGCCTTTGCATTGTGTTTCATGCCTTGCAGGCCACAGGGCCGGCCTCTCTGCGAAGGAGCCTGAAGAGATATACTCCAAGCAGAAATCTCCGCTCGTCCTCGGCCAACCTGGTTAAGGTGATTAAGTTTGAGAGGGCGATACAAGGCAGCGGACCTATTTGGTTAAGGCAGCCGGACTTTGGAACAAACTTCCGATCTTCCTTAGATCATCTGCCGACCTTCTTACATTTAGAAAAGGACTTTTGACTTGGCTCTTTCCTTTAGGAACCTTGTCTTTTGAAGATTGCGCCCGTTGCGCCTGCTGTTAAACAGTCTTCTGTCTATATTCAGCACCAGGATACCATTCTGGTGACAGTGCACTCTTTAAGGGACATAAATAAATATATATATATATATATATATATATATATATAAACCCAAGATTTCCTTGTCCAATTTCAAAGAAAGGGTCAGAACACCTTTGGAAAGTTGAAAAAAATATATATATTTTAGATATATCACAAGTTGGTTCCTCCCAGCACGTTTCAGCCGTAGTCTTGTTCACGGATGGGGGAGTTTCAATTCAAGCTGCATGAATAACAAAAGTGAAACAAACATAGAAAACTGACTTAAAACAACAACACAAACAAATCACTAAAACGGTGGGCGCCATCTTAGACTGCTGATTATCCCAATGAAGAAAGAGACAGTCCTACAAATATCCAAAGGTAAATTATCATGCTGAAGACAGAATCATACTAAATTCATCTTATACTATTAATTTGCAATTAATCAATAAACGTTTCATATGTAATTATAATTATTTCTCATTATTCTATTATTAATTATTACATTATAAATGTATTAAGGTTCCAATGAATCTGACTGCATTATTGTTGAATTATCAATCTCTTATCTCATTATAATTAAGCACCCACCGCCTAAAGCCTATGTTTGAAATAGTTCATTATACACCACCCCATATACACCCCACATTAAGGTTGTAAAAATTCAAAAAGATCAAAACAAATAGAAGCTCGACTAGCAATATTTAATTAATCCATCATACTGTGTACCTTTCTACCTTCCCAGATGTATGCTCATCTCCTCACTTGAATTTAAACCCATTGGAGAGAGAGTCATAAAGTTAATAATATACTTTGATTCTAGGTTACGTAACATTTTTTGTCTATCTCCCCCACGTGGATTCACTTTTATTTGATCACATACCAAATAGCTGAGCAATTTTTCATTCCCTTGGTGTGCCTCATGGAAGTGCCGTGCTACAGGATAATTACGATCAAAATTTCGGATGGCTCTTACATGTTCCAACACTCTATTTTTTGCTTTGTGTATTGTGCTTCCCACGTATATCTTATCACATGGACATCTCAAACAGTTCACACAAAAATCAGTGTTGCAATTGAAGTGTCCCTTAATTTCATAATCTTTGTCCATTTCCTAATTCAACTTTTTTTTAGAATCCTTGCAATATTTGCATGCTTTACATTGTTGGCAAAAATAAAATCCCATCACTTTAGATCTATCATTTTCCAAATTATTGGAACTGACCACCATCTTATAACTAAGGTTACCCCGTAATGATCTCCCTCTACGGAAAGTGACCGTAGGGGCATTGCACACATACTCTGCCAAATCCGGATCTGTTTGTAAAATATGCCAACTTCTAGTGAGTGCATGTCTAAGATTGTATGCCTGGTTTGAATAAGTTGTAATGAATCTGATCTTCTCATCATGTGTAATACATTTTTGTCCCTGATACAATATCTCCGACCTAGAACAGCCTTCCACTTTCTTAACAGCCTGCAAGATGATGATATTGCTGTATCCTCTCTCCCTGAATCTTGTGCACATAGTTGTGCACTCTTGCTGGTATTTATCCCATGTGCTACATATGCGCCTAGCCCTCAAAAGCTCTCCATATGGAATGCTTTTGATCAAATTTGGAGGATGGGCACTTTCAGCATTTAGCAGACTGTTTCCTGCTGTTATCTTTCTATATAGTTTTGTGTTTACCAGGTCATTTTCTATACTTACTCCTACATCCAGAAACTGCATAGTTGTCCTACTGTGCTGTTCACTTAATTTCAAATTGTATTTATTATCATTTAAAGCTGTCACAAAGTTCATTGCCGAATTTTCATCACCTTTCCAGATGATAAAAATATCGTCTATATAACGACACCACAACACAACTTTGTCCTCATGATCGGTTATAGTGTTGAATAGCTGTTCCTCCCACCAGCCAATGAAACGATTCGCATAACTGGGAGTGAAGCATGTACCCATAGCTGTCCCTTGTACTTGCTTATAGATTTGATTATCAAATAGAAAAAAAAAATTAAGCCTTTATTATAATCAGGGAATTTGTATTTATACTTTTTATACAAACCAAACCCAAAATACACAAACATTACAGATTCTAAAATTATAATTATCCCTTAAATTTATAAATTACGCACCACCTTTAAATTAGTATAACTTTATTTATTCTTTAACTACAAACTAAACTTCAACTACACAGCAATTTACATTTCTAATTTTCTAAATTAATTTCTAACCTTATACTTCTACCTTTAATTTATAATTTATGCAACACTTTCAAATTGTTGTAACTCACACACCTCCAGACAGTGTATTCAACTTGGTATCCACACACGTTAACCATAACTCCTGCCTTCCCCAAGCACTGCTTATACCTTTTATATTCTTTATACAATCTGAAATAATAGTAATTAGGACATCGCAAATCACATCTTTTGTGAGAACACAGTGAGTGACGATTTACAGTTAATGTAGTGTGGCTACCAAGTTGAATACACTGTGCATGGAGGTGGAGTAGTACAGTGGAGTGGTGCGTAGTGGGGTAAAGTGGAGTGTCAGAGTTGGATAATGAAGAGTTGCGCAGACTGTAGTTCAGTATGATGGAATAGCATAAAGTGGGGTGGGTACAATGGAATAGCGTACAGTTGAGTGGAGTGTGGTAGAGTAATAGCATGCAGTGGGAAGTGTAGAATGCACTGGTATACTGGTATAGAGGGGTGCACAGTGGATTGAGGTATAATGTACTGGCATACAATAGACTAGCACAGAGTGGAGTAGTGGAGTGGTGTAGAGTGGCATAGACTTGAGAGGCATAGAGTGGAATGGCGTTCAATGGAATAGTGTAGAGTGGATTGGTGTACAGTGTATTAGCATGGAGTAGACTGGAGTGTCCTACAATAAAGCAGCATACAATAGAGTAGCGTACAGTGCAGAGATGTAGAGTGGACTGGAATACAGTGGAATAACGTAGAGTTGAGTGGTGGACTGTCGTACAGTGGGCTGGTGTTAAGCGGAGTACAGTGGAGTAGCACAGAGTGTAGTGGCGGGAGTGGTGTATAGTGGAATAACCATGAGTGTACAGTGCAATAACCATGAGTGTACAGTGCAGTGACATGGCATATAGTGGAATAGCATGGAGTGTCATGCAGTGGAATAGTGTAGAGTGCAGTATCATGGATTGGAGCGGCGTAAAGTGTATCATATCGTAAAGTGTAGTGTTGTAGAGTGGAGTTGCGGAGTGTGGTGCATTGTAGTGGGATGTCGAGTAGAGTTGCGTAAAGTGGAATAGCGTATAGTAGAGTGGCACAGCATATAGAGGAGTGGCGTGGCGCAGACTAGGACTGGAGTAGGGTAGAGTGTAGTGGAGTGGCATAGCGTAGAGTGTAGCAGCATAGAGTGTAATAGCGTACAGTGGACTGTTATGGAGTGGCATACAGTGGAACAGCATGCTGTGGGGTGCCATAAAGGGGATTAACATGGAGTGTAACAGTATACAATGGTGTATCATAGAGTAGAGCGGCATAGTTGAATTGCATAGAATGGTATGGGGGGGTGTCAGAGTGTAATAGCGTGGACTGGCGTAGAGTGAAATAGTATAGTGGTGTACTGTGGAATGGCATAGACTGGAGAGGCATACAGTGGTATGGCATTCAGTGAACAGTGTAGAGTGGATCAACTTACAGTGTATTAGCGTACAGTGGAGTGGCGTACACTGGAGTGTCATACGATAAGACAGTATACAGTAGAGTGCAGAGGCTTGGAGTGATATAGAGTGGACTGGCATACAGTGGAATAGCGCAGAGTGGATAAGCATAGATTGGAGTGGGGTAGAGTGAAGAGGAGTACAGTGAAATAGCAGAGTGTAGTGGCATTGAGTGGTGTAGAGTGGAATAACCATGAGTGTAGCGGTGTACAGTGCAGTTGTGTAGCATATAGTGTAATAGTGTGGAGTGTCATACAGTGGAATAGCGTAGAGTGCAGTAGCATGGATTGGAGCAGCGTAGAGTGTAATAGCGTGCAATGGATTGTTGTAGAGTTGAGTTCCACAGTGATGTACATTGTAGTGGCATACAGAACAATAGGATAGTGATGTAGAATAGAGTGGCATAAAGTGAATTAGCATACATAGGAGTGACATAGAGTGGCGTAGAATGGGACTAGAGTGGGGTAGAATGTAGTGGAGTGGCGTAGAGTTAGAGTGTCGTACAGTGGAATAGCGTAGAGTGTAGTAGCATGGATCAGAGCCGCATAGAGTGTAATAGCGTACAGTGGACTGTCATGGAGTGTTACACAGTGGGTGGCAGAGTGGAGTGTAGTACAGTGGAATAGCGTAAAGTGGAGTGTTGTAGAGTACAGCTGCATATAGTGGAACAGCGTACAGTGTAGTGGTATAGACTGGAGTTTCATACAGTGGAGTGTCATAGTGAACAATGTACAATGGAGTGCCGTAAAGTGGATTAGCGCAAAGTGGAGTGTTATATGGGGGAGAGATATAGAGTGGAGTGTGGTATAGTTTAACAGTACACAGTGGTGTAGCATAGAGTGGAGCGGCATAGAGTCAAATAGCATAGAGCTGAGTGGCAAAGAGTGTAGTTGTGTATAGTGGAACAGCATATAGGGGAGTGGCATACAGTAGAGTAGCGTGGAATGTGGTAGAGTGTAGTAGAGTGGAGCGGCGTACAGCAGAGAGAGGTACATTGTAGTAGCATACAGTAGAATAGCAGAGTGGAGCAGCATGGAATGGTGTAGAGTGGACTGGCATACATTGTAATAGCATACAGAGGAGTGCTGTACAGTGGACTGGCATGGAGTGGAGTGCAGTGGAATAGCTTAAAATGTCGTGGTGTATAGTGGAATAACCATGAGTGTTGTGGTGTACAGTGCAGTGGCGTGGTGTGGCATCTAGTGGAATAGCATGTAGTGTCCTACAGTGGAATAGTGTAGAGTGCAGTTTTCTGGAGTGGAGAGGCATAGAGTGTAATAGGGGAACAGGGGATTGTTGTAGAGTGGAGTAGCATATAAAGGACTGGCATAGATTGGAGTGGCGTACAGCGGAATAGCGTATAGTGTTGTACAGTTGTAGTTGTCAAGTGAGGTATATTGTAGTGGCATACAGTAGAATAGCATTGAATACTGACCTACAGTAGAGAAGAATAGCATACAGTAGAGTGTAATAGCATAATTAAGAGTGCTGAAGAGTGGAGTGGCGTGGACTGGGGTAGAGTGGAGTGGCGTAGAGTGGAATAGCAGAGACTATAGTATCATGGATTGGAGCATCGTAGAGTGTAATAGCGTACAGTGGATTGCCGTGGAGTGGCGTAAAGTGGAGTTTTGTAGAGTGGAATTGTGGAGTGAAGTACATTTTAGTGGCACACAGTAGAATAGCATAGAATAGGGATGTAGAACAGGGTTGCGTAAAGTGGAATGGCATATAGAGGAGTGGTGTAGAGTGAAGTGGCACAAGAGGAGTGGCGCAGACTGGGACTAGAGTGAGGGGAAGTGTAGTGAAGTGACAGTGAAGTGTCGTTAGTGGAATAGCGGCATAGAGTGTAATAGCATACAGTGACTGTCATGGAGTGGCATGCAGTAGAGTGGTAGAGTGAAGTACAAAGGAATAGCGTAAAGTGTAGTGTTGCGAAGTGAAGCTGCGTACAGTGGAACAGAGAACAGTGGAGTGGCGTAGACTGGGGTTTTATAGAATGGAGTGTCTTAGTGTAACAGAGTAAAGTGGAGTGCCGTAAAGTCGATTAACATAGAATTAACTCATATAGTGGAGTGACATAGAGTGGAGTGTGGTAGAATGTAATGGTATGCAGTGGTTTAGCACAGAGTAGAGCAGCTTAGAGTCGAATAGCATTGAGTGGACCAGCATATAGTGGAGTGCCATAGACTGGAATAGCGTGTAGTGGAGTGGCATAGAGTGAAATAGTGTAGTGGCGTACTTTGGAGTGGCATAGAGTGGAATGGCGTCCATTGGAATAAAGTAGAGTAGCAGAAGTAGGAGTAGATTGGCGTACAGTGTATTAGCATTCAGTGGAGTGGCGTACACTGGAGTACAGTACAATACAGCAGCATAAGTAAAGTGGCATACAGTGAGTGGAGTGAACGAGTGGAGTGTGGTAGAGTATAACAGTATACAGTGGTGTAGCATAGAGTCGAATAGCATAGAGCTGAGTACCAAAGAGTGTAGTTGTGTACAGTGGAATAGCATATAGTGGATTGGCATACAATGGAGTGGGGTGGAATGTGGTAGAGTTTATTAGCGTACAGTGCAGTAACGTAGAGTGGAGCAGTGCACAACGCAGTGAGGTGCATTGTTGTGGCATACAGTAGAATAGGAGAGAGTGGAGTTGTGTAAAGTTGAATAGCATACAGTGGAGTGGCATAGAGTGGTATAATGTATAGAGTGCCATAAAATGGAGTGGTGTAGACTGGGACTGGAGAAGGGTAGCATGGCGTACTGTAGAGTGAATTCGCATAGAGTCGAGTGTCGTACAGAGGCGTTGCATAAAGTGGAATAGTGTCGAGTGTATTGATGTACAGTGGAGTGGTGTGGACAGGAGTGTCATACAGTGAAACAGCATACAGTGGAATAGCGTACAGTGGAGTGAGGTACAGTGCAGTGGTGTATGGTGGAATAGCGTAGATCGGAGTGAAGTATACTGGAATAGCGTAGAGTGGGGTAGAGTAGAATTGCATACAGTGCAATAGCATCCAATGGAATGCGATAGAGTGGATTCTTTTAGGGTGAAGTGATGTACAGTGGAACAGCGTACAGTGGACTAGTGTAGAATGGAATAGCGTTGAATGTACTGCCATACAGTGCAGTGATGTAGAGTGGCATGTACTGCAATAGTGTCATACAGTGGAATAGCATAGACTGTAGTAGCGTAGAGTGGCATACAGTGTAATAGCATACAGTGGATTGTTGTAGAATGGAGCGGGCTACAGTGGAGTTGCACACAGTGGAGTAATGTAGAGATGAGCGTCGTACATTGGAGTGGCTTAAAGTGTGTCATAGAATTGAATGGCATAAACTAATAGTGTACAGTTGAGTGGGGTAGAGTGGAGTAGCATACAGTAGATTAGCGTAGAGTGGAGTGCGTTAATTGAAACAGATGTACCGTGAATGGATGTAGATGTAACCTGTCAGGAATATACATTATGAGGTGTAAATGGCAATTTTTGGCAGTGTTTGTGAGTAGCATAAACAGTGTTAAAGTGATCTGTTTTAAAATACCTTGTTATATATTGTACTGCAGTATACCTCAGTGCATACAGATGAGAAGGTAGTTTGTGGATGGCTAGTGGCTGTGTTTACCAAACTGAAAGCACATGTTGTTTGGCTGTGTTCTGTATTTTACGGCATTCTGTGTTAATGTCTTACACCTAGGTACATAGTAGGTTTTATTGTTGCTCCCTACCTATTGCCACTTGAAGTGGCTATAAGTAGAGAAATGTATTTATAATTTTATATATACTTTTACAGCAACTTACTGAGATTTGTGCATTTTAAAGAAAATTAAGTAGCATGGTAATTTGAAGGTATTACTGCATTACTCCATAGACTTTTTTTTGTGAAGATTTAAATGTAAAAAAATAGAAAATATTTCATAACACCATATTTGTAAAATATAGTGTAGTACAGTGTATTTTTAACTTTTTATATATATATATTTTTATGTATTTTAAGTACCGCAGTACCTCCGTGGAAGTACTACATACATTTTTTTTTAAATGCTTAGAAACTTATAAACATTTTTCCTACCTATTGCAACTTTAATAAAGTAGGAATATGTAGGGAGAAAATTACAAACCTAATATTTACATCTATCTAAAGTTGTAACACAGAACATAGCCAAAGTGTACCTAAAAACAACACTGCTGCTTTTAACTTGTGTAAAGGCAGCCATTAGCCAATCACATAATGACTTGCCATGGCTACGTACCATGGTATTTTCGCAAAATAGCGCAATATTTCACAAAAAGTACAGCAACAAGAGATAACCAAGTTATAATGTCTTATAATTTAAAAAGTACTTCTACTACTTTCATGTAGTACCCAAAAGGATCATCTGTGCACCATAATTACATTGAAATCCATTCCAGCCACTTTAGTTTTCGAGACACAAACGTTATAGAGAATGCATTGGTGGAAAAATGCATTTTGGGGCCTCCTTTTATCTTTGACCCCCCATCCCTCATCTTGACCAATCACGGCAAATCTTTGCATCCTCTACCAAGTAGAAAAAGCTATAGATCTAGAAAGTTTCATGGAGTTCCGTCAAACAGGGGCAAAGTTATTAGCGGACAAAATTCTGAGGGACTCCTACTCCTATACCTGGAACCCTAACTATAAATTGGCTACTGCCACTCTGTAATTTTTATAAATATTGTAGGAAGTTGACTCTGTATGTGCTATTTCAAAGTAAGGAATAGCATGCACAGAGTCCAAGGGTTCCCCTTAGAGGTAAGATAGTGGCAAAAAGAGATAATACTAATGCTCTATTTTGTGGTAGTGTGGTCGAGCAGTAGGCTTATCAAAGGAGTAGTGTTTTTGTTTGTACATACACACAGGCAATAAATGAGGAACACACACTCAGAGACAATTCCAGCCAATAGGTTTTGTTATAGAAAAATATATTTTCTTAGTTTATTTTAAGAACCACAGGTGCAAATTCTACATGTAATATCTAATTTGAAAGGTATTGCAGGTAAGTACTTTAGGAACTTTGAATAATTACCGTAGCATATATACTTTTCACATAAAACACAAATAGCTGTTTTAAAAGTGGACACAGTGCAATTTTCACAGTTCCTGGGGGAGGTCAAGTAATGTTAGGTTTTGCAGGTAAGTAACCCACTTACAGGGTTCAGTTTTGGGTCCAAGGTAGCCCACCGTTGGGGGTTCAGAGCAACCCCAAAGTTACCACACCAGCAGCTCAGGGCCGGTCAGGTGCAGAGGTCAAAGAGGTGCCCAAAACACATAGGCTTCAATGGAGAGAAGGGGGTGCCCCGGTTCCAGTCTGCCAGCAGGTAAGTACCCGCGTCTTCGGAGGGCAGACCAGGGGGGTTTTGTAGGGCACCGGGGGGGACACAAGTCCACACCAAAAGTACACCCTCAGCAGCGCAGGGGCGGCCGGGTGCAGTGTGTAAACTGGCGTCGGGTTTCCAATGGGAGACCAAGGGGTCTCTTCAGCGGTGCAGGCAGGCAAGGGGGGGGGCTCCTCGGGGTAGCCACCACCTAGGCAAGGGAGAGGGCCTCCTGGGGGTCACTCCTGCACTGAAGTTCCGTTCCTTCAGGTGCTGGGGGCTGCGGGTGCAGGGTGTTTTCCAGCCGTCGGGATTTTAGAGTCAGGCAGTCGCGGTCAGGGGGAGCCTTGGGATTCCCTCTGCAGGCGTCGCTGTGGGGGCTCAGGGGGGACAACTTTGGTTACTCACGGTCTCGGAGTCGCCGGAGGGTCCTCCCTGAGGTGTTGGTTCTCCACCAGTCGAGTCGGGGTCGCCGGGTGCAGTGTTGCAAGTCTCACGCTTCTTGCGGGGATTTGCAGGGGTCTTTAAATCTGCTCCTCTGTAACAAAGTTGCAGTCTTTTTGGAGCAGTGCCGCGGTCCTCGGGAGTTTCTTGTCTTTCTTGAAGCAGGGCAGTCCTCTGAGGATTCAGAGGTCGCTGGTCCTGGGGAAAGTGTCGCTGGAGCAGGTTTCTTTAGAAGGCAGGAGACAGGCCGGTAGGTCTGGGGCCAAAGCAGTTGGTGTCTTCTTTTCTTCTTCTGCAGGGGTCCTTCAGCTCAGCAGTCCTCTTCTTCTTGTAGTTGCAGGAATCTAAATTCTTAGGTTCAGGGAAGCCCTTAAATACTAAATTGAAGGGCGTGTTTAAGTCTGGGGGGTTAGTAGCCAATGGCTACTAGCCCTGAGGGTGGGTACACCCTCTTTGTGCCTCCTCCCAAGGGGAGGGGGTCACAATCCTATCCCTATTGGGGGAATCCTCCATCTGCAAGATGGAGGATTTCTAAAAGTTTGAGTCACTTCAGCTCAGGACACCTTAGGGGCTGTCCTGACTGGCCAGTGACTCCTCCTTGTTATTCTCATTATTTCCCCCAGCCTTGCCGCCAAAAGTGGGGCCGTGGCCGGAGGGGGCGGGCAACTCCACTAGCTGGAGTGCCCTGTGGTGCTGGAACAAAGGGGGTGAGCCTTTGAGGCTCACCGCCAGGTGTTACAGCTCCTGCCTGGGGGAGGTGTTAGCATCTCCACCCAGTGCAGGCTTTGTTACTGGCCTCAGAGTGACAAAGGCACTCTCCCCATGGGGCCAGCAACATGTCTCGGTTGTGGCAGGCTGCTGGAACCAGTCAGCCTACACAGATAGTTGGTTAAGGTTTCAGGGGGCACCTCTAAGGTGCCCTCTGGGGTGTATTTCACAATAAAATGTACACTGGCATCAGTGTGCATTTATTGTGCTGAGAAGTTTGATACCAAACTTCCCAGTTTTCAGTGTAGCCATTATGGTGCTGTGGAGTTCGTGTTTGACAAACTCCCAGACCATATACTCTTATGGCTACCCTGCACTTACAATGTCTAAGGTTTGGTTTAGACACTGTAGGGGCACAGTGCTCATGCACTGGTGCCCTCACCTATGGTATAGTGCACCCTGCCTTAGGGCTGTAAGGCCTGCTAGAGGGGTGACTTATCTATACTTGCATAGGCAGTGAGAGGCTGGCATGGCACCCTGAGGGGAGTGCCATGTCGACTTACTCATTTTGTTCTCACCAGCACACACAAGTGGCAAGCAGTGTGTCTGTGCTGAGTGAGGGGCCCCAGGGTGGCATAAGACATGCTGCAGCCCTTAGAGACCTTCCCTGGCATCAGGGCCCTTGGTACCAGAGGTACCAGTTACAAGGGACTTACCTGGATGCCAGGGTGTGCCAATTGTGGATACAAAAGTACAGGTTAGGGAAAGAACACTGGTGCTGGGGCCTGGTTAGCAGGCCTCAGCACACTTTCAATTCAAAACATAGCATCAGCAAAGGCAAAAAGTCAGGGGGTAACCATGCCAAGGAGGCATTTCCTTACACAACCCCCCCCCCCCAAACGAAAGAGGATGAGACTACCCTTTCCCAAGAGAGTCTTCATTTTCTAAGTGGAAGAACCTGGAAAGGCCATCTGCATTGGCATGGGCAGTCCCAGGTCTGTGTTCCACTATAAAGTCCATTCCCTGTAGGGAGATGGACCACCTCAACAGTTTTGGATTTTCACCTTTCATTTGCATCAGCCATCTGAGAGGTCTGTGGTCAGTTTGAACTACAAAGTGAGTACCAAAGAGGTATGGTCTCAGCTTCTTCAGGGACCAAACCACAGCAAAGGCCTCCCTCTCAATGGCACTCCAACGCTGCTCCCTGGGGAGTAACCTCCTGCTAATGAAAGCAACAGGCCATCATCATTTGTTTGGGACAAAACTGCCCCTATCCCATGTTCAGAGGCATCTGTCTGCACAATGAACTGCTTGGAGTAATCTGGAGCTTTTAGAACTGGTGCTGTGCACATTACTTGTTTCAGGGTGTCAAAGGCCTGTTGGCATTCTACAGTCCAGTTTACCTTCTTGGGCATTTTCTTGGAGGTGAGTTCTGTGAGGGCTGTCACAATGGATCCATATCCCTCACAAACCTCCTATAGTACCCAGTCAAGCCAAGGAATGCCCTGACTTGAGTCTGGGTTTTTGGAGCTGCCCAGTCCAGAATAATCTGGATCTTAGGCTGGAGTGGCTGAACTTGGCCTCCACCTACAAGGTGTCCCAAGAAAACCACAGGTCCCTGCCCTATCTGGCATTTGGATGCCTTGATAGAGAGGCCTGCTGATTGCAGAGCCTTCAAAACCTTCTTCAGGTGGACCAGGTGATCCTGCCAGTTGGAGCTAAAGACAGCAATATCGTCAAGATAAGCTGCACTGAAGGACTCCAAGCCAGCAAGGACTTGATTCACCAACCTTTGGAAGGTGGCAGGGGCATTCTTTAAACCAAAGGGCATAACATTGAACTGATAATGCCCATCAGGTGTGGAGAATGCTGTCTTTTCTTTTGCTCCAGGGGCCATTTTGATTTGCCAGTACCCTGCTGTTAAGTCAAAGGTACTTAGGAATTTGGCAGTCCCTAATTTATCAATCAGCTCATCAGCTCTAGGAATGGGATGGGCATCTGTCTTGGTGACAGAATTAAGTCCTCTGTAGTCCACACAAAACCTCATCTCTCTCTTTCCATCTTTGGTGTGAGGTTTGGGGACTAAGACCACTGGGCTAGTCCAGGGGCTGTCAGAGTGCTCAATTACTCCCAATTCCAGCATCTTGTGGACTTCCACCTTGATGCTTTCCTTAACTTGATCAGACTGTCTGAATATTTTGTTTTTGACAGGCATGCTGTCTCCTGTGTCCACATCATGGGTACACAGGGGTGTCTGACCAGGGGTTAGGGAAAAGAGCTCAGCAAACTGCTGCAGGACCTTCCTACAATCAGATTGCTGTTGGCTAGAGAGGGTGTCTGAATAGATCACTCCATCCACTGAGCCATCTTTAGGGTCTGATGAGAGGAGATCAGGGAGAGGCTCACGCTCAGCTTCCTGGTCCTCATCTGTTACCATCAACAGATTTACATCAGCCCTGTCGTGGAAGAGCTCTAGGCGGTTCACATGGATCACCCTCTTGGGGCTCCTGCTAGTGCCTAGGTCCACCAGGTAGGTGACCTGACTCTTCTTCTCTAGGATTGGTTAAGGGCCACTCCATCTGTCTTGAAGTGCCCTGGGAGCCACAGGCTCCAAAACCCAGACTTTCTGCCCTGGTTGAAATTCAACCATTGCAGCCTTTTGGTCATACCAAAACTTCTGGAGCTGTTGGCTGGCCTCAAGGTTTTTACTTGCCTTTTCCATGTACTCTGCCATTCTTGAGCGAAGGCCAAGTACATAGTCCACTATGTCTTGTTTAGGCTCATGAAGAGGTCTCTCCCAGCCTTCTTTAACAAGAGCAAGTGGTCCACTTACAGGGTCGCCAAACAGAGTTCAAAGGGTGAAAACCCTACTCCCTTCTGAGGCACCTCTCTGTAAGCGAAAAGCAGACATGGCAGGAGGACATCCCATCTCCTTTTGAGTTTTTCTGGGAGCCCCATGATCATGCCCTTTAATGTCTTGTTGATTCTCTCAACAAGGCCATTAGTTTGTGGATGATATGGTGTAGTGAACTTATAAGTCACTCCACACTCATTCCACATGTGTTTCAGGTATGCTGACATGAAGTTGGTACCTCTGTCAGACACCACCTCCTTAGGGAAGCCCACTCTGGTAAAGATACCAATGAGGGCCTTGGCTACTGCAGGGGCAGTAGTCGACCTAAGGGGAATAGCTTCAGGATACCTAGTAGCATGATCCACTATTTCTAGGATATACATATTTCCTGAGGCTGTGGGAGGTTCAAGTGGACCCACTATGTCCACACCCACTCTTTCAAAGGGGACCCCCACCACTGGAAGTGGAATGAGGGGGGCCTTTGAATGTCCACCTGTCTTACCACTGGCTTGACAGGTGGTACAGGAGACACAAAACTCCTTAACTTTCTGGGACATGTTGGGCCAGTAGAAGTGGTTGACTAACCTCTCCCACGTCTTAGTTTGTCCCAAATGCCCAGCAAGATGAATATCATGGGCTAAGGTCAGAATAAACTCTCTGAACTCCTGAGGCACTACCACTCTCCTAGTGGCACCAGGTTTGGGATCTCTTGCCTCAGTGTACAGGAGTCCATCTTCCCAATAGACCCTATGTGTTCCAGTTTTCTTGCCATTGGACTCTTCAGCAGCTTGCTGCCTAAGGCCTTCAAGAGAGGGACAGGTTTCTTGTCCCTTACACAACTCTTCCCTTGAGGGTCCCCCTGGGCCCAAGAGCTCAACCTGATAAGGTTCCAGCTCCATAGGCTCAGTTCCCTCAGAGGGCAGAACTTCTTCATGAGAAGAGAGGTTCTCTTTTTTCTTGTTGTGTTGCAGCTGGTTTCCCAGCTGGCTTTCCTTTTCTCTTGGTAGGCCGGGCCCTTTTTCCAGACTCCAGCTCTACTTTGTCACCCTGTGCCTTGCACTGTGCCCTTGTCTTGACACACACCAGTTCAGGGATACCCAGCATGGCTGCATGGGTTTTCAGTTCTACCTCAGCCCATGCTGAGGACTCCAGGTCATTTCCAAGCAAACAGTCTACTGGGATATTTGAGGAGACCACCACCTGTTTCAGGCCATTGACCCCTCCCCACTCTAAAGTTACCATTGCCATGGGATGTACTTTAGTTTGATTGTCAGCATTGGTGACTGGATAAGTTTGTCCAGTCAGGTATTGGCCAGGGGAAACCAGTTTATCTGTCACCATAGTGACACTGGCACCTGTATCCCTCAGGCCTTCTACACTTGTCCCATTAATTAAGAGCTGCTGCCTGTATTTTTGCATGTTAGGGGGCCAGGCAGCCAGTGTGGCTACATCCACCCCACCCTCAGAGACTAATGTACCTTCAGTGTGACACCTGATTTGCTCTGGGCACACGGTTGATCCCACTTGGAGACTAGCCATTCCAGTGTTAGCTGGAGTGGAGTTAGAAGTGGTTGTTTTCTTGGGACAGGCCTTGTCTCCAGTTTGGTGTCCAGGCTGATTACAGCTACGACACCAGGCCTTTTTGGGATCAAAGTTTTTACCCTTGTACCCAAAATTGTTTTGTGAAAAAGGCTCTGGGCCCACCCTCCTGTGCAGGTTTTTGGGGGCCTGTAGAAGACTCTTTACTATTTTTGTTTTTGGCTGTCTCACCACCCTTCCCCTGGGGAGGTTTTGTGACCCCTTTCTTTTGGTCACCCCCTGTGGAAGTTTTGGACACCCTAGTCTTGACCCAATGGTCCGCCTTCTTTCCCAATTCTTGGGGAGAAATTGGTCCTAGGTCTACCAGATGCTGATGCAGTTTATCATTGAAACAATTACTTAATAGGTGTTCTTTCACAAATAAATTGTACAGCCCATCATAATTACTTACACCACTGCCTTGAATCCAACCATCTAGTGTTTTTACTGAGTAGTCTACAAAGTCAACCCAGGTCTGGCTTGAGGATTTTTGAGCCCCCCTGAATCTAATCCTATACTCCTCAGTGGAGAATCCAAAGCCCTCACTCAGGGTACCCTTCATGAAGTCATAAGATTCTGCATCTTTTCCAGAGAGTGTGAGGAGTCTATCCCTACACTTTCCTGTGAACATTTCCCAAAGGAGAGCACCCCAGTGAGATTTGTTCACTTTTCTGGTTACACAAGCCCTCTCAAAAGCTGTGAACCATTTGGTGATGTCATCGCCATCTTCATATTTAGTTACAATCCCTTTAGGGATTTTCAACATGTCAGGAGAATCTCTGACCCTATTTAAGTTGCTGCCACCATTGATGGGTACTAGGCCCATCTCTTGTCTTTCCCTTTCTATGGCTAGGATCTGTCTTTCCAAAGCCAATCTTTTGGCCATCCTGGCTAACTGGATGTCCTCTTCACTGGAGTTATCCTCAGTGTTTTCAGAGAGGTTGGTCCCTCCTGTGAGGGAGCCAGCATCTCTGACTATTATGTTTGGAGTCCGGGCTTGAGAGGCCCTGTTCTCCCTAAATAGGACTGGTAGGGGGGAATTTTCCTCCAAGTCACTATCATCATCCTCTGTGTTGCCATCCTCAGAGGGGTTGGCCTTTTCAAACTCTGCCAACAGCTCCTGGAGCTGTAGTTTGGAAGGTCTGGGGCCCATTGTTATTTTCTTTATTTTACAGAGTGACCTTAGCTCCCTCATCTTAAGATGGAGGTAAGGTGTGGTGTCGAGTTCCACCACATTCACATCTGTACTAGACATTATGCTTCTAGAAGTTGGAATACTTTTTAAGAATCTAAAAACTAGTTCTAGAATCTAATTCAAACTTTTACCAAACTTTTAAACTCTAAAAGCAATGCTAACAGGGACACAAGGCCCTAGCAGGACTTTAAAGAATTTAGAAAAATTTCAAATTGCAAAAAATCTATTTCTAATGACAATTTTTGGAATTTGTCATGTGATCAGGTATTGGCTGAGTAGTCCAGCAAATGCAAAGTCTTGTACCCCCCGCTGATCCACCAATGTAGGAAGGTGGCTGTGTATGTGCTATTTCAAAGTAAGGAATAGCATGCACAGTGTCCAAGGGTTCCCCTTAGAGGTAAGATAGTGGCAAAAAGAGATAATACTAATGCTCTATTTTGTGGTAGTGTGGTCGAGCAGTAGGCTTATCAAAGGAGTAGTGTTAAGCATTTGTTGTACATACACACAGGCAATAAATGAGGAACACTCACTCAGAGACAATTCCAGCCAATAGGTTTTGTTATAGAAAAATATCTTTTCTTAGTTTATTTTAAGAACCACAGGTTCAAATTCTACATGTAATATCTCATTTGAAAGGTATTGCAGGTAAGTACTTTAGGAACTTTGAATAATTACCGTAGCATATATACTTTTCACATAAAACACAAATAGCTGTTTTAAAAGTGGACACAGTGCAATTTTCACAGTTCCTGGGGGAGGTAAAGTAATGTTAGGTTTTGCAGGTAAGTAACCCACTTACAGGGTTCAGTTTTGGGTCCAAGGTAGCCCACCGTTGGGGGTTCAGAGCAACCCCAAAGTTACCACACCAGCAGCTCAGGGCCGGTCAGGTGCAGAGGTCAAAGAGGTGCACAAAACACATAGGCTTCAATGGAGAGAAGGGGGTGCCCCGGTTCCAGTCTGCCAGCAGGTAAGTACCCGCGTCTTCGGAGGGCAGACCAGGGGGGTTTTGTAGGGCACCGGGGGGGACACAAGTCCACACCAAAAGTACACCCTCAGCAGCGCAGGGGCGGCCGGGTGCAGTGTGTAAACTGGCGTCGGGTTTCCAATGGGAGTCAATGGGAGACCAAGGGGTCTCTTCAGCGGTGCAGGCAGGCAAGGGGGGGGCTCCTCTGGGTAGCCACCACCTAGGCAAGGGAGAGGGCCTCCTGGGGGTCACTCCTGCACTGAAGTTCCGTTCCTTCAGGTGCTGGGGGCTGCGGGTGCAGGGTCTTTTCCAGCCGTCGGGATTTTAGAGTCAGGCAGTCGCGGTCAGGGGGAGCCTCGGGATTCCCTCTGCAGGCGTTGCTGTGGGGGCTCAGGGGGGACAACTTTGGTTACTCACGGTCTCGGACTCGCCGGAGGGTCCTCCCTGAGGTGTTGGTTCTCCACCAGTCGAGTCGGGGTCGCCGGGTGCAGTGTTGCAAGTCTCAGGCTTCTTGCGGGTATTTGCAGGGGTCTTTAAATCTGCTCCTCTGTAACAAAGTTGCAGTCTTTTTGGAGCAGTGCCGCGGTCCTCGGGAGTTTCTTGTCTTTCTTGAAGCAGGGCAGTCCTCTGAGGATTCAGAGGTCGCTGGTCCTGGGGAAAGCGTAGCTGGAGCAGGTTTCTTTAGAAGGCAGGAGACAGGCCGGTAGGTCTGGGGCCAAAGCAGTTGGTGTCTTCTTTTCTTCTTCTGCAGGGGTCTTTCAGCTCAGCAGTCCTCTTCTTCTTGTAGTTGCAGGAATCTAAATTCTTAGGTTAAGGGAAGCCCTTAAATACTAAATGTAAGGGCGTGTTTAGGTCTGGGGGGTTAGTAGCCAATGGCTACTAGCCCTGAGGGTGGGTACACCCTCTCTGTGCCTCCTCCCAAGGGGAGGGGGTCACAATCCTATCCCTATTGGGGGAATCCTCCATCTGCAAGATGGAGGATTTCTAAAAGTTTGAGTCACTTCAGCTCAGGACACCTTAGGGGCTGTCCTGACTGGCCAGTGACTCCTCCTTGCTATTCTCATTATTTCCCCCGGCCTTGCCGCCAAAAGTGGGGCCGTGGCCGGAGGGGGCGGGCAACTCCACTAGCTGGAGTGCCCTGTGGTGCTGGAACAAAGGGGGTGAGCCTTTGAGGCTCACCGCCAGGTGTTACTGCTCCTGCCTGGGGAGGTGTTAGCATCTCCACCCAGTGCAGGCTTTGTTACTGGCCTCAGAGTGACAAAGGCACTCTCCCCATGGGGCCAGCAACATGTCTCGGTTGTGGCAGGCTGCTGGAACCAGTCAGCCTACACAGATAGTTGGTTAAGGTTTCAGGGGGCACCTCTAAGGTGCCCTCTGGGGTGTATTTCACAATAAAATGTACACTGGCATCAGTGTGCATTTATTGTGCTGAGAAGTTTGATACCAAACTTCCCAGTTTTCAGTGTAGCCATTATGGTGCTGTGGAGTTCGTGTTTGACAAACTCCCAGACCATATACTCTTATGGCTACCCTGCACTTACAATGTCTAAGGTTTGGTTTAGACACTGTAAGGGCACAGTGCTCATGCACTGGTGCCCTCACCTATGGTATAGTGCACCCTGCCTTAGGGCTGTAAGGCCTGCTAGAGGGGTGACTTATCTATACTTGCATAGGCAGTGAGAGGCTGGCATGGCACCCTGAGGGGAGTGCCATGTCGACTTACTCATTTTGTTCTCACCAGCACACACAAGTGGCAAGCAGTGTGTCTGTGCTGAGTGAGGGGTCCCCAGGGTGGCATAAGACATGCTGCAGCCCTTAGAGACCTTCCCTGGCATCAGGGCCCTTGGGACCAGAGGTACCAGTTACAAGGGACTTACCTGGATGCCAGGGTGTGCCAATTGTGGATACAAAAGTACAGGTTAGGGAAAGAACACTGGTGCTGGTGCCTGGTTAGCAGGCCTCAGCACACTTTCAATTCAAAACATAGCATCAGCAAAGGCAAAAAGTCAGGGGGTAACCATGCCAAGGAGGCATTTCCTTACAAATATATATAAAGATATATATATATATATATATTTATTTAATTGGTTGTGATCGAATTCAAATATAAATTAGATTCTTGATATTGTGAAAATGTTAAGAATCGAGTGGCAATTAATTGGAAGCTATATGAAATTTACATTATCTCAGCCTTGAAGAACCAACTATGTTGCAAAACTCGTGTTGGCTGTGGTGGTACCAAGTGTGGAATTGGATGCCTGATTTTCGAAGTTTAAAAAAGATTTTGCGAACTGAACGACAAGGACAGATTGTTTCTTAGGAGAAGTTATTTTCTCTCAGATGAAAGACATTTAGGCCCTCATTTCGACCTCGGCGGTCTTTTTGAAAGACCTCCGAGGTACTGCTGCGCTGAAGACCGCCAGTGCAGGCGGTTTTCCGCGCAGCGTATTAGGACTGCTGGCAGCCCTCCGTCCTTTTTCAGACGGAAAGCCGCCAGCAGCCATACAGGCAGTCGGCAGGGAAGTGGAGGCTGCTCCACCTCCCCCGCCCTGTCATCAAAACACTGCCCACCGAATCATGTCCCATGATTCGGTGTGGCCGTGTTCTGGTGAAGGGGTACTGGCGGCGGGGCAGCCCCCATGAATCCTGTCCCCTCCCGAAGGATCACTGGAACAGGGAAGGTGATGGTCCATTAGGGGAGAGGGGTTGGGGGGGTGTGGTGTGTGCGTGCATGGGGGTGTGTGAGTGCGTGTATGCACACGCGGGTGTTGTGTGTTTGGAAATGTGTGCGTGTCTGTCTGTATGTTTGACTGTGAGTATGTGTGCGTATATGTCTGTATGCATGTGTGCGTGTATGACTGTGTGTGTCTGCTGGAATGTTTGTTAGTATGTGTGCGGGTATGTATAGTGGTGGTGTCTGGGTGCATGAAGGGGGGTGTGTGTCGATGTAGGGGGGTGTGGGGAGTGGGGTACTACCACCTTTGGGGGTTGGGTGGGGGAGGGGGGCGGGGGGCGGGGGAGTCCCCTATCAGTGCCAGGGAAGGAATTCCCTGGCACTGTTTGTGCCTACCGCCATGGGTTTTGTGGCAGTTCCATACCACACGAAATCCATGGCGGTATGCAGGGTCATGATACCGCCGGCGGTCTGGTGATGGCCGCAGGGCTGGAGACCAAAGTCTCCAGCCCGGCGGTCGGAGTGGAGAAGTGGCGGATGACCATGGCGGTAACCACCATGGTCATAATTCAATTTTTTTTTTCTGCCAGCCTATTGGCGGTATTACTGCCACTTCTCCCCTGTCCGCCAGGGTCGTAATGAGGGCCTGAATTTCCATATGGACATAATACCTGTTGGGTTTCTGGTGATCTGAGCACTAAGCGCTAGTCTAGTTTACCCTGTCCCCCAAACTAACTGATTTATATATATACATATTTATATTTATAAATAAATATTATAAATATTTATTGGCTTTAGCAGATCAGGGTGATTGAAGCATGTTATCTCGAAAGGTTGGGCTGCTTTGGTAAGGGGCATTTATGTGGTGTAGTTATCGTTAAAGGTTTTAACTAGCTGGCAGACCTTGCAGTGCCATACATGCTGCCGAATCATTTTTGCCATAAATGGCCATGAGTAACTCTCCTGTAGTATTTGTAAAGTTGTTGGTACTCCATCATGAGAGTTGAACCTAGCACATAATGAGCTGCCCTGATTAATTCAGATTGGGTTTATTTGTTTGGTATGTCTTAATCTCCTACTCCTAGTATTCTGACTTTAGGAAGCCCATTTTGCCCCAGAAAATAACTGTACTTCACAAGAAAGCTTGGTGTCCACTTCATAGGTGACCTGGTCAATTGTAATATAAGAAGTAACTCCTGTTACCTCATATATTACAGTTAGATGTTTTGTCGCTAACACACACTGCCGCATTTTTTGCTTAATACATATCTGCAAGTCTAACCAGCTGAAGTTTATTGTGGCAAAAATGCTGCACAGTTTATTGTGACATTCGGAGTTTGATGCGTTAGACACGAAGCTCTGCATGCTAGTCCCCAATATGGGCGACAAAGTTGTCATTAGGAGTTATTTATTGGATCCAATAAATTCCAAACCAGTAGAGTTGGATTTTTGTTGTGTCTCGTAAGTGTCACCCTAAACACTGAGCTACATATAATGAGGGCCCGAGTGGATCACTGACTTTTTTTCCAGGTCGGTTTGCGACTGGGTAATAGCTGCTACTTTACATATCTGTACTATAGAACTACATCTTTTCTTTTTGTTTAATTCAAAGAGATCCCAATATAAAATTTATCTGTGGATACATTTATAATAAATTTCAGATTTATACATATTGTCAAAGTAATATCTTATAATCAAAGAGAAAAAGCAGCACGTGCCTTTTAAAATACAAAATTCGTAATGAAGAAAGGAATAAAGAGCATCAATCAATAACATTTTATGAGGAAATGTGCCGAGTATTTCAGATTCTCTCGAAACTCCTATTCTTGTTTCATATATCTGCTCACTCTTCTCAAACTCAACATTATATTTCTCCCTTTCCATGAAATTAGGTGCGATTTCTGCTTTCGAATACAGCATAATCAATAATCTGGCTATAAACATAGCTATAAGCATAAGATGTTTCTAAAAAGTAGAGAGACCTACCATTACATCTGAATAACCTATCAATACGAACATCCGAGCCAATAAAATTGCCCTATCCATCTTCTCTTCCATATACAAAGAAATCTCTGCATATAACTGAGATATTTTTGGAAATAACCATGCAATTAGGATCCTACCCCAATATCTGCCAGATATCTGAAACACTAAGAACGTATACCGTTGTTAATCTTATGCAGAAACACCGAAATTCGGTATATTAACCATCTGAAGAAAAAATGCATTCTTCTCAATTTTGCATCCCTAGTTATTCTAAAAGTCAGTGCATTCATTTCTTTCCATACATTCCTAGTTAATTTCACATGTCTCCATTCCGCATTTAGGGGCATATTTCTTCTTGTTTTGCACCAAATTTGCAGCATTTAAAAAAAATGTTTTTTACACAGATTCGGTGCAAAACTAACTCTATTTATACTTTGGCGCTCGACCCGTCAAAAGTTATGGAGTTAAAGTCATTTTTGTAGACGTGGAAACCTACCTTGCGTCAATGAGATGCAAGGTAGGCGTTCCCGTATAAAAAATTACTCTATGGCATTAGCGCCATATTTATCCCAGGTGCTAAAATACCACACGGGGGGAGGAGGGGTCAAATAATGGTGCAAAGCTAGCTTTGCACCATTATTTAACACCTGGGTCAGAGCAGGCGTTAGGGGACCTGTGGGCCTATTTCCAAGGCAGAACACCATGGAGTAAGCCCACAGGTGCCCTCCCCAGGTCCCAGTGACACCCTCACCCACACCAGAGGAACAGCGGAGGATGGGGGACCCCATTCCAGGTAAGTATAGGTAAGTAGAAGTATTTTTTTTTTTTAAGTGCCATTGAGGGCCCTGAAATGGGCCCCCTACATGGTACTGGGTGCAATGGCCATGCCCAGGGGATCCTGTTCCCCTGTGCTGGCCATTGGGGTGTGAGCATGACTCCTGTCTTTTAAAAGATAGGAGTCATGTGGTATGGATGGTTTTGCGTCAGAAAATGACGCTAGGCTGGTTAGTAATTTTTCTTTTTACTCTAACCTGCCTAACGTCATTTTTTGGTGCAAAACCCCCTTCTCCCATACCGCCAGCCTCACCCGGCTAATGTAATTTTTTTTTTACGCTAGCCTATTCTTTTCATCGGCTTGCACCATCCCATAATTATGGTGCCCGGCTGGTGCTCCGAAATGGGGCAAGCCGGTGCTAAGCATTTTGGTGCAAAACTGTGTTAGTGCAGTTTTGTACCAAAAAGTATAAATATGTCCCTCAGTAGCTATATATACTAGAAAGAGAAGGAGACATATTATTCTCCATCTGCAGATAAACACACTACCCTGCTCAGGTCCTACAAATACTAAGCAAGCTTACTGAGATAATGTAGCCTATGCTATAGCAACCTGACTGTGATGTAAGCCACTGTGAAACACATCACACCTACGTAGCTTCTGAAGGGTAAACTCCTTAGGCATGAATGGACCAGCACATTCATACTCTGTGAGATTGGCTCTCTGCATACAGTCCCTACAGCAAACTGCCAGAGTACAAACTCAAACATTACACCTGGGTAACAATGTAGGGACTGGCATGGTGGGTACAGAAAGTGACTTCCATGTCCATGTGTGGACACGTGCCATAACAAATGAAGACTCATGCCACTTCAGGGGGTGGTGTTCTGTGGTATGTACCTGTACCACATAATAGTCCTTTGGATGTATGTCGTTCCTACAGAGATGGCATTCAACAAACAAAGGCATGTGTTGTACAGTTTCTGCTACATGACTAAGCTACTGAGTCAAATATCATGGCCTCCCTGGAATCAATACAGTGTCTGCACTGTGGGAGTGTCATTCATGCAATAAGCCAGCTCAGGACAAGTATGACATGTGTGAAGGTGACAACGGCTGTGTGAGTAAGGCATCTGTCATAAGTCAGACCCACATTGACAATAACGCCAAGTGCACATATGGCTTAGATCAATAACTTACCTTTGTACCCATTCCTAATCTAATCAAAGAAATGAGGCATTAAGGACATGATTTGCCACTGGGGCCTCATGTTGGCCACATCACAGGATCTGGTGGGGTACTTGGAGTGAGCACAGTGTCACAGTTGCATAGCCACAGTGACCCTACCCCAGCCTACACTAGGGAGATACATTTGACAGGCCCTGGTCTCTGTAGGCTGAGCAGACAGAACCTACATGACACTCCGTTTCTACCACTTCCATGCATGACAGTACATCATGTAGACAACAGCAAACTGGCATGTTATGTGTGTGGCAACCTGAAGGGGAGAGTGTCTCATGATGTGCCTTCCAAACAACAGTTTAGCAAGGGTACATGTGTTAATGAGTCTCTGTGGCACCATACACATTGCTCACATGACTCACAACTGACTCATACAACATGTATACTCAGCTCATGCTATAATGCACATACATGCTATCTGACATTTACAACAAGCATGAGGAAAGACATATCAGTGGATGGCAGTAATGTCTCCTCATCTAGTTATGTACATCCGACACAAGGAGGATCTTGGAACCCAAAAAAGCCACTCAACACAATGTACATGAACTTTACATATGCCAATGGCCACCAATACCTGCACATTGTCCATCCCAGTGATGCCACACAGACTGCAACAACAGGCACATGAGTAGTCAACCTGGCACACGTGGCCAAATTCTAGCCTGTGAGGAGGAAAAGGGTGGTGAAGTACAGAGAAAACTGTGCATGTGAGGTACTTACTTACTCTTCTGGTGCACCATAGAGCTGTTCATACAGGGGTAGGACCTAATCCACTAGCCTCTCTAGCTCCTCTGGAGAGAAGGCATGGGGCCTTATCACCTGCTGGACGTGGCATGATTGCTGCCAGAGGCGGTACACCGCACCGCAGCTCAGGTAGTGGAGGTCTTGCTGGCAGCAGTGTTAGGAGTCAAGTGAGTGAATCTGCAAACCATGGCAGTCCTATCCGCCCCATATGCGATCGTCATCGATGGCGGACACAGCCATTGACCCGTGACCACCACTGGAAACAATGTTAGCCTATGGCTAACCCCAGTTGCAACCGCCATGCCGACTTCTGCCAGCGGTTGCAGGTGGTTCCCAATGTCCAGTGAAGTAGGTCAGGCAGCTGTCATGTTGGCAGCACGTAATGCTGTACTGATTTACACCACATCCTTATGTTGTATGGTCAAGTAAGTCCTTCTCATAAAACAACATTTTAGCAGGTTGCAGGGCACAGAGAGTATTAAACAGCAGTGCATGGTACACCCAGCGACTGTCTTTTTTGTCCTTGGAGAGGCAGTCACATTTCGAGGGGCAATTGTATTGCACAAACTTGTATTTGGGTCTAATACCATGTAGTGGACACGTGTGTGAAAACATGAGGGTCACATGCGACTCTTGTATAGTTGCCAGCTGGGATTTGTACTGGGTGCCATATCTATGCAGGCTGAAATGCTATGTCACATGATAAACTTGGCATGCATCATGTATGTTGCTGTGGACACACTGACTAATGTTACAAATCATGTCTTGTCACACATATGTACCCAGGGAGAGAGAGAAGGTGTCAATCTCCTGTCTACCATCCACTGCGAGACCTGCAGAACATCCCCACATCATAATGTTGTACCACCTGCATAGGCAAACAATAGTAGACTTGTGTCATCATTTGGAGCCAGATCAGATGCCAGCTATTAGTTATCCAACCAGCACACCACCCATTGTACAAGTCATGTTATTGTTGCATTTCCTGGTCACAGGGTCCTTCCAACATACAGTGTCCCTGTCAGCTGGTATGTCCCAGCCTATGTTCAGTCTGGTTTTGAGGGATATCCTCTCTGCAATGCTGAAACACCTTGACACCTATATCCAGTTTCCCTGGATTGAGGATTTTGCCATTGTGAAGGCTGACTTTTAAGGTTTTGTACCCCTACCACATGTGGTGGGAGCCATTGATGGCACATGTTGGCTTGGTGCCACCGCATGCCAATGAACAAGTCTATCGGAGCAGAAAGAATGTCCAATCCATCAACGTGCAATTAGTCTGTTTAGCAGATTTCCACATTTCACATGTGTGTGCCCATTATCCGGGTTCAGTCCATGACGCCTTCATTATGTAGAAGAGCACCATACCCCAGCTGATGTCACAGCTGCGACCAGAGAAGGCCTGGCTGGTTGGTAAGTCGCATCTGTACCGGTTCTGTGTGTGCAATGTCAAGTACTGCAATCATGAAGTGTGCAACTCATTGATGCAAATATGTCCCATTCCTTGGCAGGAGACTGCATATCCGAACCGACCTTGGTTGTTGACACAACTAAGGAATCAAACTACGGCAGGGGAAGTCCGCTCCAGTGAGGCCCATGGAACAACAAGGCGGGTCATAGGGTGGGCTCTTGGGCTCCTGAAGGTCAGATTTCGGTGCCTTGATCGGACAGGTAGAGCACTCCTCTACTCACCCAAGAAAGTGTGTAAGATCACTGTGGCATGCTCCACAACCCCGTCCTGCGTAGGAACATCCCATACAACCAAAAGGAGGGGGAGCCTGCGGTACCACCGGGTGAGCTTACTGAAATGCCAAGTGAGGATGACAGTGGTGAAGAGGAAGAGACTGACTTGCGGGAAGATCTCATCAACAGCTACTTTTCATGAGTGTAAGTATGTCCTGTGAAGTGAAGATATGACTGTGACTGTACAATGGACTGTAGTTGTGAGAATTGTGGAGTTTGTTTTATACAAAAAAGCTAAGGAGCTGACACTCTGCAAAGGCAGTTTGATTAATTTGCATTTGACACATCTCCACCTTGAGGATGTTGTTTGTTGGTGTTTGTTTCCCTGCAATGTAAGTGTATTCCAAGTTGCTTGAAATTTGATTTGTGTCATGGTTATGATTCCAAGCCTATACTCCTTGTTTTGTCTTTGTACAGGTACCTTCACCATGACACCCTCATGTGGGCATTACAGAGTTGTGACATTGGCGGATTTATGATGCTGTTAGGACAGATGAAGTGAACATGGTTCCAGGTAATGTAGGTCATAAATGCCTATTGGGCTTATTGTATGTGCTGTGGATGGGCCCCTTGCATCATGTGTGTCATCATATGGGCATCACACATGTAGTCATAGATTGCAAACAGATAATTTTTCCTTCGCATTGGCTAAACACTTTTTGCATTGCCAATATGTAGATGTTGATGTGTTTCATCTTTGAAGGCCACATGAAGGGGACATATCTGTGTGTCATACCACCAGATGCATGGTAACTGGATCAGGGTGGGCCTTTGAACAGGGACTGTTGCATTGCATCTGTCTGTATCTTGGATTATGTGGTGTTGGGAAACTTTGGTGTTGAATGTGATAAGGCTCAAGCTGGTGACATCACCCACTTCCCTGTTTGCCTATTATACAGGGCAATGTCTGGAAAATCCCTTTCCTCTGTGGTCTGGGGAGTGGAGGGCTGTACCTTGGGATATATACAATGACTTAGTAAACACATTCTTGTTTCTAAAATTCCTGACAAATGGACAGTCTATATGCTTTACTCTGAAATTAAATGTATTTGTGTGACCAGATACTTGTGCTGGTGTGTAATGATTATGGTCCTGAGCCGGACACTGTGTACCTGTGACATATCCCTCCATGCACAAGTGGCTTGTGTCCTCATTTGGTCCACATAGTTTACATCTCTACATAGCAATTAGTGGAAATTAAGCAAGCAGACAACAAGTTTGTGATGGGTGAATATTTCACAATGCTAGTGCAAAACATAAATTGTGGATAGACATGAACCTAAAAGTAAAGTGAAGGGGTCAGTCATAGTGGATGAAATCAACTGAGTAGATACCACACCATTAAGAGTCCAAAGTATGGAGTCCTCCTCCCATTTGAACAGGTAGGTGGTTCAGGAAAAGTCAACAGAGTGAATGTGTGGCACATAAAAGAGGTCTCTTAGGAAGAGGTCAGTTGCTGGCAGTGGTGGGTGTATTGCCATCTGCACCTCCTGGATTCTTTGCTGGACGTCCCTGCTTGCGGGGGGATCTGCTGCTACAGAGGCAGGGGTGTGTCTGGATCAGGTGGTTCCCCCTGGCAGGTCGTCCTTTCCAGTGGCTGGCAGTGATCTTGATGGTCCTGGTGTTGCTGCGCCAAAGGAAGGGGTGGAGTGATGTTGAACAATCCTGCCCAGGGTGGTGTTGATGTCCCTCGACACCCCTGTTAGGGAAGGCATGTTGGTGTTATGGGTCTCCCATTGCTCCGCATGTCCGGATGGATGTCCGTCTGTAGCTGCTTGAGTTTCTGGAGTTCATTCAGTACCTGGCCCATCACGCCTTGGGACTCTCACTGGACCCACAAGATGTGGATGATGGTGACCTGATGGTGTCCTTTCTGACTGCAGCTTCAGCGTCCTCACCCTGCTGGCCCACAGCATTCCTCCCACGCACACCACCCCAACGGGCCTGTACCCTTGCAACAGGTTGCTTCTCCCACTTGTTCCTGGACCCTCATTGTCAGACGTGTTGCGCTGCAACTCAGGACCCAGGACTGAGGGGCATGAGATGGTAGACACTGTGCTAAGTATGCAGATTGGGGGGTGAATGGTTGCCTGAGATGTTGAGGCAACCGGGCTGGGAGGAGTTGATGTGGGTACAGTGAGACTCGCTGTAGCCATCTGACTAGGTTGCCCAGATGAGCCAGGGGCATCCGCCACACCCAGATGTCCAGGAGTACTGTCCTCACTGAGGGCTTCACCTGGTTGGGGCCTCTGTGGCCTTTGTATGCCCAGTGGCAGATCGAGCTGTTGATGTGAAAAATGCAATGTTACTGGCTGGATTGTGACATCTAACTGCAACAGTTTAGTGTTACAGTAAGCTGAGACGTTCTTCAAAGTTAAGTTGAGGTGATCCAATCATGCCAAGTAATCATAGTATTGGGTGTTTTGACTTAACATGTGTGAAGTTTGCCAATTCATTTTGACCCAAGCAGCTGATGTGATGTGCAGCTCATTTGCACTTTGGAGGATGGCTTGGAAATGACATCTTGCCACCAGTGCAGCCAAGACAGTGGCTGTGCAGTATATGGCTTTGGCCATTTTGTAGCCTAGTTGATTGAGATGCAGGTAGAGGCAGGAGTTTGTTGTATATGTATGTGGCTGGAGTGATCATGTGGTGAGTGCAGTGTGAGTAAGTTTCCGTTTAATACCATTCTGGTGATGCGTCTTGAGGCCTTGGGGCTCATTTTTTGGCATACTGAGTAAGATGCTCTTCCTGTCCTCACTAGTTTCATCTTGGGTTAGCATGTCAAGATGGAGCTAGGTAGGCAGACATATCTCTGAGCATGGCCTGCATCTTGGTCACCCCCAAACACCTGTTTGACAACTCCAAAATGCAGTTTACACATCTGGGGAATGCCATCTATCCAGTGTGTGAAGTACAGGGACTGGCCTGACTACAGCTCACAATAGGCCCTGTTTTGTGTTGTTACTCGTACATGCCAAGGTGAGACACATAAGATGTGAGATAGGTTTTCGATATACTTATTGAAACAATCACAGTCTGGCATATAAAGTGTAATTAGGCAGATGAAACAAAGCAAGATAATCAGCATTACGAACATGTTAAATGAGATAATCCAACCATGGTGTATGTGGTTTTAGATGTGCTAGAGGTTCCCTCCTAACCCTATGTCTACGCTGAGAGCATAGTGTGTGTACCCGTGCGCCTGGCACGATCTAAGTGATTAGCCGAAACTCCATATCTGAAGACAGGGTCGGGAGTCGGCCTGTGGTGTAGATGGCAATCCTCTCAGGAGGCTGGTAGATCAGTGCCAGCCAGGCTGTGTGTCGCACAGCATGCATCCAAGGATAGTCATGGTCGGAATGCCCTCTGCCCTCTCTGGGTCAGTGCACCGTTTATATAATAAACCATACTGTAATGAAACAAAAAACGAGCAGTAGTGGAATAAGTCTTGCACCTCCACGCACAAATGATTACACCAATGTAGTGGGAAATGTCAACAACAAAACAAACAGTTTTTATGGCGCTGGTCAGGTACGAAAGCCCTACTACCCAGAGCTAGTACATTATTGGTCCCATAGGAACTGAAACAGAAAAACTGTGAAATACATATGTGCGGAGGATATTTTCTATTTATTAATAAATAATACTGTGTTGGGAGTACAGTTCCGATGCAAAGCTGCCTCTAGGTGACAGAAGCTGTCTCCTGAACAGGCAACACAAACTAGAATAACATATACAGTATTGTTTAGCCTTGGCCAGAAAGTACTGATTACATGTCAGGCAAAGCCTAACTAAACAAGCAGCTTTTTCCTTGTATTCATAGAATAAAAGCAAGCTGATAAAAATATGTAAAACTCATGGCCAAAAGCAGCCTTACTGGAACGAATAAATTATGAACTGTAAAACAAAGCTAAAACATGGGTGACCAACTCGGGTCCAAAAGGTCCTCACAACAACTTATAGAGGGTTTGGGCTAGACTTCATCCATTAGTCTGTTGTGTCATTCACATTTTTTTTCTATCCATTGCAGCATTCGTCATGGGGCATTGGGTTATCACATTTCAGCCACTGTCTGATTTCATTTTGAGTTACAGCATGCTGTCCTGTCACAAAATAACATACAAAAAAGTGATGGATGGAATGCTTGGACTAATCTCCACCAATGGTAATTACTCGGGGCTGCATCCCAGTCCATCGTTCTGCACAACAAGCTACCTCAGTTTGGACCTAGTCGTACGCAATCAGTGTTGACCCCGCTCCAATGGGAACGATCTGGCCTGAAATGCTAGGTCAGGTCCTCCGCGTCACCCAATTATTTCTTCTCATGCTACTAAAACCCATGCATCGTTATTTCAAATCCACGACACAAATCTAGAAGTTAAAGGTAAGACTGAATTACCTCGCCTGAACCGCAGTAAACGCCTGCCCTTTTTTTATTTTATTTTTAAACTAAAGATCTGTGTGTATTTTCTTTTCTGTTGATGTGATCCAGTATTTCTGTTTATCTCAAATTGGTGTGGATGTGTGACTGCCCTAGCTTCAGATACAGGGTACTGGCGAATATCTGTCAAGGTCCAACTGCCCGTACCGCCTGGCATCTGGCATTTCCCCAGCACGCTGGAGGAAGGGCTGGTTTTGTTACTGGGTTAGGGGAGGGTTGTTTGCAGCAGTGCTGCAATATCGGAACACTCCCCTCCCCATAACAAAATAAGCAGGCCTGGTCAGCATAATCACTCCCTTGTCACTGCTGACAAAAGACAAGGCTACAGAGTTCCTTGTATATCCAGCAGTTTTCAGGCAACAATAAAAGTGTCAAGCTTGATATCTATGGTGATTAATCTTCCAGCTGGAGACAGATTGGAGTTTTATTTAGTGTCAGTTTTGACTCATTTAAAGTAGAGCAGAGGGTTAATATACCTGCTGCAAGGAGTACCACGCAGATCACAGAACTGTCTTTTATGAGCATAGCTCAGTGGGTTACTGCTTATGTCACAGAGATCCTTTTGTTACTTGCAGTTCATAACTTAAAATCACATTCTAGCACAGTAAGCTATGAACTGCCATCAAAAAGCTGCATGGAAACTGCATGGTACTGGTTCGAAAGTTGTTTTTTCCTGTCTTTCGATATCTTCATGTTGCAAAAAATTATCTTGTTTGTATAGAAATAAATTTGTATTAGTAAATCCAACCCCAAACAGTGTGTAAAGTTTTGAATCCTAAGTTTGTGCTTCTCCAGACCAAGCACTCTTAAAAAATAGTTAACAGTATGGATGACCTGGATCCTACACTCTGCATTTCCTTCTGTCTTATGGTACATTACCTACAGACTGATATACATGTGTGATTCATTGTCTCTGTATGTGTGGGTGATGTAAAGTGCTCCAACAACCTACATTGGTATGAGAGGTGCTATAAAACAAACAAATGAAACACATGTAAGAGAGGGCTATGGAGAGACAAGGGGCCTGTTGGAGGGTCATAGTGAGGGAATCCTTGAAGGCCCCAACAAATATTTGGTATCCTGGTGCACTGTAAGGCCATTTAATAGGCTTTAAAGGCTAACAAAAATAAATATATGAAAAATGTGTTGTAGAATGCACAATTGGTCCCACATTTTCTCGGGGGGAGACCGCCGTTAGTCGTCAGGCTCGCTTGCTATGCACCGTACAGCGGCTGGTCTGACAAAAGTTGCCAGGGCTGCTTTGGGTTCCCAGTCCGGCACTGATACTCGTACTGCCTGCTCTAGACGTTAATACTAGATGGTGTGCACCTTAAACAATAAAAGCTAATTACCACGAGGTGTGTAGCACTGCGGCTGCAGGGGAGTTGGAGCGATGAGTTGCGTTGTGTTTGGACGTGCCCTGGCAGAGGTGCGCGGCGCGGTAATGTATAAATGGCGTCTGGCCTGAGTTATGCCTGACGTGCCGCGTGGAGATGTCACCATTCTTAAGACCAGGCACCAACCACCCTCCCATTTCTTTTTCAGAAAAGCTGTTCCCACTTTTTCTATGGTATTCTAAACATTTGTCAGTCTGAGCTTTCCTCTGAGGAATTAAGATGATAACCTTAGAATGCTCTAAAAAAAAAAAAAAAAAGGTGCCTGGTGCCTGGGCTCCGAGCGCCCTTTGAGGTGCTGTGCAGTATCACCTGCTGCCCCTTTGGGTGCCATGTCACCAGGATTGGATTGGCCATGCTGCCACCCCAGCTTTTTTTCAGCAAGTTGGAGGCACGCAGGCTACTTTTAAAGCTGTTTGCGCTGATACAACCCAACCACGGAAACCCCCATACTCCTGTCTAGTCACGAACACTTGCATTGTGTAGTTGATTTGAACATTTTAATTTTTGCTAGGACTCAATATTGTCACAGTCCGGCCCTGCATACCGCGGGTACCTTTGTGGTGCCTAGCTAGAACCTGCACTGAGATGCCCTTGAAATGCCACCCATCTGCTGTCCTTGTGTCATGCCATGTGCAGTCTGTTTCACACCTCATGCTGCTCTAGTTGTATGCCACTTGCTGCCACACCACCTTCTGCCCTTTAGATGCTTGGCAGTGTGCTACCCTGCAATTGGCTGACACTAGGGCAGCAGGTGGTATGCCACCATAAGGGCAGCAAGTGGCATGGAACAACTAGGGCAGCATGTGGTGCAGCACTTTAAGGCAGCCAACAGCACTGCATCTCAAGACAGCTGGGGACATGCACAGCAAAGGCAACAGGCACTAAACATATCTAGGGAAGAAGGTGGCAAGCCATATCAAGGATAGCAGGTGGTATGCTTCTTCGGGGGTAGAGGGAGGCATGAAACAACAAGACTAGCAGGTAGCACAGCATTTCAAGGCATCCAATAGCGCATCCCATCAAGGATAACATCGTGTGGCACACCATCTGCTGCACTTAGGATACTTGGCTTCCTGTTGACATTTTGGTGGGATACAACTCTCTCCATTGGGGTACCAGGGCTCTAGCTGGTATTACGGTGATATATCACCTGCTCCTCTTTAGGTGCTGGAGTGCCTCTGACCTTAAGAGGTGTTGAGCCACTTTTTGTGTCACACCACCTCCTGCCATTTAGGTGACAGCTCAGCTACTGCCCTTGTGGTGATAAAACTAGGTGCCAAGCCTCTTGCTGCCAGAGCAAATACTGAACTCTTAGGGGTACATCACTGCCCCCTTGAGGCCTTACACCACATGCTCACCTTGAGGTGCAAAACTGCCTACAGCCCTTGTGATAGCTCCCCTTGAGATGTCAGGGTGCGTACTGAACTTATGGTGGTACACCTCGTGTGGTGAGTGCCTACTGTCCTTGTGGTGGTCAACCACATGCTCCCCTTGAGGTATTAGGGAGCCTACTGAACTTGTGGTGGTACACTATATGCTCCTCTTGAGGTGAGTGTCTAATGCCCTTGTGGTAGTAAACCAGAGGCTCCCTTGAGGTGCCGCCTTTGGATCCTAAGCAGCCTAGTCCTTTTGAGATGCCAGCCAACATCTTTTGTACGCTGTACCTACTAGTCATCCTTAGATGGTAGCACATTAACAGTGTTTTGAAGTTTTTTAGGAACGAGTTTAACGTCCCAGAAAGGCCAGTAGGGCTGGGGAAAGATAATGCCTACCACGAGTATTCTTACTATGCCCCCATTCATATCTTTGGAAACCTCAACTTCTCTGATAGGTTTCTGGGAATCATGCGTAGTTTACTGTTGACGTGTCGGTGTGGCACGACTTTGATCCCCTGCACAGGCCTTTTAAAGCCAGCTGGTAGATGTACTCAGAAGTGAGTTCTTCAAAAACACACGTAGTATCAGAAAAATTGCCTACAGGGAGTGCAGAATTATTAGGCAAGTTGTATTTTTGAGGATTAATTTTATTATTGAACAACAACCATGTTCTCAATGAACCCAAAAAACTCATTAATATCAAAGCTGAATATTTTTGGAAGTAGTTTTTAGTTTGTTTTTAGTTTTAGCTATGTTAGGGGGATATCTGTGTGTGCAGGTGACTATTACTGTGCATAATTATTAGGCAACTTAACAAAAAAAAATATATACCCATTTCAATTATTTATTATTACCAGTGAAACCAATATAACATCTCAACATTCACAAATATACATTTCTGACATTCAAAAACAAAACAAAAACAAATCAGTGACCAATATAGCCACCTTTCTTTGCAAGGACACTCAAAAGCCTGCCATCCATGGATTCTGTCAGTGTTTTGATCTGTTCACCATCAACATTGCGTGCAGCAGCAACCACAGCCTCCCAGACACTGTTCAGAGAGGTGTACTGTTTTCCCTCCTTGTAAATCTCACATTTGATGATGGACCACAGGTTCTCAATGGGGTTCAGATCAGGTGAACAAGGAGGCCATGTCATTAGATTTCCTTCTTTTATACCCTTTCTTGCCAGCCACGCTGTGGAGTACTTGGACGCGTGTGATGGAGCATTGTCCTGCATGAAAACCATGTTTTTCTTGAAGGATGCAGACTTCTTCCTGTACCACTGCTTGAAGAAGGTGTCTTCCAGGAACTGGCAGTAGGACTGGGAGTTGAGCTTGACTCCATCCTCAACCCGAAAAGGCCCCACAAGCTCATCTTTGATGATACCAGCCCAAACCAGTATTCCACCTCCACCTTGCTGGCGTCTGAGTCGGACTGGAGCTCTCTGCCCTTTACCAATCCAGCCACGGGCCCATCCATCTGGCCCATCAAGACTCACTCTCATTTCATCAGTCCATAAAACCTTAGAAAAATCAGTCTTGAGATATTTCTTGGCCCAGTCTTGACATTTCAGCTTGTGTGTCTTGTTCAGTGGTGGTCGTCTTTCAGCCTTTCTTACCTTGGCCATGTCTCTGAGTATTGCACACCTTGTGCTTTTGGGTACTCCAGTGATGTTGCAGCTCTTAAATATGGCCAAACTGGTGGCAAGTGGCATCGTGGCAGCTGCACGCTTGACTTTTCTCAGTTCATGGGCAGTTATTTTGCGCCTTGGTTTTTCCACACGCTTCTTGCGACCCTGTTGACTATTTTGAATGAAACGCTTGATTGTTCGATGATCACGCTTCAGAAGCTTTGCAATTTTAAGAGTGCTGCATCCCTCTGCAAGATATCTCACTATTTTTGACTTTTCTGAGCCTGTCAAGTCGTTCTTTTGACCCATTTTGCCAAAGGAAAGGAAGTGCCTAATAATTATGCACACCTGATATAGGGTGTTGATGTCAGTAGACCACACCCCTTCTCATTACAGAGATGCACATCACCTAATATGCTTAATTGGTAGTAGGCTTTCGAGCCTATACAGCTTGGAGTAAGACAACATGCATAAAGAGGATGATGTGGTCAAAATACTCATTTGCCTAATAATTCTGCACTCCCTGTATAATGGAAAATATGAAGTCATCCCTCCCCTCCATTTAGCGTGCCCCCCACCTCAATGCTTTAAATAAACTCCACAAGGCGTGGATGAAGCAGGGTGAGCGCCGCTGTCACGCAGTCATCCTGGGGCGGAGGCAAACATTGACCGAGCAGGGGGAGACAATGGAAGGCTAGAGATGTCGCCTCATTTCCCAAACAGATCCGTGATGCTGAACGATTTGCTCTTGCAGGGTGTCATGGACTGAATGAGTGACGTTTATGAATTGCGAGGAAAGAGCCACTTAGCAATGTTTTCTGGACAAGAGGCCGGCTCCAGTCTGGCCTCGCTCTCAGACTGGAGGCTACGGTGGGACAGCACTGTCAGGTGTGGGGACTGAATCATGGCGGGTGCGCATGCGCAAGAGGGTGTTTGTATGTGAAAAGCGCTTACAGGTATGACACGGATTGGGGGGTGAAAATGGAACCTGAGTGGACTGTTCAGATACTTCAAGAGCTCGGGAAATGTCCAGAGCCCATGGCCCTGCTGGTCTTTCGCTACCCTCATCTTGTATGGATGTGTATTCTGCTATATAATTTATGAATGTGCGTGCCTGTGCATTATACTGTGTATACAACTGCATGGTGTTACAAACCAAGGAACGTGTGAGGTGTAGCACGTGTGCACCTCTGCATTAATCGGATGTACTGCATGGGGTCCGAGCTTTGAAGGCATGTCCCTGCAACGAACCTTTCTTTAAACTCGCAGGCAGACAACCAAACATGCTTCCTGTTGAAGCAGAACTGCAGGTTTGGGCAGCGAGGAAGCTCTTATATACAGACGCGCCATGCCTGCGTTCACAAGACCTCTTCTTCTACTAACCAGGAGCGCCGGACCGGGGAGCCGCCCCTCGCAAACATGTTCAAACCAGCCGCACTCTTCGTCTCTTTGAGCAAGCTCACTCTTTACGTCCATCCCTCCTTCCTTTCTCTCACCTCCCTCTCTGATCGCCTTCTCTCTACGTCCCCCGACCACCTGTCTCCCCCCTCACCCCTGAAGCTTCCCTGTGCCTGATACTGTTAACCTCAGGGAGCTGGGAGAGGTGACAGTGGCATCAGGAGCAGCACTGGGCTTACAAAACCAGCATCCAAAGGCTCCAAACCACCGGGTGGAATAAAAGGCCAATCGGGCACTGTCTACAGTAATATGATGTGCTTAGTCTTCCTCAGTAATAGGCCTGAGCCACCAAATCCATTACTCACCGGCTCCCTCCATTGTATTGACTCCCTATGCCTGAATAGGTTCTTGTTATATGTCTGACAAGGTGTCATCGTGACATTCACTGTTTACGACCAGTTTTATTAAACATCGTTTTTGGATCTAACCTTTCTACTTTCTTTGCTCCTCTGCTGCGTTTCTCAAAATCTACGAGATTTGCAATTCTCGTTGAGCTGAAAAGCCTTTCCTCATTGGCTACTAAGATCTTAAAATACTTTGCACTGGGTCTTCACCTTTACACGAACCACCTGGCATTTAAGAACCAGTGTAACACTTCCTTTTTGACTTATTTCATCAACAATTCTAATTTCTGCTGCTGCTTTACCTTGTTTGTCTTACAACCCCTTTAGCACCAGCATATCTTCTGAAATTTAATTTGCATTTACTAAGTTTCCATTTACTGTTTTAAGACACTGATAGGGAAGAACATGCACTATAAATTCCTACATAGGAATGTGACCATTCTGGCTACGGTTGGTACCTCATGAGTTAAAGTACTTGTGGTGCCAGCCTAGTACACATCTGTGTTTAGGTCTACCTCACAAGGAATGTGCCAGGTCTGTGAATGTGTCCTCTGGATTCCTATCCAGTTATCCCTTGTAAAGAACAGTTGTTGGCTGGTGCCCTGCCTTGATCCGAAACCCAAACATCTCTGGACAATGCTTAGCCCATTTATAACAGTGCATCATGTACAGGCACGATTAAACCGAGGCACACACTACTTAAACCCCTTCATTCCAGCCGTATTCAACTACAATTTAGAAATTTGGAACACTCTTCATCGGAGCTGGCTACGTGCTATTTTACTTTACCTTTCAGAAACATACGACAACCCTCCTGCTTTCCCGAACCTGGAAGTTTCAAGTCTCCTTCTGGTCACCAGGAAGTGTCTAGATCTTGCTTCCATATTGCTTTCAATCTCCATTCAACTACACTGAACACAAAGGTCAAGATTTGTCAACACTTTGGGCAGGCACAAAGTGTTGATTTACTACTTACTTTCTAGAGCACATCTTTATTTGCCCTGGAAAGGTGCCTAAAAATAACGCATAGTAGTGCTGCGCGCTATTATGGACCAATTTATTCTATCACAATTTGCGATGTTATTTGATAAGCTTATGAATTTCTTTTTATCTAACACAGTGTGTAAATATAATCGTAACTGTATCTATAAGTGCTTCATTATTGAAATATTGTGGAAATTATAAAATGAAAACAAATAAATGTAAATAAACAAAACATGCATAAAATTCCCCTCCCCAAAAACATTAATACAAATAAATTAACTTTATGTACAGCAACTCTTGAAAGTCTGAGTTTCTATGTATCCATTCCTGCACATATGGGACTTAATATAACACAACTTCATATCTCTTTATTATTTTCCATATACATGCAGACCTTTCATGTAGATATGCATCTATATATTTAGGGGCAGATTTATGGAAAGTGGTGCTGCACCCAGTGCAGCGCCACTTTCCCTACACCCCCCCCTACCGCCACCATGTGTGCGCCATATTTAAAAATATGGGGCACCATAGTGCAGTGTAGGGGGCAATAGAATCATTCAATGTGACGGTATTGATGTGTTCTGCAGGAGTAGCGCCAAAATATTGGTGCTACTCCTGCAGAGTATATAGGGGCCCATTCTAAATAATGGAGGCCCCCATTTAATGCCTGCTCTGAGCAGGCATTAAAAGTGCCATAAAAAATGGCGCAAGGAAATCTTATAGATTTCCTAGTGCCATTTTTCAGCCCCACTAACGGGGGAACGCCCCCTTTGCATACATTATGCCTGGTGCAGGCATAATGTAGCGCAAAGGGTTACAGAGTGGTGCAATGCATGCATTGCGCCACTCTGTGAATACGGTGCAGGAATTTCGGCCCTGTTGTGCCACAAAAATGATGATGCTAATGTGGAGCAAGGTAGTGCAAGGGGATTATAAATATTCCCCTTATTACTTTACTCCTACTGCAGAAATAATAAAAGGCCTTCAATGATTTCCAATGCACTACACTATATCTCATCCTATCTCTCTCTCAATATAGCCTCGGTCTGAAGCCAGTGCTGGAGGAGAGAGTGGACAAACCTGGAAACGGTTAGTGCTGGTTGGAACCCCCCCCTCACACTTTTGTGGAAGCTGTGCCAAATGAGTATAAGTACAGATAGCTGTCCACCACATTTGGGGAGCACTTTTTGGATGTGGGGCCGAACCTCAACCAGAGGGACTGCCTGACTGCATAAAAGGACTCGTCTCTACTGCTCCTCTTTTGATGGCCTGCTACCTGGTGTCTGCTGGGCGGCCCAAAGGACTGAGCTGGATTGCTTTTCTGTATGTTGGCCTGCTGCCAGCCTTCCCCTGACTTTGGACTGCCAAGGTTCTGTGGGGCTGCTCAAAGGAACCACCACTTCTTGTGTGCTGGTCTGTGCCTTGCCTCTACCTCTCTCCCTCCCAGGAAGACCATTCAGTACACAGATGCACTCTCGTGACACCTCCACCCTCCCTGTGGGCAGACTATCTGAAAAGTATGCACAAAGCCCAGCTGTCACTCTGCCCCAAACGTGGATTCGAGTCAAGCTGCAAAACACCAGTCATAAGCACATAGAAATGCTCTTTCTAAAAGTGGTATTTCTATATTGGTAAAAGAAAAAAATACCTAAATCCCAAGCATAATTTCTTGCTGCCATTACAACCATACCAAATGTGCCTATGCCACCCCTCATAGATTAGACAATATCACTTAGACATAGGTTAGGGCATTTCCAATGCAATCCTATGAGAGGAGCAGCGCTCACAGTAGTGAGAAACTAAATAGTCTGTTTATCACTACCAGGCCATGTAGTGCATAAAGAGATATGTCCTATCATTTCCATGCACAGCACCCTGCCCATAGGGCTATCTAGGGCCTACGTTTATACGTTTATATGTAATAAAAGGGGAGTTCCAGGCCTGGCAAGTAAATTTAGATGCTAGATCCCTGTGACAGTAAACTGTGCACGCAGGCTCTGAGAAAGGTTTGAAAGGCTACTTCTGTGGGAGGTGCAAACTGCGCTGCAGGCCCACTAGCAGCATTATATATACAGGCCCTGGGTATACGGATACCACTGTACAAGGGACTTGCAGGTAAATTAAATGTGCTAATCAGCTATGTTTAGAAGGGAGGGCACAGGCACTTTAGCACTGATCAGCAGTGTTAAAGTGCTCAGAGTCCTAAAGCCAATAAAAAGAGGTCAGAAGAAATAGGAGGAAGGCAAAAGGTTTAGAGATGACCCTGTAGAAAGGGCCAGGTTCAACAGGATTAGAGGTATTAGGTTTCAAAAGTTACTTTTAAAATAACCAGGTACAGCTCTACCCTGTTTTGTTTTAAGCAAATATCTATTGATGAAATTGCTGATAAAATAACAAATATGAACAATTCACATGCCAAGGAGCCCAATGGCATACCTATTACAATATTGAAAATGGTACCTCTAGTCTGGACCCAGGTATTTAAACCATTGTTTATATATTGCATGTCTTTAAATTATATCCCAGATTCCTGGAAAGGATAAAAATGGAAATAGAAGAGCACTTTTGAATTATCCTTCAATCTCTTTGTTGGACACCCCAGAAAAATATGTGCACAAGTAATTTTGTCTCAACAAGTGATTTGGGGAAATGATAAACATATGTTAACACAGAACAAGTGGGCATTCACACATTTTGCTCCATAGTTGTCAACGTTTTGTGTTTGTGTTTGGAATCTACAAAAATCCACCTGTAGATGAACAAAGGAACTCCAGGGGGGGTGGATGGGAAGCAGGGGTGGTCTTTACTCCCTTTCCAGTGTTGTGAAACTAGCAGATGGCGCAGGGGTGCTAATAGTTCTGAGCAATAGAAGGAAGGAAGGATGCACACCAGTGAGGTCCTGCAGCACAAATCATGCCATCCTTTCCATGGGTAGTTCCATGATACAACTGTGTGAGGTTAGGATGCAGAAAATTCAGTACAACCACAATCCCTGAGCTGTCCCTCCACACTCCTTTCAGGTCAATTTTGCTTTGTCTAGTGCTGTTTTTCAGCTTCTGAGGCTTGCTCCTGAAATAGACACAAATGCTTTGAAGAAAGAACAGGAAATAAATCTGACTTCATAACATAAACAGCCGCGTCACTACTTAAAAACATATCAGCTTCTTTAGCAGCCAAATTGGCAAGGGCATTCCCCTGAGAAACTTCATCGTGAGAAGTTTGGTGGGTGTCCAGCTGCTTAGTCACTAAACTCGGCAGCTCATTTGACAACCACGATTTTCAGAGGCAGAAGAAAGGCACCCAAATGTGTGTGTGTGTTTTTTTTTTTTTACATACACTCCATATTTAAAAGGGATGCCTGCAGACGTCAGGAAAACCCTCTGCATCCAGAGAAGCTCAAACTAGGATTTTGTATAGGGATAACCTGGCAAAGGAAACATGTAGGGTCATGGTGATGAGAAAGAGTGCAATCACAAAATGGGGAACAGCTACAAACGACGTGGAACTCAAGCGTTTCAGAGGGTTTAACAAGGTGGGCAGCAGCATCAGAACACAGGCCGGAAGGAGCCCTGCCCATACAGGACAAAACAGCAGATGAATAATGCTTTTTCTGATCGCTATGTTCGTACACCAAGGGCAAATCAATCGCGTTCAATACAACAGAGAGTAAACATTTGTGCATAATCAAGGAGGCCCAAGGTAGGCACAGAGTCAAGAGCTTGTTTTATTTGTAACCGGCGTTATCTATGCAGTGATGCTCCCCGTTAGGCTTAGGGTCGACTATGACAACTCAATGCATTTTTTTACCGCCCCACTCCAGGCCTGAGAATGGATTGAACAACTCCTTCAGTGAAAGGGAAGCCCCTGCATGAACAAGCACCATGAAACCCAGCAAACCCAGAAGAGAAGGGCAAACTCTGAAACAAAGGCGATCCTATCAAGATCACAAGCCGTGAGAGCATGAGAGAGTGGTGGAGGGGGTGGCAGCTATCAATGGAGTGGGGTCCACCCCTGTAGGAAGCTGGCTCTGTATGTACTATATCAAAGTGAGATAAAGGCCCATATTTATACTTTTTGACGCACAACTGCACCAACGCAGTTGTGCGTTAAAAATTTTACCGCCGGCTAACGCCATTCCAACGCGCCATGCGGGCGCATTAGTAATAGAATGACGTTAGCCGGCGCTGTGGACTGGTGTGCGTAAAAAAAAAATGACTCACACCAGGCAGCGCCGGCGTATGGGAAAATGGGGGTTGTGCGTCAAAAAACGGTGCAAGTCAGGTCTGAGGCAAAATTCAGGCCTCAAACCAGATTTGCGCCATTTTATTTGACGCCCAACCTCCATTGACATGACTCCTGTCTTAGCAAAGACAGGAGTCATGCCCCCTTGCCCAATGGCCATGCCCAGGGGACTTATGTCCCCTGGGCATGGTCATTGGGCATAGTGGCATGTAGAGGGGCCCAAATCAGGCCCCCCTATGCCACAAAAAAATCGAAAAAAAATACTTACCCGAACTTACCTTTACTTCCCTGGGATGGGTCCCTCCATCCTTGGGTGTCCTCCTGGGGTGGGCAAGGGTGGCAGGGGGTGTCCCTGGGGGCAGGGGAGGGCACCTCTGGGCTCCTTCCGAGCCCACAGGTCACTTAACGCCTGCCCTGACCCAGGCGTTAAAAAACAGCGCCCATCAGGCTGTGCGCCGTTTTTTAAGGCCTGCCCCCTCCTGTGCGTCAAAATGACGTCAGAGTATAAATAAGGGGCACAGGCCTTAAAGTCATTTTTTGGAAGGGAACGCCTAACTTGCATATAATTAACGCAAGGCTGGTTCCCCCTTCCAAAAAATGACGCACATGATGGAATTTTGACACCCGCGGGGTCGGACGTCAAAGTATAAATATGGGGCAGGGTTTGCGCCGATTGTGCGTCAAACATTTTGACGCACATTCGGCGCAAACAGAGTATAAATATGCCCCATAGTGTGCACAGAGTCTAGGGGTTCCCCAGAGGTTTAACAGAGGCTAAAGTAGATAATACTAATGCTCTCTTTTGTGGTAGTGTGGTCGAGCAGTAGGCTTATCAGAGGGTAGAGCAAAGCATTTGTTGTACACACACAAACAACAGAAGAAGCACACACTCAATGACTTAACTCCAGACCAATGGTTTTTATATAACAAACATATCTCTTCTTTATTTATTTTTAGAACCACAAGACTCAAATTGCAGGTAATTACTTCAATAGATTTGTATTTCACACAGGCATCAACAGTACTTTGTTTGAAATAGGTAACTAATACAGTTTTTGATTTATTGGAAATAATCTGTTTTAAAAATGGACACACTGCAATTTTCAGAAACAGTTCCTGGGGGTAGGAAATGTTAGATCGATTTACAGGTAAGTACAACACTTACAGTTTCAGTCTCAGGGTTTTAGGAAGTCCACCGGTTGGGGTTCAAGTTAACCCCAAACACCCATCACCAGCAACAAAGGGCCAGTCGGGTGCAGAGGTCAAAGATGAACAATTTTAATGTTGGCTCCTATGGAGACAGAGGGTACTCAGAATCTGGTCTGCCTACAGGTAAGTACCTGCGACTCGGAGGGCAGACGAGGGGGGATTACAAGAGCACTGAAGGGGCCACAAGTAGGCACCAAACACACCCCCTCAGCGGCACAGGGGTGGCCGGGTGCAGGGTGCAAACAGGACGTTGGGTTTTCAATTCTGGTCAATGAGGAGACCCCAGGTGTCACTCAGAGGCTGCAGGCGAGGTCCAGGGGGGTGTCTCGGGCACACCACCGGTCGGACAGGGAGGTGGGCCGCCTGCTGAACGTTGAGGCCCCGGGGGTCCGTTTCTCCAAGGCCTGGGGGCTGCGGGTGCATTGTGTTCTTAGATATTGGATATCTTTGTCTGGAGCTTCGCTGTCAGGGGGTGCTCAGGATTCCCTCTGCAGGTGTCGTCATGGAGGGGTGGAGAGGTCAACCTAGGGTGGGTACTTGCTCGCAATCGCCTGGACACGGGCTGTGGGCATCGGGTGCACAGGGGTCAGGACTCATGCATCCGGAGGTGAGGTGGGAGTCCTTAGTAGTAGGTTTTCTTAGAGCCGCTGTCCTCTGGACTTCCTGGTCCTTTTGGGTGCAGGGCAGTCCTCTGAAGTTGGGCAGAAGTCGCTGGTCCCGCTGGACGAGTAACTGGTCTTTTGCAGGTTCTTTGAAGCAGGAGACAGGTCGGTTTCTGACCACAGAGTGCACAAAGGCACTCACCCCATGTGGTCAGAAACATGTCTGAAAGTGGCAGGCTGGCATAGACTGGTCAGTCCTACACTAGCAGTGTGGCTAACATACAAGGGACATCTCTAAGATGCCCTCTGTTTGCATTTTTCAATAAATCCCACACTGGCATCAGTGTGGGTTTATTGTGCTGTGAAGTTTGATACCAAACTTCCCAGTATTCAGTGAAGCCATTATGGAGCTGTGGAGCTTGTAATGACAAACTCTGAGACCATATACTCAATATGGCTACACTGGACTTACAATGTCTAAGACTGGACTTAGACACTGTAGAGGCATATTGCTCATGCAGCTATGCCCTCACCTGTGGTATAGTGCACCCTGCCTTAGGGCTGTAATGCCTGCTAGAGGGATGACTTACCTATGTGTAGGAAGTTGGCTCTGTATGTACTATTTCAAAGTAAGAAATAGCATGCACAGAGTCCAAGGGTTCCCCTTGGAGGTAAGATAGTGGCAAAAAGAGATAAATCTAATGCTCTATTTTGTGGTAGTGTGGTCGAGCAGTAGGCTTATCAGAGGGTAGTGTTAAGCATTTGTTGTACACATACAACAGGCATACAGGCAATAAATGAGGAACTCACACTCAAAGACAATTCCAGGCCAATAGGTTTTTATATAGAAAAATATATTTTCTTAGTTTATTTTAAGAACCACAGGTTCAGGATTTACAAACAATACTTTAAATTAAAGGTATTTCACTCAGGTATCTTAGGAACTTTGAATCATCACAATAGCATGTACAGTTTTGGCAAAAATGGCAATAAGCTATTTTGAAATTGGACACAGTGCAAAAATCAACAGTTCCTGGGGGAGGTAAGTATTTGTTAGGTTCACAGGTAAGTAAAGCACTTAAAGGGTTCAAAGTTGGGTCCAAGGTAGCCCACCATTGGGGGTTCAAGGCAACCCCAAAGTTACCACACCAGCAGCTCAGGGCCGGTCAGGTGCAGAGGTCAAAGTGGTGCCCAAAACGCATAGACTTCAATGGAAATAGTGGTGCCCTGGTTCCAGTCTGCCAGCAGGTAAGTACCCGCGACTTCGGAGGGCAGACCAGGGGTTTTTTGTAGGGCACCGGGGGGGACACAAGCAGGCACAGAAAGTACACCCTCAGCGGCACAGGGGCGGCCGGGTGCAGAGTGCAAACAGGCGTTGGGTTTGCAATAGGATTCAATGGGAGACCCAGGGGTCTCTTCAGCGATGCAGGCAGGCAAAGGGGGGGCTTCTCGGGGTAGTCACCACCTGGGCTAGGAAGAGGGCCACCTGGGGGTCACTCCTGCACTGGAGTTCGGTTCCCTATGGTCCTGGGGGTTGCAGGTGCAGTGTCTTTACCAGGCGCGGGTTCCTTGAAGCAGGCAGTCGCGGTCAGGGGGAGCCTCTGGATTCCCTCTACAGGTGTCGCTGTGGGGGCTCAGGGGGCTCAACTCTGGCTACTCACGGGCTCGCAGTTGCCGGGGAGTCCTCCCTGTAGAGTTAGTTTTCCGCAGGTCGAGCCGGGGGCGTTGGGTGCAGAGTGGAAAGTCTCACGCTTCCGGAGGGAAATGTGTGGTCTTTAAAAGTTGCTTCTTTGTTGCAAAGTTGCAGTCTTTGTGGAACAGGGCCTCTGTCCTCAAGAGTTTCTTGGTCCTTTTAGATGCAGGGTAGTCCTCTGAGGCTTCAGAGGTCGCTGGACCCTGGGGGCTGCGTCGCTGTTGCAGTTTTTCTTGAAGTGGGGAGACAGGCCGGTAGGGCTGGGGCCAAAGCAGTTGGTGTCTCCGTCTTCTCTGCAGGGCTTCAGGTCAGCAGTCCTTCGTCTTCAGGTTGCAGGAATCTATCTTCCTAGGTACTGGGGGCCCCTAAATTCTCAATATAGGGGTGTGTTTAGGTCTGGGAGGTTAGTAGCCAATGGCTACTAGCCCTGAGGGTGGCTACACCCTCTTTGTGCCTCCTCCCTGAGCGGAGGGGGGCACATCCCTAATCCTATTGGGGGAATCCTCCATCTGCAAGATGGAGGATTTCTAAAAGTCAGAGTCACTTCAGCTCAGGACACCTTAGGGGTTGTCCTGACTGGCCAGTGACTCCTCCTTGTTTTTCTCATTATCTCCTCTGGCCTTTTCGCCAAAAGTGGGGGCAGTGGCATCTCCACTAGCTGGGATGCCCTGTGGTACTGTAACAAAGGGGGTGAGCCTTTGAGGCTCACCGCCAGGTGTTACAGTTCCTGCAGGGGGAGGTGTGAAGCACCTCCACCCAGTACAGGCTTTGTTCCTGGCCACAGAGTGACAAAGGTACTCTCCCCATGTGGCCAGCAACATGTCTGGTGTGTGACAGGCAGGCAAAACTAGTCAGCCCACACTGGATGTCGGGTATGTTTTCAGTGGGCATCTCTAAGATGCCCTCTGGGTGTATTTCACAATAAAATGTACACTGGCCTCAGTGTGCATTTATTGTGCTGAGAAGTTTGATATCAAACTTCCCAGTTTTCAGTGTAGCCATTATGGTGCTGTGGAGTTTGTGTATGACAGACTCCCAGACCATATACTCTTATGGCTACCCTGCACTTACAATGTCTAAGGTTTTGCTTAGACACTGTAGGGGCATAGTGCTCATACACCTATGCCCTCACCTGTGGTATAGTGCACCCTGCCTTAGGGCTGTAAGGCCTGCTAGAGGGGTGACTTACCTATGCCATAGGCAGTGTGAGTTTGGCATGGCACTCTGAGGGGAGTGCCATGTCGACTTAGTCATTTTCTCCTCACCAGCACACACAAGCTGGCAAGCAGGGTGCATGTGCTGAGTGAGGGGTCCCCATGGTGGCATAAGACATGCTGCAGCCCTTAGAGACCTTCCCTGGCATCAGGTCCCTTGGTACCAGGGTTACCAGTTACAAGTGACTTACCTGAATGCCATGGTGTGCCAATTGTGGAGACAAAGGTACAGTTTAGGGAAAGAACACTGGTGCTGGGGCCTGGTTAGCAGGCCTCAGCACACTTTCAAATCATAACTTGGCATCAGCAAAGGCAAAAAGTCAGGGGGTAACCATGCCAAGGAGGCATTTCCTTACACTATGCCAAAGGCAGTGATGTGTGGGAATGACACTCTGAAAGGGGTGCCATGTCAACTTTGTCTTTTTCTCTTCATTAGCACACATAAGTTGCAAGGGAGTGTGTATGTGCTTGGTGAGGGGTCCCCTAGGGTGGCATAATACATGCCACATCCCTTAGCGAACTTTCCTGGCCACAGGGCCCTTGGTATCATGGGTACCTTTTTCAAGGGACTTAACTGTGTGCCAGGGTTGTGCCAATTGTGGAAACAAAGGTACAGTTTTAGGGAAAGAACGCTGTGGCCTGGTTAGCAGGGTCCCAGGCCACTTTCAATCAAAGTTGGCATCAACACTAGACAAAAATTGGGAGAGGTAACCATGCCAGCAGTGGCACTTTCCTACAACCCCCCATTAGATGTGGGAGATGATGACCTGACGAACACCGACTCGGACCAGGCCTCAGACATTGCATGTACATTTGATGTTTCCCTAATCCAAGTTACACCCAGGACACAGGACTAAATTAGCTCTTATACTGTTGCATGTAGTAAACGGTGATTCTCGTGCTGCATGCACCCTCTCTTGGTGTTGATGATGAGTAATGTTGGTGACGACGAGATATGGCATCCCAATAGTGAGGGGAGAATGGACACTGTCACCCGAAGACAAGTGGTGGGGATCAGGCAGACACCTTACTCATTGCCACAACACTGAATACTACTACTTGGGGCGAGATCGACTGCATCTGAGTGGCCAGGCCAGGCAGGTGCCATCAAAGCCCCTTCTGATAGGTGGTTACCCGGTTAGGTGACCAACCCATCCTCCTTTCCGGACTATTTACACTCTCGCTCTTGGATGGGCCATCAGATATGGCCTGCAAGATTCCAGCAGGACTCTGCAACTTTACTTTGACTTCTAGCCACTACAACCACGACTGGACCCTCCAGGAACCGAAAATCTGCGTCCACGAAGACACTTCATGCAACATTATTTCCATGGCTCCTTCCAGCTTCTTCAACATTTCCCCGGCTGTGCATCCTCTGTGGGCAGCAAGTCTTCAGTTTGCACGAGAAGGAAGAAGGAATCGCCCTTGGAGTGAAGGAGTGCATCTGCAGGCACCTACTGCAACGATGACCCGCTGCGTGGATCTCCTCTCATCCTGAGCTGCGTGGATCCTGCATCATAGGTGGTGGTCCTGAGTAGACCTCTTGGTCCTCTCTGCCAGCTGTCCAACTTTGGTGGAGGTAAGCTCTTGCCTTCCCATGCAGGACAGTACCCCTGTGCACCACATCTCTTGCAGCTGCCAAGGTTTGTTTGCATCTCCTCCAAGGGATCTTCAGGCTAAGTGTAGCTTCAACCCCCAGCATTCCTTCCTGTGATGCACAGCCCTCTGCATGGTTCTCCTGCGGCGAGGGTCCCTTCTTCCGTCGTGCAGCGTGGGCTCTTCCTGTGGGTGCTGCCCTTGCTCCTGTAGGCTTTCTGTGTCGCTGAGGGTCCTTACCCAAACACCCGACTGCAATTCTTCTTCCAGTGTGGGGCATCGTCTACATCCCTCAGGAACTCTTCACTGACTCTAGGACTGCAGTGCTGACCTTCACATCACTGTCAACCAACTCCTACATCCACAGCTGGGTGGGGAGTAGCTATTTCTCCCATTGGACTCTTCTGTGACTTCTGGACTTGGTCCCCTTCTTCCACAGGTCTTCCCCTTCAGGAATCCACCACTGGTTTCTTGCAGTCTTGTCTGGGTGTTTCATTTTCTTCTTTTCTTTCCTTTTGGGTGCTTTGAGGAAAATCCACTAATTTACTCCTTTTCTCCTGGTCGCTAGGGGGCACTGTGGTACTTACCTTCGGGTTTTCCTAGTACCCCCAGCTCCCCTCTACACATTCTACTTACCTAGGTGGCGGTCCCGTGTTTGCATTACATTTGTTTAGTATATGGTTTGGACTCCCCCTGGGTCACTATTGTCTAACTGCAATTGCACTGTTTTCTATCATTTTCTATGCCTATTTCTGGTAACTAGTGGATATATTTAGTGTGTTACTTACCTCCCATTGGAGGGTTGCCTCTCTCGTACTTTTTTGTATTGTGTCACTAAAATAAAGTACCTTTACTTTCTTGTGTGTGAGTGCTGTGTGACTACAGTGGTATTGCATGGGCTTTGCATGTCTCCTAGATCAGCCTTGGCTGCTCATCCACAGCTGCCTCTAGAGAGCCTGGCTTCTAGACACTGCCTACACTATGCTAATAGGTGATACCTGGACCTGGTATAAGGTGTAAGTACCTTAGGTACCCACCAGGCACCAGGCCAGCATCCTACAACTCCCAACAGAAGCTGAAGCCCTCTGAGGGGACGAGGGTGGGTTGAATGTGAATCTATGAAAGATACCAATACTGGAGAACCACAGTTAAAGGTAAGTAACTAATTTTCTTCTCCAGTACTGGATCTCTCATAGATTCAAATGCTTGAATCAGATTAATAAGATATATAATAAATAAAACATATATTCATTATAATTAACACAAATAGCAGATGGGGAAAAAACAGAGCCTCACATTATCCAAAGAGGTGGCATAGTACTGCATCTTATCCAGGCAATAATGTTTTGTGAATGTATGCCTATTTGACCATGTTGCTGCTCTGCAGATATGGTGAATCGCCACCCCAGCAAAAAGAGCTGTTGATGTGGCTACAGCTCTAGTGGAGTGGGCTCTTACTCTGCCCTGCAAAGGTTTTCCGGCTTGTGTATGGCAAAACTGTACAGTAGCCGCTATCCATCTGGCAATGGTTTGTTTGGTAACAGAGAGTCCTTTTCTAATATCTCCATATGCCAGAAACAACTGGTCTGATTTTCTTATGTGATGCATTCTCTGTAATTATAATTTGAGACATTGTTTAACATCTTAAGAGTGTAGAGACTTTTCAGCTGGCGTCTGAGGATTTGAGAAAAACATTCTGAGAATCACAGGTTCGTTTAAGTGAAATTCTGCTGGAACTTTTGGAATACATTTTGGGTTTGTTTGCAAAATAACACTGTCTGCAGTGAATTGTAGGAACGGCTGTTTAATGGTAAAAGCTGTAAATCTCTTACTCTCTTTGCAGAGGTGAGAGCGAGTAATATCGTCGTTTTCCATGTGAGATATTTGATATCGGATTTGTGAATTGGCTCAAATGGTGGTTTCATAAGCTGCCCCAGGACTATGTTGAGATACCACAGAGGTGGAGGGCTTTGAACGGTTGGAAAAGTCCTAGTGTGACCTTTGAGGAATTGTTTAATAATGCGACCAAACCACAAGGACAGTGCATTACTAATTTTGTTGGAATCTAGATATTGACGCTAGGTGTACTTTTATTGAGGAATGAGACATTCCTGATTTTGCTAGGTGCAGCAAATACGGGAGAAGTTGCTGCGGCGGTGCTGTGAGTGGGTGGATGTTGGAAGACACACACCAAAGACAGAATTGTTTGCATTTGAACTTGCTATGAGGAAAAGTCTGTAAGGTTCCCTTTTTATCTTGTTGACTAACTTTGAGATCAATGGGGTCGGTGGAAAAGCGTAGGCATATATCACTGACCATTGTTTCGAAAATGCATTCCCCCATGATCCTTTAGAGGGATGCCAACTTCCAAAGAACAGGCATTTCTTGTTCTCCTTTGTCACAAACAGATCCAAGAGTGGTTTGCCCCACCGATGGAATAGATAGTTCAGTCTGTTGATTTAGCTCCCATTCATGATAGGGAATGATGGTCCTGCTCAAGGAGTCTTCCAGGAAATTAGATACTCCTGGTAGATGTTCTGCTCTAATGGGTATGTGCCGTTGAAGTACCCAGTTCCATAACTCTTGAGCAGAAAGTGCCTGGTACTGGGTTCCTCCTTGCTTGTTCAAATAGAGCATACTGGTGGTATTGTCTGTTCTTATGAGGACTGTTGAGTAAGCTATTTTGGGAAGGAAAGCCTTTAATGCTAAGGCGATTGCCTGGAGTTCTAGTTGATTGATATGAAGGTTTCTCTCTTCTGTGGACCATCTCCTGCTGATCTGTAAGTCCTGGAGATGCACTCCCCAGCCTTCCAACGACGCATCTGTTGTTATTGTGAAACTGAGTATTTTTTGTAGATATCCGAGTCCTTTGGACAAGTTTCCGAGTTGAGCCCACTAAAGTATTGCTGATCTCACAACCGCTGTTATTTGAATGAGATCTTCATATGAGCCTTGTGTCTGACTCCACTGTTTGTCTATCTGTTCCTGTAGTGGACGTAGATGTAACCAACAATTTGGGAGCAGAGGGATGCACGAGGAGATCATCTCCATGAATGATTTGTACACCCAAACATAAACCGACTTTCCTTTGGGTTGTTTGTTTGCCAGATGATGAATTATTTTTGCCTATCTGTACTTGGAGGGGCAGGTTTCATTATTTAGCGTCTCTAGAATGGCTCCCAAGAATGTTATCATTTTTGTTGGTTTCAGTTGGGATTTGTGGTAATTTGTTGTGAACCCCAATTTGCTGAATACCGAAAGGAAGGTGGTTGTGGCAGCTGCTGTTTCTGGTGATGTAGGAGCTTTTATGAGCCAGTCGTCCAAGTATGGGAATACCTCTTGTCTGAGATGTGCTGCTACTGGAGCCAACATCTTTGTGAAGATTCTGGTATCAGATTATAGTCCAAATGGAAGCACTTTGAACTTAAAATGGATACCGACTACCTGGAATCGTTGACACTTGCGATGACCTGGACGTTTTGGGATATGAGTTGTTCAAGAGCTGTAGTATGGCTTGAAGCGTTACCATGCAAAAAGTTAGCTTTTTTAGGAATTTGTTGAGACTTCGGAGATCGAGTTTAGGGTGTAAAAGCTTTGCTTCCGGTACTGGAGGTGCCAAGGGACTTTGCTGTATCTGTGCCAGCCTTCATAGATTGCAAGGCATCATCCACATGCTTGCCAAACAATTATTCATAGTCAAACAGCGTATCTAGAATTTCTGTTTGTATTTCTGTGTGGAAGGAGGTGGATTTCAGCCATCCCTGTCTGCAAAGAACTGCAGCCCCTGCTAGTTGTCTAAATCCTGTGGTGGACACATCAACTGCACAGTCGATCATCTCAGCCGATTCGCACTCCGCCTCATGCAAGATTTTGCGTGCTTCTAATTTTGCCTCATCAGCTGATAGATCTATGTATGGTGCCATGTCCAACCACATTTGGCAGTCATAACAAGCTAAAATAGCCAGCGAGTTTGCTTCTCTTACCGTAATGGCTGCCACAGTCAAGACTCTTTTCCCAGTGCTGTCTAACATACGGCCATCTCTATCAGGAGGAGATGATCAGTGCGGAGGGGTTCTTTGAGCGCAACTGCACTGCCTGCAATTCACCGAATCAGGTTTTGTTTGTCCGAATCAGCAAGGTGGAGAGTTGATTGATGCCTTGTATTTTTTATCGAGACGTGGAATAACCGGAGATACAGTTGCCGGATTTTTCATGGCTTTGAGTCCTTCCTACCAGATGAAATCTATTATTGGAATCGCTCTTACTGACTTCTTTGCAGGTTCCATGAAGTCATAAAGGAAACAGTCTGTCTCCCTGGTTAACAGTAAGGTAGTCGTACCACTCATCTTGTTCAGTTGCTGTGTCTCTTATCTCCCCTTCCTCCGATGATATTACATCATCATCCAGGAGTTGTGATATGTTGGTTGGCACTCCTTGTGCAAGGGCAATCGGTGTTGTAAGTAACGGAGTGGGATCTGGTAAAGGTGTTGGGGTTTGAAATAGGCATACTGGTGGTGCCACTTAATTATAGGTGTGGCAGGAGTTTATGGTGGGAATCTAGGGTCGTAGTCTTGTAACATAGACTGTAAGCTTGTTACTAGGGATACAGGCATTGGAATAGACTGTGCCTGATACTCTTGATGGAATGGTTCCACCTGTTCACCTGCAGTGTAGTACCCAGATACTCTTCATCGTCATCATCTCCATTATCCTGGCATTTTACCCGTAGTTCAGACTGGCTACTAGCCACACCAAAAGGACCTTTATCTTCTGATTCATCATCCTCATCTAAGAGGTGTAACAGTGGGTAGGGCAGCACTTTACTTGGGGAAGTATGCCCTGGTAGAATTCTGGATTCTGTTGACTTTTCTTTTATAGATATTAAGGATCGCGGGGTAAACGTTGTTTCAGCGTGACCTGTTGTTTCTATACCTTCTGTAAGTATATCCACTGATGAAAATGTCCTAAATTCCTGTTCCGTGGGCTGTTGTTTGTGACGATGACGGTATGTTCTCGTGGCGGGCTCATTGACGAAGTTGTCATCTATTTTGCTGCCATTGACGGTTTAAATGGTGGTGCTGTCATCGAGCTCTTCATCGTCAACAGTGTCTTCGCCATCTTCGTCGACTGTGTCTTCGTTGACGGTGCCGTAGATTAGGTGTTGGTAGATAAGTCCCACCTCGTAGTCGGTGTCTTTAACAAGGATGAGAAGTTCAAAAAGGGTGTCGTCAACAGAGCCTTTGTCGACTGGCACTCGAAAATCATTGTCATGGAAGGCGGCGACGATGTTATAATCAACAGAGTTCTTGCCAGTGTGAACGTTGATGTCACTGTCATTGTTGTAGTTGTAGACTCTGTTGTCGTCAACCTCGTCATCAATGGTATTTTTGTCTCTGACGTGACAGATTTTTTTGTTTTCATCGACGATGGTACAGATTGGGAAGCCTGTTTCGATATAGATTCTTTCGGGGAAGAAATAGTAGGCTTAGATTTAACCTTAAGGATAGGCCTTTCATGTTTGGAGGTCAAAGGATCGAAATGATTTCCTGGTCTGTGTCAATATGTTTAGATTTTTTACTGACCTTTAACAGTGGCTCTGAAGAAAGTTTTCTTTCCATTATTTTTCTTTAACTTGAAGTTGTGGCCTGGGAGGAAATTTCACTGTTATCCTCTGATTAAGAATGTTCCTTGGTTTTCAACTTATGGAGCAACAGTAAGAGCTTACCTTAACGGCCCTTCAGTATTTTTTTGCGAAAAGGTGCCACAAATTTTACAGTCTTTCACCTTATCCTATGGATAAAGGCAATAGATGCACTTCTTGTGTGGATATTCTGAATGGAGACATTTCTTTCCAAAGGTTTCACAATCCCTGAAGAGCCCTTTTTCAGATATCTGAGACATCTTATCTAGTCAGGAGTAAGTAGGACAAATAAATAATGCTTCTTTAGAACAAAGTTTTTAGGAAATTTCTGTGAGGAAAACAGGTGGTCTGAGCAGAGCTCAAGGAGACTCCCTTCACAAGACATGGGTGTGTTGTAGAGGGTGCTGTCATCTGATTGGTTATAGGTGAAGTTTAGTCCTTTTTGAAAAAAGGATGCAGAAAGGCTATTAAACTGACTTGTCATTTCCATTATAGTCTATGATACTGATATATACTGCTTTATTAAGGGTCTGTGGGACTCCCACTTCAACAGCAGGGAATTTTCAAGCATTTGAATCTATGAAAAATCCAATACTGGAGAAATGTCCTTATATCAGGCAGACTAGTGATCAAGATTTGAATATTTGTGGACTTTAATGTTCTAACACAGACCATGGGGATTCTTTGACATGTTATCTCACACACTAGCTCTACACCTGACCCATCCTATTATACTTGGTGGTATTTATAACAGTGTCACTGACCCTACCCTTGACCATTCACATTCGCCTCTGGGTGACTCCCCTGTCGTATGACTGGTGCACACATTCCATACCTGACAACAAAGATGGAAACTCATAGATTCATGGAGAAAAAATGCATCCAGGAATGAGAGGTTATTCCTTTTACTCTGGGGAGCATGATTTACACGTAAGGCTAGATACTTTCCTTTGTTCCCCTGAAGTACACAGAGCAGTACGACACACAGAATACCTCTGACACACGTTGTCAGATCACAATCTAATACTGATGGCACGGGACTGGCACAGGGAACGTCCCAACATTCCAGACTGGTGGCTTCGCATGGAGAGATGGCCTGGCATTCTGACACATAATAGGGGAGGCTGGTAGAGGCTACTTCGCAGACACTGCACACTCAACAACATCCCCGCTAATAGAGTGGGATGCCTTTGAGGCCGTATTGAGGGGTTGTTGTAAAGCTGATGTGGTGGGGGTACCTCGAATTCTAATTCAGGAAGTTGAAACCCAAGAGAAGGCGCTGAGGTCCCTGGAGAAAGCTCGCACCGGCAACCCATGGCCACAGCAACAACTCCTGGAAACTAAAGAACAGCTGGCAGCGGGCTTTAAAAAAGTTAGGTGTTTTGACCACCGTGAATTTATGATTAAAGCGCATGCAGAGCGAGATAAGGCAGGGACCGTGCTACCATGGTTCACTAACCCCACCCTTCCGAAGTTCCCAAATACTGGAAGTGTAATCGGAGACATGGGTGAGCCTCTACAGCCAGAACGGTTTTAACCATAAATTTGAAGATTAGTACACAAGTTTATATCCCCCATGTAGGAAGCTGGCCTGGTTTGTGTTGAGCACCTAGGGTGTTATTACCTTATACCAGGTACCCCCTATTAGTGAGGTGTAGTCAGTGTCTAGGAAAACAGGTTCTCTAGAGGTAGTTGTGGATGAGCAGCCAAGACTTATCTAGGAGACATGCAGACTTTACAAAGTACCACTGTAGTCACACAGCACTTACACACATGAAACAACCACACAGTGTTACAAAAATAAAGGTACTTTATTATGGTAAAACAATCACCAAAATAATATATAGGTAATACCCCAACTGGAGGTAAGTTAACACACTATTATATATATATTAGGAATCAGGAATTAGCATAAAAGGCAATAGAAAACAGTGAAAACAATAAAAAGTACTGAAGGCCATGAGGCGGACCAAACCATATACTAAGAAAGTGGAATGGAAAAGTCGGGCCCCCACCCAAGGAAGTGGAATCAGTAGAGAGGATCTGGAGTAACTAGGAACCCCAAAATGTAGGTACCAGAGTGCCCCCCAGTGACGAGGAAAAGAATGGTAAGTATCTGGTTCTCCCCATACACAACAAAAGGACTTCAGAAGAGGACTTTGCAAGACCCAGACAAGACTGCAAGAAACCAAAGGTGGATCCTGGCAGAAGAAGACCTATAAAGGAAGGGGACCAAGTCCAGTTCACGTTGGAGTGTCCGGTGGTGGCAGGAGCCACTACCCACCCATATGTGGATGCAGGATCAGGTCGACGGCGGACGAAGACAGTCAGCGGTGCAGCAATGGAGCACTGAAGAGTTCCTGAAGTGATGCAGTCAACGTCCCACGCTGGACCTTGGCAAAGGCAAATGCCATGGAAGAAGAAACGCTGAGCTGCCGGGGACCAGCAAGGTCCATGGGGGACTCAACCCATAGAGGGGAGTCTCAGATGACTCTCAGCAGTGAGGAGAGTTGCAGGAAGAGGAGGCAGCCCCCCCAGATGACCCACAGGCAGTAAGCACAGGAGTCGTGGTGAGGCCCACGCAGCACACCTAGAAAGGAGTCCCACGTCGCTGGAGAAGCACGCAGAGGGCTTTGCATCGGAGGGAAGAGTGCTGGGGGCTTGGGCTACACAGAGCCTGAAAATCCCTTGGAGGAGATGCCAACAAGCCTTGGTAGCTGCAAGAGACGCAGTACATGGGGGTACTGTCCTGCGTGGAGAGGCAAAGGCTTATCATCTCCCAAGTTAGACAGCTGGTAGAAAGGACCAAATGGACCACTCCATACCACCACAGTAATGCAGGATCCATGCATGCAGCCGGTCATCATTGCAGTTGGCACCTGCAGATTGAGGGGAGATTCCTTATTGCTTCTTGTGCAGGCTGAAGACTCGTAGCCCTCAGAGGATGCACATCCGGGGAGATGTTGCAGTTGCTGGAAGGAGCTTGAGAAACAATGTTGCAGAGCTGGGTCATTGCTGTAGATGCAGATTGTTGCTCCTGGAGGATCCAGTTGCAGTTCCATTGGCCAGAAGAAGTAGTAAACATTGCAGAGGAATCCTGCTGGAATCTTGCACGTCGAATCTGAGGACCCACACAAGGGGGGACCCTAAGTAGCCCAGAAAGAGGGATTGGTCACCTAGCAAGGTGACCACCTATCAGAAGGGGCTGTGACATCACCTGCCTGGCCTGGCCACTCAGATGGTCCCAAAGGCCTATGCCCACCTTGGATTCAAGATGGCAGAATCAAGTGGCTACCTGGAGGAGCTCTGGGCACCACACCTGGGGTGGTGATGGACAGGGTAGTGGTAACTCCCCTTTCCATTATTCAGTTTCGTGCCAGAGCAGGGACCAGGGGTCCCTGGACTGGTGCAAACCAGTTTATGCAAGGACACCAAATGTGCCCTTCAAAGCACACCTATTTAGAAAGGGAGAGGGTGTTGCCTCCCTCTCCCAAAGGAAATCCTTCCTGAGCTTGAGCTGGTCACGCAGCAGGAGGACAGAACCCCGTCTGCAGGAGGGCAGCAGCGCAGGCTACCCAGGAAAACCCTGCAAACTCGTAGGAACAAAGCGGGGGTCCTCTAAGAAGCACCCAGAATGCATGGAATCATACAACCAATACTGGCAACAGTATTGGGGTATGATTCCGACATGTTTGATATCAAAGATACCCAGGTTCGGAGTTACCAACATGTAGCTGGACGCCAGTAGTGGCCTGTGTCCAGTACACACATAAAATGGCTTCCCCGCACTTACAAAGTCCAAAATCCTTACGTAGGGACGTTTCTTAGAACACCGGCGTGTTAATTATAAAAACACTTCCTAGTCCTGGTACACGTAAGAGGGAGATTCCGACCAGGGAACCACAACTAGACGCTGACTGCCCTGTTGCAGATGCTGATCCAGATCACAGGCCTATGCTCAGGTATGAGGGTTCATGTCCTCCCGGGGAACCCGAAAGGCAAGCTTAGAGCTTAACATGCTGTGCTCAAAATAGAACTTAGAAGAGAGAACGTAATCTAGTAGCACTATGATAGCGTTATTCCTATGTTTCACTCTCCTCGTTACTATTTCAATCCTGCTGTGATGTATGGTTCTGGTTATTGCGGCTCATGCCTTATTAACTAAAATGCAGTTGTTTTATTAAATCAATCTTTAAAACTCAAACTGCCTTTGTCATTTGTATATGAGACAACGCTGAGTATTAGAGAACTGGTTGGGATCTGAGTGACCACAACTTCCCTGGAAAGCACTAAGATGTCATGCGCTCGGCTGCCCAATTGTCTCTTCCCTTAGGGAGAGATGAGGCACTGCTAGTTAGCCGGAGCAAAACCGGATTTGGGGTGACAATGGTCCTTCGCCGTGGGTAAGATTTAGGTGGTCATTCTGACCTCGGCGGTAAAAGGCACCTACCGCCGGTCAGAAATCCTCCATAATCCCGCCGCGGTCGCGGAAACCCGCCACGGTCATTCTGACCCGCAGAAGGCAAACCTCCGAAAATCCGACAGCCACAACAGACCGCCAGACCAGCGGTCGGCGGAAAAGTGGAGGTGACAAAACCTCCACCGTCACGCCAACAGAAATACGCCCATGCCATTACGACCCACGAATCCACGCGGCGGTCTTTCAAACGCGGTATTCCATTGGCGGGACACACCGCCGCGGTCAGAATACACACAAACGAACAAAACTCAGCCACATTGGCCGATTTGAATACCACACACCTGATACACATACACACACCACTCCCACACACACAATACAATATAAAACACACACCCAGATCACCCACAAACCCCTACGACCAAAAATTCTGAAAGAAGGCCAGAGCGAGACACCACCATCCACAAACTAGCAGCCACAGCCACTCAACACCATCACCCACACACTATCCACACACAAAACAACACACACCACCACACTCAACACACTTAACTACACATACTCCACCCCACACATCATACACACCACCCCATGGCACCCCAAAGACACCCCCGCTTCTCAGACGAAGAACTCAGGGTCATGGTGGAGGAAATCGTTCGGGTAGAGCCCCAGCTGTTCGGCACACAGATCCAATACACCAGCATTGCCCAGAGGACGGAGCTATGGCAGAGGATTGTCGACAGGGTCAACGCTGTGGGACAGCACCCCAGAAATCGGGAAGACATCAGGAAGCGATGGAACGACCTACGGGGGAAGGTGCGTTCCATGGTATCCAGGCACAACATCGCCGTGCAGAAGACTGGCGGAGGACCCCCACCTCAACCCCCACAATTTACAACATGGGAGGAGGAAGTCTTGAACATCCTGCATCCTGACGGCCTCGCAGGAGTCGGCGGAGGAATGGATACTGGTAAGTTGAAGCTTCACTACTGCTTCCCCCCCACCTGCATGCCAAATCATACCCCAACCCTCACCCCCATCCTCGAACCCCACCCTCACCCCCACCCCCATCCTCACCCCCACCCTCACCCCCACCACCATCCTCACCCCCACCACCATCCTCACCCCCACCCCCAGCACACCTATTCCCTGCCAATGTCTCACCATCACAACCCACACATCCAAAAACCTAGGCCTGCATGCGTCCACTAAGCATGGACACCCATCACCAAAGCATGCCCAATGCATATACACATCCCCCCCACAAGCCACCCTCACCAAAGCCCCCACACACGAATGCCAGCACTTGGGGACACGGGAACCCACAGATACACCCATATGCCACACATTGAAACTATAACCATACCTCTATACCCCTGCAGGACCCGACCGTCAACACACCGCCGCGGAGGGCCCAGAATTCTCCACACCCCCCACCCAAGAGGCCGTCAGCGATGACAGCAGCTCTGTCGACCTGGACACCGATGACCAGCCCGGACCATTGGGGACCTCTGGACAGTCGGTTCCCCTCACACAGGCCCAGGCCACTACAGACCCAAACCCCTCTGGGAACACTAGCACAGCTCCCACCCAGCGGGCCCATGCCTCTGTCTCCAGGGCGCGTCAATCTGCGGTGTGTCTACCACTACAGGGCACCCAGGATAACCCACCACCCCAACAACAACAGGGACCTGGGGGCAGTGGTAGTGGGCACACCGGCCAGGGGGCAGAGGCCCAGGGAAACAGGGCAACTCGGAGGGCAGCTGTGCGACAGGGGGGGGACGGGCCCAGGGAACCCACTCTCCACGAGGCCCTCACCACCATCATGGGAGCATACAACCGCTCCCAGGAGACGATGGCGACGGTACTGGCCCGGTTCCAGGAGATCCAGGTACTGCAGGAGGAACACTATCGGGGGTACAGGGAGGACATCAGAGCCCTCACCTCCACCCTGGTTACCATGGTAGGGCTGCTGCAGGACCTCATCAACACCAGAACGGACACTCAACAACACCCAAGGGCCCCTGCCACTAGCCTGGACCAAGAACAGCCAACCACCTCCGCCGGCGCTAGTGGACAGGAGGCCCCCGCACAGCAGCAGCCCACCAGACCCCCACCTCCTGCAGGAGAAGAACCACCCCGCAAGAGGGCCCTGAGATCTCGCAAGAAGACAGAGTAGGATGTCAAGACCCCCGCCAGCAAAGGATACCACCTGATGTCATCCCACTGTCCCACATTGTCACCCTGTCCATCCTTGAACTGCCCATGCTCCATCTCTACACAGGCCTCTGGACAATGCACCTGTGTGACTGTTACTCTGGACTCTGCCATGGACATTCCTTCACCATAGCCCCCACCCACTTGAAACCACCCATCCCATTTTGAGCACTTAAATAAACACCTATTTTGCACAAAACTATCTGGAGTCTGGCTGTGATTTCAAAATATTGTAATTGACATGACAGTGCAAATATGTCCTTGTACATAGTGAAGTCAACAAACAGCTGCCACAAAGCTGTAGTCCATGGGGAAACGAAGCACAGGACTCGTAGTGGGGACCCCAGATCTGAAATAGGGAGGGAAAAGCCACAACTCAGTCATCATACACTGGGGCAAATAGACAGGCAGCAGAGATGCAGGAGAGTAGTTCACATTTACTAAATTATCTTTGAATTGTTACCTGTGTCCTATTGAAAGTACTGTTCAATGATTCTGTCCCTGTTGTCTGTTTCAGCCCCGTCGTCTTCCTCCTCGTCACTCTCCTCAGGTTCCACCGCTGCCACAACACCACCGTCTCGACCATCCTCCTGCAGGAAAGGCACCTGGCGGCGCAAAGCCAGGTTGTGAAGCATGCAGCAGGCCACGATGATGTGACACACCTTCTTAGGTGAGTACATTAGGGATCCACCTGTCATATGCAGGCACCGAAACCTGGCCTTTAGGAGGCCAAAGGTGCGTTCGATCACCCTCCTAGTACGCCCATGGGCCTCATTGTACCGTTCCTCTGCCCTGGTCCGGGGATTCCTTACTGGGGTCAGTAGCCACGACAGGTTGGGGTACCCAGAGTCCCCCAATAGCCATACACGGTGTCTCTCTAGCTGTTCCATCACGTAAGGGATGCTGCTATTCCTCAGGATGTAGGCGTCATGCACTGACCCTGGGAATTTGGCATTTACATGCGAGATGTACTGGTCAGCCAAACACACCACCTGGATGTTCATTGAATGGTAACTTTTTCTGTTCCTGTACACCTGCTCCCTGTCTCTTGGGGGAACCAAAGCCACATGGGTCCCATCAATGGCACCAATGACGTTGGGAATATGTCCAAGGTTGTAGAAATCACCCTTCACTGCAGCCAATTCGCCCACCTCAGGGAAAATGATGTAGCTCCTCACGTATTTCATCAGGGCAGACAACACTCTGGATAACACCTTCGAAAACATGGGCTGAGACATCCCAGAAGCAATTCCCACTGTTGTCTGAAATGAACCACTTGCCAAGAAATGGAGTACTGACAGGACCTGCACCAGAGGGGGAATCCCTGTGGGTTGGCGGGTGGGGGACATCAGGTCGGGCTCCAGCTGGGCACACAGTTCATGTATAGTGGCACGGTTAAGACGGTAGGTCAGGATAATGTGGCGTTCTTCCATTGTCGACAGGTCCACCAGCGGTCGGTACACGGGAGGATTCATCCGTCTCCTCGCCAAACCCAGCGGACGGTGCCTAGGAAGGACAACATGGAGCACACAGTCAAGCAACCCACAGGTACGTACTCACAGCTAGCACAGTAAACGATTCTCTATGCAGTGAATGGCGTGTCTGAGTGGCTATGCAAGGCCTAGGCCTGTGTGACGCAGTTGAAATTGAGCCATGTGGACCCTCGAAATGGCGGCTGCCTGACCTGTGAAGTGTGACAATGGGATGTGAGGTCAATGCGCTGGCGTGGCACACCGCGGCGGGCGGCGGGCGAAGACCGCGGCGCGAAGCCGCATTGGTTAACATTGAAGCCTATGGGTTTCAGGAGCCAATGGCGAAGGGCGCCGGCGGTGGCGGTACGCACCGCCGCGGTACGCACCGCCGCGGACGTGACCGCCATTTTCTATCTACTTATCCACTTGCGACTTGAACTTTCACAGGAGAGGACCTATACTGCAAGTGTTGCTGTGACCTCGGTCTGGAAGGGACAATGGCTGCTGCGCCTGGGGAAAGGGCCCCTGCCTTCACTGGAGAGGAGTTGGAGAAACTTGTGGATGGGGTCCTCCCCCAGTATGCGCTACTCTACGGTCCTCCAGACCAACAAGTGAGTTTAATTCAATCTGGATTTGGGGCCACTGGCTGGCTTGGGGGCCTGGCGGGGGGCCTGGCGGGGATGGGGGGGCATGTTGGGGCTGGCGGGGGGCCTGGCGGGGATGGGGGGGCATGTTGGGCATGGTGGGGGGCATGGCGGGGGGCCTGGCGGGGATGGGGGGCGTTGGGCCTGGCTTGGGGGCCTGGCGGGGGGCCTGGCGGGGATGGGGGGGCATGTTGGGGCTGGCGGGGGGCCTGGCGGGGATGGGGGGCATGTTGGGCCTGGTGGGGGGCCTGGCGGGGGGCCTGGCGGGGATGGGGGGGCATGTTGGGGCTGGCGGGGGGCCTGGCGGGGATGGGGGGCATGTTGGGCCTGGTGGGGGGGCATGGCGGGGGGCCTGGCGGGGATGGGGGGCGTTGGGCCTGGCTTGGGGGCCTGGCGGGGGGCCTGGCGGGGATGGGGGGGCATGTTGGGGCTGGCGGGGGGCCTGGCGGGGATGGGGGGGGCATGTTGGGGCTGGCGGGGGGCCTGGCGGGGATGGGGGGCATGTTGGGCCTGGTGGGGGGCCTGGCGGGGATGGGGGGGCATGTTGGGGCTGGCGGGGGGCCTGGCGGGGATGGGGGGCATGTTGGGGCTGGCGGGGATGGGGGGGCATGTTGGGGCTGGCGGGGGGCCTGGCGGGGATGGGGGGCATGTTGGGCCTGGTGGGGGGCATGGCGGGGGGCCTGGCGGGGATGGGGGGCGTTGGGCCACTGGCAACGAAAATGCAGACAAACTTGAACGTGGTATTTCTCCCTCCCTGTACGTGTCACATAGGTCCGTGCCCATGAGAAGATCGGGATTTGGCGTGCCATCGCCAAGGAAGTCCGGACCCTGGGGGTCCACCATCGACGGGGCACCCACTGCCGCAAGTGGTGGGAGGACATCCGCCGCGGGACCAAGAAGACCGCCGAGTCTCTGCTGGGGATGGCCTCCCAACGTAGGCGGGGTGCCTGCCGTCAACTGACCCCCCTGATGTTCCGGATCCTGGCGGTGGCCTACCCTGATTTGGATGGGCGCGTGAGGGCAGCACAGCAGACACAAGGGGGTGAGTACAAGCATTATCTACTCTGTTGTCGCGCAGTGGAGGTGTCTGGGTGGGGGAGGAGGGCTGTGGGTCCCCCTAGGCCAGGGCGATATCTGTAGGCTGGGCACCCCCGTAAGCCCCTGTGTCCCCAGCCACCACCCTCAGTAGTTTGTCAGTACAGCCATCCCTGGGCCGTGTCATCCATGGGTGCAGTTGTCAACTCTAGGCGTGTAGGGCATGTTCCACGGAATGCGTAGCGGACCCCAAGTGCGCAACTTAGTGCAGGGGGCATCTGTGTCTGTCATGTCCGCTAACTGTACCGGAGATCCATGTACTCAATATCCCTTTATTTCTCTCTCCCCCCCCCTTTTTGTTTGTCTTTCTGTGCTTGTGTGCATCAGCATCATCAGGCGGAGGAGAAGTGGCATCGGGGCAGGAGGGAGCTGCATCTCACATGGCCCAGGAGGGCCATGCCACAGAGTCAGACTGGACCAGTGAGACGGAGGGCGAGGGGAGCTCCACAGCGGGGACGACTGGACCCTGCAGCGACACGGACACGTCCTCGGAAGGGAGCTCCCTTGCGGGGGTGGCACCATCCGTGCCCCCCGCCATTACAGGTACAGCCGCCACCCAGCGCACCATCTCCGCCCTCCCAGCAGCCCCTCAGCGTTCGCCCCGTGCCCGCTCTGCCAGGAAGCCGGGCATCTCCTTCGCCCCTGGCACCTCAGGCCCTGCCCCTGTTACCCCCGCTGCCCTCAGTGAGGAGGTCATTGACCTCCTCCGAACGCTCATTGTTGGGCAGACTACCCTTTTGAATGCCATCCAGGGGGTGGAGAGGGAGGTTCATCGCAGCAATGCGTACCTGGAGGGCATTCATTCGGGTCAGGCTGCCCATCAGCGATCGTTCCAGGCTCTGGCCTCAGCACTGACGGCAGCCATTGTCCCTGTCTCCTGCCTCCCTCTACTAACTCCCTCCTCCCAGTCTCCTGTTCCTCTGCCTGTCCCACCCACACCATCAGACCAGCCTGCACACACCTCAACACCCAAGAGAAGCTCATCCAAACATAAGCACCACAGATCACGCAGACATTCACACACGCAGCATTCCGATGCAGACATGCCAACAGTCACTACCACCTCTGTGACCCCCACCTCCTCGTCTCCCTCCTCCCTCCCTGTGACGTCTACACTCACACCTCCATTCACCTCACCATCAGCCAGTGTTTCCATCACCAGCACACCCTCCACTCCAGTCCGCACACGTGCAGTCACCACCCCCACTGTCATTTACACGTCCCCTGTGTCCTCTCCCACTGTGTCTGTCACCCCCTCTTCCACACCACACAAACGCAGCCACCCACCCACCCAACAGCCATCCACCTCACGACAGCCTATCCCTCCTGCACCTGCACCCAAAGACAGCAAACGTGACTCACCTACAACCACATCCTCTCCCTCCACTCCCATTCCCACTGTACCTACCACTCTCTATTGTCCCAAGAAACTCTTCCTCGCCACTGCTAACTTCATTCCTGACCCTGAGCCCCCCCCTCCTTCTCGTCGGGGTAAGAAGAGCACCTCAGCCACCACCAGCCCTGCAGCCCCCTTGACAAGGGTGCAGGGGTATTGGAGCCCACCAGCCCGCATGTCTGGATCTTCGCCCAGCAGCAAGGGGACAGCCAGCCCACCCCCTGGGAAGAGGAGCAGAAGGCGGAAGGGGCGCCGCAGGAGCCCGGCTTCTACATCCCCCCCGGACACCACCCAGAGACAGTCACCAGCCACAGCTCCAAAGGGAGGAAAGGGCCACAGACTCCCGACTAAGGAGGGCAAGGGCAGCAAGTCAGAGAGGTCAGGCTGCAGGCCTGCTGCCCAGGAGGAGCCCACCACCCCCATAGCCGCTGCCCAGGGAGGACCCAGCCCAGCTGGCCAGGAGGGCCCCACCACCCACAGCCCAGGTGGGCATTGAAGGAGCACCATCCCCGCTGCCCAGGAGGGCACCACCAGGCAATGAGCAGTTGGCCATAGACCGGCCGCCGTCTCAAGCCCCGCTGAACTGGGCCCCGCCGTCTCAAGCACCGCTGAACTGGGCCCCGCCGTCTCAAGAACCGCTGAACTGGGCCCCGCCGTCTCCAGCACCGCTCCGCTGGGCCCCGCCGTCTCAAGAACCGCTGAACTGGGCCCCGCCGTCTCAAGCACCGCTCCGCTGGGCCCCGCCGTCTCAAGCACCGCTGAACTGGGCCCCGCCATCTCAAGAACCGCTGAACTGGGCCCTGCCGTCTCCAGCACCGCTCCGCTGGGCCCCGCCGTCTCAAGAACCGCTGAACTGGGCCCCGCCGTCTCAAGCACCGCTGAACTGGGCCCCGCCGACTCAAGCACCGCTGAACTGGGCCCCGCCGTCTCAAGCCCCGCTGAACTGTGCCCCGCCGTCTCAAGCACCGCTGAACTGGGCCCCGCCGTCTCAAGCCCCGCTGAACTGTGCCCCGCCGTCTCAAGAACCGCTGAACTGTGCCCCGCCGTCTCAAGCACCGCTCCGCTGGGCCCCGCCGTCTCAAGCACCGCTGAACTGGGCCCCGCCGTCGCCAGCACCGCTCCGCTGGGGACCGCCGTCTCAAGAACCGCTGAACTGGGCCCCGCCGTCTCAAGCACCGCTCCGCTGGGGACCGCCGTCTCAAGAACCGCTGAACTGGGCCCCGCCGTCTCAAGCCCCGCTGAACTGTGCCCCGCCGTCTCAAGCACCGCTGAACTGGGCCCCGCCGTCTCAAGAACCGCTGAACTGGGCCCCGCCGTCTAAAGCACCGCTCCGCTGGGCCCCGCCGTCTCAAGCACCGCTGAACTGGGCCCTTCAAGGCAAGACCCGCTGAACTGGGCCCTTCAAGGCAAGAAGCGCTGAACTGGGCCCTTCAAGGCAAGAAGCGCTGAACTGGGCCCTTCCAGGCAAGAACCGCTGGCCCTTTGGCAGACGTGGCAGGGCAGGATCTGTCTCGGGCAGGGCTGCAGGATGTCCTCTGGCCAACATGCCTCCTCCAGTGGCAGTGGGGTCTGTTATGGACTGTTTGGACTGTGGCTTTGCTCTCCCCAGGATGGCCCAGTGGGCAGGCCACCCACTGTATGGACTGTATGGACTGTATGGACTGTGGCTTTGCACTCCCCAGGATGGCCCAGTGGGCAGGCCACCCACTGTATGGACTGTATGGACTGTGGCTTTGCACTCCCCAGGATGGCCCAGTGGGCAGGCCACCCACTGTATGGACTGTATGGACTGTGGCTTTGCACTCCCCAGGATGGGCCAGTGGTCATGGAGTCCCCTCGTGGATCTGGCGTCGTGTACTCAAGTGGCTGAGGTGCCCCCCCTTCCCTTCCCCCTGAGGTGCCTGTCCTATTTTCTTTCTGATGCCCCTGCAGTGTTCTCTCCGTGGAGTTCTTGTCGTGGGACTGGGCCTTGCCCCTTTGCACAGGACCCCTGTGGTCCACGGACAGTGGTTGGACTACATTTAGTAGCTGTATATATTTTGTACATAGTTTATTTATTTATTGGGATTACTGGTGTCCATATTTCAATATATCTGCCCGTTTATGATCTCTTCTTTTGGTCTTTGCATTATTTCGGAGGGGGGGGGTTTGTGGGTTGTGACAGTGATCTGTGGGAATGCATTGATGTGTGTGTTGTAGTGGGTATGGGTGGGTGGGTGTGTGCCGGTAATCTTTTCCCTCCCCTGTGTCGTAGGTGCAGTACTCACCGATGTCTTCCGCGCCGCCGGGCGTGCTCCTGGTACATGAGCAGGTATAGGAGTGCGGGGATGACCTGCAACTCGGGTTCCATACTGCCGGAATCTCGCGTGGAGTGCGTAGAGGTGAGCGTTTTCCCGTTCGTAGTCTGTTTCCGCCGTGTTTTTATCGGCGGTGCTCCCGCCCCGGAAAAGGTGGCGGATTGGTGGGTCGTGATAGGGTGGGCGGTACATTGTCTGCCGCCTGGCTGTTGGCGGGGACCGCCGCGCTGTTTGTTTGTGCCGCCGTGGCGGTCGGAGTGTTAATGCGGCGGGCTGTGTTGGCGGTTCCCGCCAGGGTCAGAATTGCATATTTTGGACCGCCGGCCTGTTGGCGGCTTGGCCGCCGCATTATCACCGACCGCCAGGGTCAGAATGAGGGCCTAAGTCCCCCACACTGTGAATGTTCCTGCCACCCAAAAATCCAGTAGTCTCATTAGGATAATGAGAGCCTACGTGACACCACCAATGGTAGAAAATGCTGTTTTAGGTTTAGCATCCTCTTATAAATTGATCTGCCAATATTCAGCAGTCAGATCAAAGGTGTTTAGATACGTAGCAGATGTCAGTGTATCTGAGGGCTCTATGACTCCTAGGTCTAGCATCTTCTGGACATCAGCTTTGATGCAGTCTTTGACATGATCAGGCTGCCTGTAAATTTTGCATTTAATGGGCAAGATGTCCCTTGTGTAAATGGTGTGTTCACACCTTGTGGTTTGACCAGGTGTCAGTGAAAACCGTTCTGAAAACTGTCCTAGGAGGTTTCTGCAGTCCTCTTTTTGGGATTCAGAGAGACAGTCAGCAAGCACTACCCCATCAACTGAGCCATCAGCTGCACTGTGGGGGAAACATCAGGGAGAGGATCACTCTCTTCCTGTCCCTCATCAGTTGCCATGAGCAGAGTCATATCAGACCTGTTATAGTAGAGTTTAAGGTGATTCACATGAAGCACCCTGAGATGGCTTCTTGGAGCCCCTAGGTCTACCTGGTAGGTAACCTCACCCTTTTACTCCCCAAGGGTGTAGGGACTGCTCCACTTGTCCTGGAGTGCCCTGGGAGCCACAGGCTCCAGTACCCACACTTTCTGTCCTGATGGTACACAGTCAGTACAGCCTTCAGGTAATAACATTATTTCTGCAACCTCTGGCTAGCCTGAAGGGTTTATTTCTGTCCTGGATGGTACACAGTCAGTACAGCCTACAGGTAATGCCATTATTTCTGCGACTCCTGGCTGGCCTGAAGGTTTTTAGTGGCCCTCTTCATGTACTCAGCCATCCTTGATCTGAGGCCACCTACATAATCCACAATGTCTTGCCTGGTAGGCTTGAGAGGTTGCTCCCAGCCTTCTCTAACAAGAGCAAGGGGACCCCTAACAGGGTGCCCAAACAGAAGTTCAAATGGGCTGTAGCCCACACCCTTCTGACAGACCTCTCTATTGATGGAGAGGAGGCATGGTAACAGGACATCTCATCTCCTCCTGAGTTTTACAGAAAGTCCCATTATCATTCCCTTGAGAGTTTTAATAAACCTTTCTACTAAGCCATGTGTTTGGGGTGGTAATGAGTGGTGAACTTGCAAGTCACACCACATTTCGTCCACATGGCTTTCAGGTAAGCAGATATGATGTTTGCACCCCTGTCTGATACCACCTCTTTAGGAAGACCCACTCTTGAAAAAATACCAAGAAGGGCTTTGGCCACTGCAGGAGCTGTAGTGGTCCTAAGAGGAATGGCCTCTGGGTACCTGGTGGCATGGTCCATTACCACCAGTATGAAACTGTCCCCAGAGGTCGTAAGAGGGTCCAGGTGGCCTACAATATCCACCCCAATCCTCTCAAAGGTACCCCATCCACTGGAAGTGGAATTAAGGGGGCCTTTGGGGTGGCACCTGTCTTGCCACTAGCTTGACAGGTGACACAGGAGTGACAAAACTCCTTTGTGTTTTCAGATATGTGGAGCCAATGAAAGTGTGGAACAAGTCTTGCATTGCCCCAAGTGACCTGCCAGGGGAATATCATGGGCTAAGGTCAGCAGAAACTCCCTGTACTTCAGAGGGACCACCAGTCTCCTGGTGGCGCCAGGTTTGGGATCCCTTGACTCTGAATAGAGAAGACTGTATTCCCAGTACACCTTATTCATGCCACTGATATCCTCTGCCTCTCGTGCTGCAGCTTGCTGCCTCACGCTCTCCTGTGTAGGACTAGTCTGTTGTTCCCAACTGAATTTCTCCTGGCGGCCCCCCTGCATCCAAAAGCTCAGCTGTGTCATCCTGCTGCTCCGCTAGTATAGGTTCCACCCAAGGAGTGGATTCTTCTTCCTCTGGAGTTGAATCCTCACTGGAGGCTGGAGCAGGGGGCACTTTCTTACCCTTCCTGCTCTTGGTTTAGGAAGTTCTTGGGCCATTGTTCCAGGCTCCAAGGATCCTTGCTCTTTTTGCTTCTTAGCCTGTGCTCTTGTGTGGGCAAATATATACTATGGGATCCCCAGCATGCTACATAGATCACCAGTTCCACTTCAGCCCAAGCTGAAATCTCCAAGTCCTAACCTAGAAGACACTCTACAGGTAGACCTGAGGAGAACAGAACTTTTTTAGGTACAGTCTCCCCCGCCCCAGCTAAAATTAATAACTGCCATGGGGTGGCACAAAGGGGGTGATTCTCACCCTGGCGGGCGGCGGAGGCTGCCCGCCAGAGTTCCCCCCTCCAAAATACCGCTCCGCGGTCGAAAGACCGCTGAGGGTATTTTGGCTTTTGCACTGGGCTGGCGGGCGACCGCCAAAAGGCCGCCCGCCAGCCCAGTGCAAACCACCCTTCCCACGAGGACGCCGGCTCAGAATTGAGCCGGCGGAGTGGGAAGGTGCGACGGGTGCAGTGGCACCCGTCGCGTATTTCAGTGTCTGCAAAGCAGACACTGAAATACAAAGTGGGGCCCTCTTACGGGGGCCCCACGACAACCCATACCGCCATCCTGTTCCTGGCGGGAGAACCGCCAGGAACAGGATGGCGGTATGGGCTGTCAGAATCCCCATGGCGGCGCAGCGAGCTGCGCCGCCATGGAGGATTCTAATGGGCAGCGGAAAACTGGCGGGAGACCGCCGGTTTTCCGCATCTGACCGCGGCCAAACCGCCGCGGTCAGAATGCCCTGCGGGGCACCGCCAGCCTGTTGGCGGTGCTCCTGCCAACCCTGGCCCCGGCGGTCCATGACCGCCGGGGTCAGAATGACCCCCAAAGTGTTATTATGAGCGTTGGTCACTTGGTACTTGTGACCAAGTAGGTGTTGTTTAGGGGACACCAGTTTTTCAGTCACCATAGTGACATTGGCACCTGTGTCCCTATAGGCCTCAGCCTCAACACCATTTATCAAGAGGTGCTGTCTGTACTTACTGTAGGAAAGTACCATCTTGCCTGGCATGTTACCCCCATTTTTCACTGTATATATGTTGTTTTAGTTGTATGTGTCACTGGGACCCTGGTAACCCAGGGCCCCAGTGCTCATAAGTGTGCCTGAATGTGTTACCTGTGTAGTGACTAACTGTCTCACTGAGGCTCTGCTAATCAGAACCTCAGTGGTTATGCTCTCTCATTTCTTTCCAAATTGTCACTGACAGGCTAGTGACCATTTTTTCCAATTTACATTGGCTTACTGGAACACCCTTATAATTCCCTAGTATATGGTACTGAGGTACCCAGGGTATTGGGGTTCCAGGAGATCCCTATGGGCTGCAGCATTTCTTTTGCCACCCATAGGGAGCTCTGACAATTCTTACACAGGCCTGCCACTGCAGCCTGAGTGAAATAACGTCCACGTTATTTCACAGCCATTTTACACTGCACTTAAGTAACTTATAAGTCACCTATATGTCTAACCTTTACCTGGTAAAGGTTAGGTGCAAAGTTACTTAGTGTGAGGGCACCCTGGCACTAGCCAAGGTGCCCCCACATTGTTCAGAGCCAATTCACTGAACTTTGTGAGTGCGGGGACACCATTACACGCGTGCACTACATATAGGTCACTACCTATATGTAGCTTCACCATGGTAACTCCGAATATGGCCATGTAACATGTCTATGATCATGGAATTGCCCCCTCTATGCCATCCTGGCATTGTTGGTACAATTCCATGATCCCAGTGGTCTGTAGCACAGACCCTGGTACTGCCAGACTGCCCTTCCTGGGGTTTCACTGCAGCTGCTGCTGCTGCCAACCCCTCAGACAGGCAGCTGCCCTCCTGGGGTCCAGCCAGGCCTGGCCCAGGATGGCAGAACAAAGAACTTCCTCTGAGAGAGGGTGTGACACCCTCTCCCTTTGGAAAATGGTGTGAAGGCAGGGGAGGAGTAGCCTCCCCCAGCCTCTGGAAATGCTTTGTTGGGCACAGATGTGCCCAATTCTGCATAAGCCAGTCTACACCGGTTCAGGGACCCCTTAGCCCCTGCTCTGGCGCGAAACTGGACAAAGGAAAGGGGAGTGACCACTCCCCTGACCTGCACCTCCCCTGGGAGGTGTCCAGAGCTCCTCCAGTGTGCTCCAGACCTCTGCCATCTTGGAAACAGAGGTGCTGCTGGCACACTGGACTGCTCTGAGTGGCCAGTGCCACCAGGTGACGTCAGAGACTCCTGCTGATAGGCTCCTTCAGGTGTTAGTAGCCTTTCCTCTCTCCTAGGTAGCCAAACCCTCTTTTCTGGCTATTTAGGGTCTCTGTCTCTGGGGAAACTTTAGATAACGAATGCATGAGCTCAGCCGAGTTCCTCTGCATCTCTCTCTTCACCTTCTGATAAGGAATCGACCGCTGACCGCGCTGGAAGCCTGCAAACCTGCAACATAGTAGCAAAGACGACTACTGCAACTCTGTAACGCTGATCCTGCCGCCTTCTCAACTGTTTTCCTGCTTGTGCATGCTGTGGGGGTAGTCTGCCTCCTCTCTGCACCAGAAGCTCCGAAGAAATCTCCCGTGGGTCGACGGAATCTTCCCCCTGCAACCGCAGGCACCAAAAAGCTGCATTACCGGTCCCTTGGGTCTCCTCTCAGCACGACGAGCGAGGTCCCTCCAATCCAGCGACGCTGTCCAAGTGACCTCCACAGTCCAGTGACTCTTCAGCCCAAGTTTGGTGGAGGTAAGTCCTTGCCTCACCTCGCTGGGCTGCATTGCTGGGAACCGCGACTTTGCAAGCTACTCCGGCCCCTGTGCACTTCCGGCGGAAATCCTTCGTGCACAGCCAAGCCTGGGTCCACGTCACTCTAACCTGCATTGCACGACTTTCTAAGTTGGTCTCCGGCGACGTGGGACTCCTTTGTGCAACTTCAGCGAGCACCGTTTCACGCATCCTCGTAGTGCCTGTTTCTGGCACTTCTCCGGGTGCTACCTGCTTCAGTGAGGGCTCTTTGTCTTGCTCGACGTCCCCTCTCTCTGCAGGTCCAATTTGCGACCTCCTGGTCCCTCCTGGGCCCCAGCAGCGTCCAAAAACGCCAAACGCACGATTTGCGTGTAGCAAGGCTTGTTGGCGTCTTTCCGGCGGGAAAATACTTCTGCACGACTCTCCAAGGCGAGAGGGATCCGTCCACCAAAGGGGAAGTCTCTAGCCCTTTTCGTTCCTGCAGAAACCTCAGCTTCTTCTGTCCAGTCGAAGCTTCTTTGCACCCGCAGCTGGCATTTCCTGGGCATCTGCCCATCTCCGACTCACTTGTGACTTTTGGACTTGGTCCCCTTGTTCCACAGGTACCCTAGATTGGAAATCCACAGTTGTTGCATTGCTGGTTTGTGTTTTTCCTGCATTATTCCTCTAACACGACTCTTTTGTCCTTAGGGGAACTTTAGTGCACTTTGCACTCACTTTTCAGGGTCTTGGGGAGGGTTATTTTTCTAACTCTCACTATTTTCTAATAGTCCCAGCGACCCTCTACAAGGTCACATAGGTTTGGGGTCCATTCGTGGTTCACATTCCACTTTTGGAGTATATGGTTTGTGTTGCCCCTATCCCTATGTTTCCCCATTGCATCCTATTGTAACTATACATTGTTTGCACTGTTTTCTAAGACTATACTGCGTATTTTTGCTATTGTGTATATATATCTTGTGTATATTTCCTATCCTCTCACTGAGGGTACACTCTAAGATACTTTGGCATATTGTCATAAAAATAAAGTACCTTTATTTTTAGTATAACTGTGTATTGTGTTTTCTTATGATATTGTGCATATGACACTAAGTGGTACTGTAGTAGCTTCACACGTCTCCTAGTTCAGCCTAAGCTGCTCTGCTAAGCTACCATTATCTATCAGCCTAAGCTGCTAGACACCCTATACACTAATAAGGGATAACTAGGCCTGGTGCAAGGTGCAAGTACCCCTTGGTACTCACTACAAGCCAGTCCAGCCTCCTACACTTACCCATGTGAAGGGGACAGGCAGCAAGGGTGCCAAAGTCAGTGCCCCAACAGAGACTAGCACTGCTTCATTGGTCTCCCTAGTCAGCCAAGAACCCACTACAGTCCCTAATGTGAGTCCAGCTACACTCTTGGACTGACTTCTGTTAGTAGTCCCACCACTACTGCTATTGCTAGGGGCACTAGGAGTCGAAGTGTGGTTAGTAATGATGGAGGGCTTGGTGTCTTTCTTAGGACAGGAGCTATCTCCTGGCCTATGGACTTTGTTTTTACAAATATAGCACCAAGGCTTCTTAAAGTTAGAGGTAGAGGTTTTGTTCCCACCCCTAGAGGAGTGTTGTGGGCCTGATGAAGACTTTTTTGCTTTTTCTTTGTCCCCACCCTTCTCTTGATGCTTAACGTCTTCCTTCTTTTTGTGGTCACCCCCTGTGTGAGTCTTCCTACTCACCCAGGTGCTGACCCACTTGCCTGCCTTCTTTCCAAAGTCTTAGGGAGAGGTCAGATCAGAGTCCACCAGGCATTGATTCAGCTGACCAGATACACAGTTATTCAAAATGTGCTCTCTTGGGATTAGGTTATACAACCCTGGTAATCACTAACTTTGTTCCCATGCAACCAGCCTTCCAGAGCTTTTACAGAATGTCCACAAAGTCTACCCAATCTTGGGAGGACTCTTTCCTGGTCTCTCAGAACTTGATCCTATACTGTTCAGTAGTAAGACCAAACCCATCTAACAGTGCTGTCTTCAAAACTATGTAGTTGTCTGCATCTTCTTCTCTGACAGTAAAGAGCCTGTCCCTACCATTGTCAGAGAAGGAGAGCCACGAAATAGCTGCCCACTGCCATTGGGGGACCCTTTGTACCTTACAGGGCCTCTACAAAGCAGTAAACCACTTGTATATGTCATCACCCACCTTTGTTTAAGTTTCTATAGTCAAAAGAGTGCTCCCTGTCCCTGGTGTCCCTGAAACTGAACCTGCTGCCACCATGGGGTGCTAACACCATACCCTGCCTTTCTCTCTCCGCTGCCAAGGCCTCCCTGTCTAGGGCTAGCTGTTGCTGCTGCAGCCTCAGCTTGGCACCTCCAACCTCAGCTGCCTGTGTTCCCTATCTAGGGAATCCTCCTCTGAAGTGGAGCAGTGGTTCCCCTCAGATACTGAAGAGACATGAGAATGGGCAGAGGAGGATCAGTTTCTCCTATGGGGAACCCTGTGTACCAACCCTTTAGGGACAGAGGTGGGCCTACTTGTATGACCCCCTTTCCCACCTCCTGTAGTGCTTCTAACAGGGATGTGATGGTCCCCAAATTCTCTCTGATCCTCCCTGTGTACTTCCTGACCCTTCTCAGTGTCTAACTCCACTCTTTCTAGTACCGAAGGGTCAGATTCTGCTACTTCCTCCTCCTCCTCCTCCTCCTCCTCTTCCTCCTCCTCCTCCTGGGTGCCAGCATGTTCCTGGTCAGCCTGGAGAAGTAGACCTAGTAACAGACTCTTATTGGGATTTCTCCCTGACTTCAGTTTTCTATCAGCACACATCTCCCTTAATGTTTGGAAAGTTAGACCCCCATATTCGGAGTCCAGGTCCTGAGAAGTGTGTTCTACTGAGGACATGATGTCCATCTAGAGTGGTGTAGGAGAACCTAACTACTCTAACCATTAGACTCCCAAGACGTTTGGAGCAAGGACTATGCTAGACCCCTTGCTTACCCAAACTTAGGAGACTACGGCCCTCATTACAAGTCTGGCGGTCCTTAGACCACCAAACTTGTGGTGGTGGTCCTACAGCTGCCGGGCCAGCAGCAAAGACCGCCATATTACGACTTCAGGGGTTTGAAACGCTGCCCGTACCGCTATGGCGATCGGATCACTGGGCCGGAGGTGAGTACCTCTGGCCCGGCGGTAGCCGTAATACCGCTATCGGTATTACAACTTGCCAGACCGCCAGCATTTTCGTGGGCGAATCTCCATTCCTGTCGCCAGCAGACCCCCCCACACGACCACACACCTACATTCACGCACCCCCACTCACCCACGCATTTGCTTACATACATCCCTATATACTCGCACCTAAACACGCACTCATATACACCCATTCACTCACACACATGAACACACCCATTCACGTGCACACGTGTACTCAGACACATACACTTGCATGCATGCACTTACTTAAACTGTCACCCCCCTCTGCATTCACACAAACGTACACCCACAACCACTCACACACACACACATACACACACACACACACACAAACAAAAAACACCCCGCTTCCCCACTCGGCATGCATGAACTCACACACGCACACACAAACACCCCCTTCCCTTCTGCATTCATACACATGCAGACACCACACACATTCACACAACACCCTTACTTCCCTCCCACCCTACTTCGGTGAGGTGGCCGTCCAGGAGCGGATAGGTCCCGGCGCTTTCCACCGCCCGCACCGCCCCACCATGCAGGAAACCGCTGTGCCATTTTAAGTATTGTAATACGGTGGCCGGCGTCCTGTTGGAGTGGCAGTACCAGTGGTGGAAACCACCTCTATTACAATGTCGGCCAGGCCGATAGTGTCAGATTTCTGCCTGAAATCAGGCGGAAATCGCCACAACATTGTAAAAAGGCGGTCTTTTGGCACCCACAGCATTGGCAGTCTTTCAGAAAGACTGTGAAGTTCTAATGAGCACCTAGATCTCTGAAACTAAGTGCAATGAGTACCTACTAGTTAGCTAATCATCTTTCCTGTGAAAAGTACCTAGTGACAGAGTGGTAAGGCACTTGCAAGTGCTTATCTCACCTCTGCACCACCAATGTAGGAAGCTGGCCTGGTGTGTGGTGCGCACCTAGGGTGTTATCACCTTATAGCAGGTCCAGGTATCTCTTATTAGTGTGGTGTAGTCATTGTCTAGGAAGCCAGGCTCTCTAGAGGTAGCTGTCGATGAGCAGCCAAGACTTATCTAAGAGACATGCAAAGCTTATTCAATACCACAGTAGTCACACAGCACTTACACACATGAAACAACCACACAGTGTTACAAAAATTAAGGTACTTTATTATGGTAACACAATTACCAAAATACCATATATGCAATACCTCAACTGGAGGTAAGTAAACACACTATTATATACACATTAGGATTCCGGAATTAGCATAAAAGGCAAGAGAAAACAGTGAAACCAATAGCAAGTACTGAAGGCCATGGGGGACCAAACCATATACTAAGAAAGTGGAATGCAAAAGTCGTGCCCCACCCAAGGAAGTGGAATCGGTAGAGGGGAGTTGGAGGTACTAGGAACCCCAAAAGGTGAGTACCAGAGTGCCCGCCAACGACCAGGAGAAGAAAGATAAGTACCTGGTTCTCCCCAAACCCAACAAAAGGACTTCAGAAGAGGATTTTGCAAGACCCTGACATGACTGCAAGAAAGCAAAGGTGGCTCTTGGTAGATGAAGACCTGTAAAGGAAGGGGACCGAGTCCAGTTCACATTGGACTGTCCGTTGGAGGCAGGAGCCCCAACCCACCCGTCTGTGGATGCAGGACCAAGTCAACGGTGGACAAATACAGGCAGCAGTGCAGCACTGAAGCAGCTGAAGAGTTTCTGAAGTGATGCAGTTGACATCCCACACCAGAAAGAAGATTGCAGTCGGTCAGAGATGTAGAAAAGCCACCAACAAGCCTTGGCAAAGGCAAAGATCATGGAAGAAGAAATGCAGAGCTGCTGGGGACCAGCAAGGTCCAGGGGGACTCAACCCATGGAGGGGTGTCCCAGATGACCCCCAGCAGTGAGGAGACTTGCAGGGAGAGGAGGCCGCCCCCACAGACGACCCACAGGCAGCAAGCACAGGAGTCCCGGTGAGGTCCACTCAGCAGACCTAGAAAGGTGTAGCTGGAGAAGCATGCAGAGGACTGTGCATCACAGGGAAGAGTGCTGGGGAAGTGGGCTACACAGAGCCTGAAGATACCTTGGAGGAGATGCCAACAAGCCTTGGTAGCTGCAAGAAACACGGTACATGGGTGTACTGTCCTGCGTGGAGAGGGAAGGTCTTACCATCTCTCAAGTTGGACAGCTGGTAGGGAGGGCCAAGGGGACCACTCAAGACCACCACCTGTGATACAGGATCCATGCAGCTCTGTAGGAGAGGAGATCCACGCAGCTGGTTGTCGTTGGTGCCTGCGGATGCAGGGGAGTGACTCCTTCACTCCAAGGGAGATTCCTTCTTGATTCTTGTGCAGGCTGAAGAATTGTCACCCTCAAAGAATGCACAGCCAGGGAAATGTTGCATTTGCTGGAAGGGGCCAGAGAAACAATGTTGCAGAGCGGAGTCGTCGCTGGAGCTGCAGATTCTCGGTTCCTGGAGGGTCCAGTTGCAGTCCCCGTGGCCAGAAGAAGAAGTAAATGATGCAGAGGAGTCCTGCTGGAATATTGCATGTCGAATCTGAAGACCAACCCTGAAGGGAGACCCTAAGTAGCCCAGGAAGGGAGATTGGTCACCAGCAGGGTGACCCCCTATCAGGTGGGGGCTGTGATGTCACCTGCCTAACTTGGCTACTCAGATGCTCCCAGGGGCCTCTGCCCACCGTGGACTGAAGATGGCATAATCAAGTGGCTACCTGGATGGGCTTGGGCACCACCCCTGAGATGGTGATGGACAGGGGAGAGGTTACTCCCCTTTCCATTGTCCAGTTTCGCTCCAGAGCAGAAATCTGTCTGTGGGATGACAGCAGCTTGGGCAGCCCGGATAACCCCAGAAGACTAGTAGGAGCAGTGCTGGAGGTCTTCTAAGGAGTCTCCAGAGTGCATGGAACCATACAACCAGTACCAGCAACAGTATTGGGGTATGATTCCGACATGTTTGATTCCAAACATGCCCAGCTTCAGAGTTACCATTATGTAGGTGGACACAGCTAGAGTCCAGTACACTGGTAAAATGGCTTCCCCGCACTTATGAAGTCCAGGAAAATGGAGCTGGTATTCATAAGGACATCTCTGCTCATGCAGGGGTGCCCTCACACACAGGTACTTGCACCCTGCCCTCTGGGCTCGGAGGGCATGCCATAGGGGTGGCTTACAGTGCCGGTACAGTGACCTGTACTGCAATGGCAGGCCTGCAGACACATTTTTCATGGGCTCCCATGGGTGGCACAATACATGCTGCAGCCCTCAGGGAACCCCTGGTGCCCCAATGCCCTGGGTACCTAAGTACTATACCCTAGGGACTTATATGGGGGCACCAGTATGCCAATGCCACGTCCGAAGCAACCAGATTTAGAGGGAGAGAGCACAGTCTCTGAGGTCCTGGCTGGCAGGATCCCAGTGAACACATTCAAAACCCACTTACAGCAGGCAAAAAGCGGGCATTACCATGCCAAAAAGAGGGTACTTTCCTACAATATAACGTGTCAATACAGCCTTGTAGATACTTGGCAACAGAAAAATGAATCTGACTGAGAGTACACATTTCATTCTACACCACATAGGACGTTGTCTTGTACTGATTACTAGCTGATCTCTACAGAGACATTGTCCTGGATTACAGATGACATTTATCTGCCACACACTATGTTGAATCATTCACTGATTAAACTGTCGCTGTCCATTCCCTGTTGAGGATCTGCATGCCAGAGATTTCCCAGCGAGATATTAACAGACCTGGTATTTCATAGGGTGATAAAGGAAACTATTTTAGAATGCTTTCAACTTAACAATGGAACTATAACTACACATGCAATTTTATGGGAACTGTTGAAAGTATATGAAGTAATGGACTCACTGCATAAAGTGAGTATAACTCATGGGTTTATCAAGCTGATAAAACTCATATGCTCAAACCTGTTGGGTAAGATAAGTGCCAACGGAATAACATCAGACCCATTCACTATTACCTGAGGTACTGGGCAGGGATGCCCACTATCTCTGTTACTGTTTATACTACCTATGGACCTTTTGGCTAGACATTAATGGAAAAAGCATTTACTTGGAAGACTGTTTTCACTACTGGCCTCCTACCACTCTCAATGTATGCAGACGATATATTATTATTTGTTAAAGAGGCTAATGAGAATCTCTCTGCCTTAATTAAAGAGATTGTCCAGTTTGGACAATTCTTGGTCTTTTCATTAATTAGGTGAGGTCAGAACTATTTTCCCTAATGGACTGCATGGCTAAGACTGCTCTTGATTGCCAGATTAGGTGGCAGAAGACTCCGTCAAGTATCTAGGCATAACACTTCACAGAAACAAAGATGCTGTCATTCGTTTGAACTATGGTCCACTGATTGACAGATTAACTACTCAGATAGACCACCGGATTAAATATTCATTATTACTGGTGGGTAGAGTAGCTATAATCAAGATGGTAATGCACCCAAGATTTCTCTACCTCTTCATGAACATTCCCATTCTTTGTGCTAAGAGTTTTTTCACTAAACTGAGGCGCCTCCTTATCCAACCCATCTGGGCAGCCTTGATTAGCTGAAATACACTTACATTATCCTTTGAGGAGGGTGAGTTTGAGGTCCCAGACCTCGAACTATATTATTTTGTCTATTTTTAGGTTTTTCAGGTTCACTCTTGCTGTGTTGACCAGCCTGTACCAGCGATATCAGCATGGATTCAATTTCTTTGATGGTAGCTATTGGGATTTTGCAAATTACGTTCTGTAGATGATAAAGACCACATGGTAAGTTAGAGGTTGATTGTTCTTGTATGTAAGATCTAAGCTCTGGAATGATCTCCATTTCATTTTCAGAAGACAAGTTACTTTTTGTTGTTCAGAAACAAAAACAAACCTCACATGTTTCCTTAGATTTCCAGTTTAATTTTTGCGACAAGGGACCCTCCATACCTGTTGTGTCACCGGATCCTATAGTGGAACTCCGAGCAATTCCCCGCCTCACACCGTCCCTACATCCTGAAGAAAGAGAAAACACCAATGACATGGAGGCTAGGAAGGGAGCTCCGCCAACATTAACATCGGACTTCTATTTTCAGGGAGGAGGACCAGGAAGTACATCAGGAGAGGTCGACCAGCATAGGGGGAATATACAGGAGGGCTGCAAGAGAGGAGGGACTTCCGGAGCACAGGACATGGAGCTGGAGAAAAACGCGATGGAAGAAGGATTGGGGAGAAGAAGACAGAAGACCCAGGAGAGGAGGAGCCGCAGGGCTATCCCGATGATGTACCAGGGAGAGACGTGAAGCATGCTGTCCCTAAAGCCTGAAGAAGGAGAAAACACCAATGACATGGAGGATAGGAAGGGAGCTCCACCAACATTAACAACGGACTTCTATTTTCAGGGAGGAGGACCAGGAAGTACATCAAGAGAGGGCAACCTGCATTGGGGGAATAAACAGGAAGGCTGCAAGAGAGAAGAGACTTCCGGAGCACAGGATGTGGAGCTGGAGAAGAACGCAATGGAAGAAGGATTGGGGGACAGGGAGACAAAAGGCCCAGGTGAGGCGGAGCTGCAGGGCTGTCCTGATGATTTGCCAGGCGAAGACGTGAAGGACGGTGACTGCACTGAGACACGAACAACAGAGGGGAGCAACCACATTGGGACTGGAGATGAAAAGAGGAAGAGACGTGGTCAGAAGACTGGTGGTTCCATTCACCACGCCAGTATCTGCCACAACTTACAGAGAGTTGTGGCACTGGGGAGGGGCCCAACGGTTGTGTACAGACATCTGTGTGTCTGTTTCCTTTGTTCTTTCTTGTTTTTTCCTTCTCTCACTTCTCTTTTACTCATATCCCTCCCCTTATCCTTCCTGCACAAATGAGGGGCTATTAAGGACGATAAGCCCCCTCCTTTATTGTCAGCACCAACAAGGGCCTGATACTTGAAGCACTGTTGGGGATGCCCAAAAAGGTGTGGTCTTGTGGCAGTTACTTAAAAGGCATTGCTTATCAAGATCAGTCTGAAAACCTGCACAAAAAGGGGATAACGGTCAGTATAGCTCTTTCTCCAATATGTACAGAATTGCCTCAGGTGTAATGTGGCGGAGTAACCTACCTAAAACCAGCTTGCTTCTTACTGCGTTGTATCTCTTCTCCCGAGGGTGATGACGGGCGGTAATCCCAGGACCTGAAATTGAAGGAGAAACAAGACAAGTATTACCATCCTGACACCAGTCAGCCAAAAAACAGAGAAGACTACCTAGCTGAAGGATACCTATTTTGCCATTAAAATAACTTTTTGCGTGTTATCACTATATATACAGTTTTTTTGTTTGTCAAAATAAACACCAATATTCACCAAAGAATTAAGGCCCTCATTATAACACTGGCGGTACATACCGCCTACCGCCGCGACGACGGCCACCAAAAGACCGTCACCACGGCTACCAGCCGTCAGCCGTATTATGACCGCAGCTGGATTTCCGCCAGAAGGATGGTGGAAATCCGGCTGCAGCCATGCTGGCAGATGGCGGTAAGGTGGCGCTGCTTAGACCGCCGCATACCATATCATGACCCATGATACGGCCTGGTGGTGTTCTGCTGGCGGATGCTGCTGTGGCACCAGCACCCTGTCCAGTCTCCTGCCGGAGGACCCCCTGCCATCAGGTAAGTCGGGTGCTCCGACAGGGGAGGGTGGTGTTGTGTGTGTGTGTGTGTGTGTGTGTGTGTGTGTGTGTGTGTGTGTGTGTGTGTAGATGTGTGTTTATGTCTGTGCGTGCGTGAATGCGGGTGTGTGATGCATGTTGTCTGTGAGTGTGTGTATGGATGTGTGAGTGCGTGTATGTTGTGTTGTGTGCATTCATGTGTGCATGTATGTATGTTAGTGTGTGTGGATATGTGTGTGAATGGATGTATGCATGCAGGGATAAATGGGGGTATGAGTGCGTGTATTCGTTGGTGAGTGAAGGTGCGTGTATGTCGTGGGGGGGTCTGGATAGGGAGGTGGGGGTAAAACCAGAGGATGAGGGTGGGGAAGACCCCTATCAGTGACATGGAAGGAAATCCCTGTCACTGATAGTGCCGACCGCCATGGTTTTGATGGCGGTAAGAAAGCCGCGAAAACCATGGTGGTAGGCAGGGTCATAATCCCGCAGGCAGGCTAGTGACGGCTGCCTGGCTGGAGACTGAAGCCTCCTGCCTGGCAGTCATTACCGCCGTGGCAGACGGTGTAGTACATTGGCGGTTTGGCTTGAGCCAAACCGCCTGTTGGCTGTACTTTTCTCCATTTTACTGCCATCAACCAGGGTTGTAATGAGGGCCTAAGCCTCCTAAGCAATATTTCCGGCCTTCCCTCAGACAAGTGGTGTCAGAAGTGGATTGGAGTAAATAGAGGCTGTGGTGAACGAGATGGCGGAGGGACATTAAATGCTGGAGAGGATAATTGAATGGTTCTTCACAGTAGCCGCTGAGAATAGAGAAAAGATGCAGAAGGCACTAACTGGACTAGCTGAGCAGCTGGAAAAAGTGTCTCAGTCCCAAGACACCACCATAGGAAAGCTTGCCTTCCTCTTGGGGCAACAGAGGGGACACACAGCCTTACCCTCGGTAGTGATGCAGAAATACATAGAAGTAGGCGATCTGAATTATTTCGTTAATAATTTTGGGAGTATGACTCAGGCATCGGCTTGGCCGGCAGATTGATGGGGCCAGTATCTGGGTCCCCTCCTTACAAGGGAATTACAGATGGCACACCAAGCCGTCAATCCTTGAGGAGTGACGCTCTATGCAGATATAAAGAAAAGCATATTGGAACGAAGAGGAGCAGAGAGTGAAACGTATCTTATACTTCTGCAACAGATCAGAGAAGGTCTCCAAGAAACCCCAAGAGCCCTCTATTATCGTGTAGGGGACATGGCTGACAGGTGGCCGAACCCGGAAACCGCAACCAAAGAAGAAATAATGGGGAAAATATACCTAGAACAATATTTGAAATCTCCACATCCGCTCATTCAACCCTGGGTTTGACAATATAGCCAGGTGACGATGGAAACAGTCATGGAAATAGCCAGTGCCTTTAGAAGGGCACAAGATACATATAAAGGGAAAGAGGACGCAAAATGGAAAGGAAAACCTATACATCCTGTACAAGGTACAAAACCTCCTGGCCCCCAGACACCAGAGACAATATCCGTCCCACCAAGTCTCGGGCTCCAAAATCCGCTTATAGGCCCTGTCTGCCTCTAATGTGGGGAACCGGGACACATCACAAGAGTCTGTCTCCAGAAGGAAGAACTCATGGAAATAGGGGTGGTAAAGGCATCCTATTACACGGTCATACGAAATAATCCTCCTTATCACTGTCTTATGAAGGTCAATGGCACTAGCATACCTGCCCTCCTGAACACCGGCTGTCATCAAAACCTTGGGCTTAGGGAACAAGATGTCAGCAGAACCAACCATCTGAAGCGGGAGTCCATTGTACGTCTGCTGCACCACATAGCGCCAAACATCATTGCAACTGTGAAACTCCAACCACCAACTAATATACCACCTACCTAAGACCACCGTGGGCTCTTCACAAACATCCTAGCAGCTTCCATGATACCTACATATTCCGACATTCCACCATCAAAGAGCAGTTCCAGGATGGGCAATATGGCAATGGCCTACTCGTAGGTAAGCCACCATACCAACCAGTACACAGACAACACACCAACCTTGTAGGACAATCAAGACATACAGCACACTTAACACACATGGGCAGGAGAACACAAATGTACAAACACACATATGCCACATGCCACACTACACCACATTCATTGCACATCACACACAAACATACACACATATACACATAATGCAGCCACAACCTGACTAGCACACCACGTGAAAAATAGGTGGAGCCATGTACCCTTTGCATACAGAAGCTGGGCCCAAACCACAACAAGTGTCCACTGGTTGACAACTAAATACAGATCCTACACACATAACACCAAACAATGAATAGCTCAGCCATGTGAATGGCATAGGCCATTGCAATTTAAAGAAAGTCACACATAGGCACAGCCCCACATTTGTCGTTATGTGCAAGCCTCTGGCGGCACCAATATCAAATGCCACACAAGTGTTGCCATGACCATCTACATATCACCTAGACATACCTGACGTACCTGTAGTGAGCACCTTCACCTGTCTGCTGCATTGTGCTGCACACATAGGAATACAACCTCACCAGCCATGAAATACCATAGGGCAGATAATTGAGAAGTGGTACTGCACTTGGGGCTACATGTACCAAAGTTTGGTTTTGAGACTCGCAATTTGCGAGTCGCAAAACCTTATGTTGCACAGTGCCAATGACACTATTTGTGATTCGCAAGGGGGCTGCAAATACCCACCTCATGAATATTCACGAGGTAGGTCGCAATTTGCGACCCCCTTGGGAATGGCTGCCCTCACAGGGATGGTGGCCTGCTGGAGACAGCAGACCACCATGTCTGTGACTACTTTTAAATAACAGTTTTTTTTTTAAAAAATGCAGCCTGTTTTTCCTTAAAGGAAAACAAGATGCATTTCAAAAACAAAAAATGAAATGTTTTCGTTTAATTTTTTCAGAGCAGGTAGTGGTCCTATGGACCACTACCTGCTCTGAAAAAATGTTTTTACTGCTATTCACAAAGGGGAAGAGGTCCCATGGGGACCCTTTCCCATTTGCGAATGGGTTAGCACCAGTGTGACACTGGTACTAACTGCGATTGTTTTGCGACCGGATTCACGGTCACAAAACAATCATACATGGGACTGCGAGTTGGAATTAGGAAGGGAACACTCCTTCCTAATTGCGACTCGCAATCCCTTTTTGCGATTCGGTAAATAGTTTACCGAATCGCAAAAATGGGTTGGAACATGTCAAAGTGCATTTTACACATCGTAAACGGCCTGATTCGATGTTTGCGATGTGCAAACTGCTTCATACATGTAGCCCTTAGTCCAGTGCCACTTCACATGCGCCCCTTAGCGTCCCGTAACCCCATCATGTGTGCACCATATACAAGTAATGGGCCACCATGGCGCACAGTAGGTGCAATACTGTAAAGGTAATGGATGCCATAGTAGGACTCTGTAACAGTATTGAGAACATACCTGACCTTTCATGCACCATACATAGGGATCCATGCAAAAATATGGTATTCCCCCACCCAACGCATGCACTGTGCATGTGTTGAAAGTGTCTGTGAGAAATCATGTATAGGAACCTTAGAGAGTCCACTGCACCTATTTTGCTACTCCTCCAATTGTGTGAATCACACCCTGGTACACATGATGGCTGGCACAGTCATCATCTGCCACAAAGGGTCACAAAGTACTGCAAGTACTGCATGTGTAGTGCCACATGGTAACATGAAGGCCTGAGTTTGGCTATATAGGGCTCACATGATGTCAACACAAATGACACTATTGTGGTGCAAGGAGGTGGTAGGTCCCACTAACAGGACACAGCCTCAAATATGGACAACACAACACAGGTTTAACATAGTTGAAGTGTCAGTTTGGATTAATTTGACAGTCATCAAGTCCTAAGCCACAACCCATGACAGTAATGTTCATCAACACAAACCAATGGAACCATACTACAAAACAGGAACACACACAATACCAGAAGCAAGTTGGAGTCACCACTCCACCTAAAACTAACATCTGCCATGGAACATACAAAACCACAAATATGCATTACCAACACCTCCTTCCTTTGCAGCCAACCAATGTTACAGTATACAGCCATGGGTGATGACTCCTTTTGGTAACCCAGACGACAGTGGAAGAGAAGGCATACAATGAAGGACACAGATGTACATGAAATGTGGTGGAGAGGACATTTCGGCTCCTGAAGTCAAGGTACAGGTTCCTGGCCCCGACAGGTGGAAGCCTGTTGTATGCACCACTACTGGTTTGCAAGATGATACTTGCATGTGCAATCTTGCGCAACATGTTTATATGGACCAATGTTCCCTGGGATGAACTGATAGATGTCCCCAGTGAGGAGGAGGATGACAATGGTGCAGCACAGGTGGAGGGAGAGCAACAAAACACTGCTGCTGGAGTTTGCAGGAGACAACAAATTGTACAGAATTTCTACAAATAGGCACTGTACAAATAATACCACCAATAAATCATTTTGCACCTGAATGTCCATGGTCCACTCATTCTCCACTACATATACCACTGGAATGTTGCTCATACCTAAGAGAGCAGGAAAGAAACCCAACAGTAACTAAAATGGTTCAATTAATCAATCAATCAAAAAATGTCTTAAGCGCACTATTCACCCGCAGGGTCTCATGGCGCTGGGGGGGGGTTAGTGCTCAAAAAGCCATGTTTGGAGGTGGTTTCTGAAGGTTAGGAGATTTTGAAAATATTGATGGGCAGCCAGTGTAGGGATCTGAGGTGGGCGGAGATGTGTTTGTGGCAAGAGAGGTTGAGGATGAGACGTGCGGCTGCGTTCTGGATGCGCTGGAGTTTTCTCCGAAGCTTGGCTGTGGTCCCTGCGCAGAGGGCGTTGCCGTAGTCCAGTCTGCTGCTTATGAGGGCGTGGGTGACCATTCTTCTTGTTTCTAAAGGAACCCATTTGAAAGTCTTGCTTAGCATGCGAAGGGTGTTGAAGCAGGAGGATGATATGGCGTTGATTTGCTGAGTCATGGAGAGAGATGAGTCCAGTATGATGCCGAGATTGCGTGCTTGGGTGGTGGGTGTTGGGGGAGGTCCAAGGGTGGTGGGCCAACAAGAGTCGTTCCATGCTGTCTTGTTGGGACCAAAGATTATCTCGTTTTTTGTTAGTTCAATTTGAGGTGGCTTGCTGTCATCGAGTTAGCGATGGCGAGGAGTCTGGTGTGTAGGTTATTCTTGGCGGTAGATGGGTTCCTTGTGAGGGAGATGATGAGCTAGGTGTCGTCAGCATATGAAATGATGGGGAGGGCGTGGGGGCGGATGATGTTGGCGAGTGGAGCCATGTAGAAAAGGGTGGGGCTGAGGGAGGATCCCTGGGGACCCCACAGATGGTCTTGGTGGCTGTAGACCGGAAAGGAGGGAGACAAACTCTTTGCGTTCTTTCGGAGAGGAAGGAGGCATACGGTGTCGAAAGCTGCGGAGAGGTCTAGGAGGATGAAGGCGACGGTTTCGCCCTTGTCCAATCTGGTCCTGATGCCATCTGTACAGGCGATGAGGGCGGTCTCGTGCTGTGGTTTTTGCAGAATCCAGACTGGGAGATGTTGAGTATGTTGTTGTCTTCTAGGAAGCGAGACAGTTGTATGTTTACTATCTTCTCTATGACCTTTGCGGGGAAGGGAGTAGAGAGATAGGTCGGTAGTTTGTGAGGTCTTCAGGGCCTGCTTTGGGTTTTTTGAGAAGAGCTTTGACTTCAGCGTGTTTCCAAATATCTGGGAAGGAGCTGTTGATGACGGCCCGGAGCTGGGGAGCGATGATTTGGCTGGCCTTGTTGTGGTGGAGGCAAGGGTCTGTTGGGGAGCCTGAGAGGATGAAGCTCATGGTTTTTCCGGTTTCTTTGTTGGTGGTGGGGGTCCAGGTGTTCAGTACGTTGGTGCGGCAGGATGCTGTGGTGTTGGCTGTGCCGGTGGTGGTAATGGTGGGTGATGACGATGTGAAGCTGACGTGTATGTCTGCGATCTTGCGGTAGAAGTAGTTGGAGAGGGAATTGCAGAGGTCTTGAGAGTGTGGAGGGTCGATGGCGCAGGATTTGGGTTTGGTGAGTTCTTTGATGATGGCAAAAAGTTCCTTGCTGTTGTGTGCGTTGTTGTCTATGCGTTCTTTGTAGAAGGATCGTTTGGTGGTCCAGATGAGTTGGTGATGTTTGCGCATGGCTGATTTGAGGGCGGAGAAGTTGCTCACTGAGGGTTCTTGGCGCCAGGCTTTCTCAATTTTTCGGCATTCTTGTTTGGAAGACTGAAGTTCTGCAGTGAACCAGGGGGCTGTCTTGTTGGTGCAGATGTTGGTGGTTATTTTGAGTGGGGCGAGGGAGTCTGCGCATGCTTCTAGCCATCGTGTGAGGTTGAGGGCGGTGGCGTTGGGGTCGTTGGTACTGGGAGGTGCAGCTTGTGAGAGGTTGGAGATCAGTTGTTCTTTGGAGATCTTGTTCCACTTGCGGTAGGGGGTAGGATGTTGTTGGTGGTGGGCTTCAGGAAAGAGAAGTGGACGCAGTGGTGGTCAGTCCAGTGGAGTTCGTGGTGTGAGTGAAGGCGATGTGGCTGTTGGAGGTAAAGATGGCGTATAGTGTGTGCCCGGCTGAGTGGGTGGGTTGGTGACCAGTTGCTTGAGGCCAAAGTTTGCGAGGTTGCCCAGCAAGGCCGTGGATTTGCAGTCGTGGGTGCTTTCCAGGTGAAAGTTAAGGTCACCGAGGAGTAGGTAGTCCGTGGAGGCAAGGGCTTGGGAGCTGATAGTGTTGGCGATGGTGTCACAGAATGGGGGGCGGGGTCCTGGTGGTCTGTAGATGAGGGTTCCTCTTAGGGTGGTGTTGGCATTGATGTGTACCTGAAAGTGTTTTGCTCTGCGGTATCTAGGGTGTTGTTGGTGTTGGTGGAAGTTTTGATGGAATTTCTGTGTATCATGGCGATTCCGCCTCCTGGTTGTTGATACGGTCTTTACGGGCGATTTTGTATCCTTCTGGAATGGCTATGGCGAAGTCGGGTTCCGATGAGGAGTTCATCCATGTTTCAGCGAGGAAGACGATGTTGGGAGAGTTTGTCGTGAGTGGGTCCCAAAGCTCGATGGCGTGCTTGTGGACAGAGCGGTTGTTAAGGAGGATGCAGTTAAGGTGATTGGGGTGTTTGGTGTTGTTGTGGTGCCTGTTGTTGGTGTTGGTGTGACTGCAGGAGAAGTGGCATGAGTGGCATGTTAAAGGTCCGTGTGTGTGTCTGGGGTTGGCCTGGGTGCAGGCGGTGTGCCAACCGGGGTTGAGAGTAAGGAGTTCTGTGGAGGAGTAGTGGCGCTGGGGGGGGCCGGAGGAGCCTGGACCAGTGGGACGGCCGCCATTAAGAATGGGAGGTGGGAGGGTGGAGCAGCTGGGAGGCGAGAGGCGGGAGGGAGTGGCCAATGGGGGTGCGAGAGGGGTGGGGCCTCAGGGGACACAGCAGCAGGGTCAGAACAGCCAGTAAGAGCCGGAATTGAAAACAGGCACAATCAGAGAGAGTAAAACGAAGTAAAATGAAGCGGAGCAGAAAATGGGCACAGGTAAAGTTAAAAACAGTGCATAAAACGAAAATACAAATTACAAAAACGAAATATGATCTACAAAAACGAAATACAAGGTACAATGCACACTAGATACGCCTATCACTATGCACCAGGGATGAGGCGCAGGTGGTGCCTGCAGGTGGTGGAGGGCTTCAAACTTCCTTCTGCAGCAAAGGCGGGGTCAGGGGCACAGAGGCAGGCTGGTGGAGCCGAGTGTAGTCCTGGCCCAAAGGCAGGTCAGGGGGTCACACTCGGCACTGCGCAGCTGGCACCATTAGGAAGGGAAGGTGGGAGGGAGGAGCAGCTGGGAGGCGGGAGGGAGTGGCCAATAGTGGGGGGGGTGGGCGGGGCCGCAGAGGATGCAGCGACAGGGTCAGAACAACCGTCAAGAGCCGAAATTGAAAGCGGGCACAATTAGAGAGAGTAAAACGAAGTAAAACGAAGCAGAGCAGAAAATGGGCACAGGTACAGTTAAAAACAGTGCATAAAACGAAAATACAAATTACAAAAACTAAATATGATCTACAAAAACGAAATACAAGGTACACTGCACACTAGAAATGCCTACCACTATGCACCAGGGATGGGGCGCAGGCGGGTGCCTGCAGGTGGTGGAGGGCTTCAAACTTCCTTCTGCAGCAAAGGCTGGGTCAGGGGCACCGAGGCAGGCTGGTGGAGCCAAGTGTAGTCCTGGCCCAAAGGCAGGTCAGGGGGTCACACTCGGCACCGCGCAGCTGGCGCCATTAAGAAGGGGAGGTGGGAGGGAGGAGCAGCTGGGAGGCGAGAGGGAGTGGCCAATAGTGGGGGGGGGGGGGCGGGGCCGCAGAGGACGCAGCGGCAGGGTCTGAACAACCGGCAAGAGCCGAAATTGAAAGCGGGCACAATTAGAGAGAGTAAAACGAAGTAAAACGAAGCAGAGCAGAAAATGGGCACAGGTACAGTTAAAAACAGTGCATAAAACGAAAATACAAATTACAAAAACGAAATACGATCTACAAAAACGAAATACAAGGTACAATGCACACTAGATACGCCTACCACTAGGCACCAGGGATGAGGCTCAGGCGGGTGCCTGCGGGTGGTGGAGGGTCTCGAACTTCCTTCTGCAGCAAAGGCGGGGTCAGGGGCACGGAGGCAGGCTGGTGGAGCCGAGTGTAGTCCTGGCCCAAAGGCAGGTTAGGGGGTCATGGTACTGTTGGAACATAGGTTGTGATATAAGAGGGTATATTGCCTCCATGCCACACATCAGTGTCACATAACTCACAGACCTAGATCCACGCACCACAAACAATATGTGGCATTAAATGGCCATTGTGCAAATACCTACCCCTTTCCACACTTCATCCCCACGTCTGGCAAGATGTATGCAAGGGGAGCATACATACGGTAGGAGCTGTTTCCAAATGGTGCATTAGAGAAATAGGTACTAAACTGTGTCACTTCTCACGGAGATAGCTGCAACCCTAGCATGTGTGACTTCCTTTACTGTTCAGGGTGAGGAACCAGAGTTTGACCCTAAGCCTGCACCCTATATCAATGGCATTCCATTCCGGCACCGCCATTGGGCCCAACCCTGCCACGTGGTGTGCTGTACCTCATATATAGCACACACATGTTGATTGTGGAGTGCACTAAGGGTTGCTACACAGGTAAAGCAGCAATGGGTGCTGATCCACTCTCCATACTTATGGCTCATAACCAGGATTTAACTATATAATGGGAGAATGCACCACCAAATTAATGTCTGTGTGGAATGTAGGCAGAGTCTGTCCCACTCCCTATGTACATTCTAACACAAATCTGCTGTCTTGACACGTGCATGGAGCTAATCCGGATATACATTTGAAGACTGGTGTGCGAGTGTATGGCCTAGGTAAGAAAGGGTTTGCAATTACCTAAAAGGTTGACATGTGTCAGCAAGGTTACCCAGTATAGTATAGTCTGTATCACACCATCGCACACCACATATGAAAACACATCTCTCATTGACACTCACAAGCCTGACCAAGAGAAAGTTACCAACACTGACAAAATTCCCTAAAATGTCTAGGTCTCCAATATGCTACTCAGGTGTGGGATGTGCGAGCATGTCTAGCAATGTACAAACATGTCACAGACCCAACCTAAAATGTATGTCAGAAGAAGGAGATAGATATGTTGCATGTGACCAGAATATAATACACCGCTGAGATGATTTCACTCACTAAGAAGATACACTCATGGTGACACTGACATAAGTTGTGGAATGCTGGATTTAGTGAAAACCCATGTACACCAAAGGATGTGGAAGGACAGCTGAGATAATCCCACAGAAACTTGGAGATACAACATGGGGAGGTCACTTGGAGACTACACAAGTGCTGTGGCAGGTGTACTCTCATGTGTGTGTGGAAGTCATGTAATCTCGCAAAGCCTGGAAATGGGAGGGAAACTATCATGTAGCCAGTAGTAGAAGATGTGTACATCTCCAAATTACACAAGTCACGTGTTGCATCCTGTCCATGTATGACCGGACAATGTTGCAGTAGAAGATGTGTACAAAGTGTAAGCAGCCTAAAGAATGCCAGCATTATAGGACCTAATCTATTCCAAACAAGATATGCCGTAAATGATAGAGAAGGTACACACATAGACCAATACTGACAGTGCAACACCACGTCACCATGTGATCACCCAACATATGTACAGAGAGGATGACTAGGTCAGTACATAACTCATTTATGTTTGCTAAAACAACGTTGTAATTGCCCATCGCATACTATTCTGACAGAAGGCAGTGACAGATGACATCATCTATCCCCTGGTCGTACAAAAAGTACAAGTTACACTTGAGATACAGGCCCTAACCAAGCTGCAAATGGAAATTACAAAGAATGTATTACCATGTCTGTCAGACCATGCCAAATGATGAGACATGTCCTACACATACACTTAGCCAGTCCTCTGTACGTGATAGGGCAAACCTGACATCAAGTACCCCAAAGGAAAATGAAAATCCCCGGCCAATTTATCACAAATGTACACGTGTCATTCTGCAGGGTACTGCGCATTGCTCTGCTGAAGAGCTATCATGAGGAGGTTAGATCCCCGGCCAACATCCCCTAACCCCAATGCTGAGGCTACATTGACACTTGACACAGTCAGGGGCCTGATGCATGTGCACAGTGGACTGAGCAGAGTGGAGCACCATAAAGCTGCGCCAAAGCATGCAACCATGTGTCTGTGCAGGCTTAAATAGTCACACAGTACAAAGGATCACTAGGCTGCCATCATTGCCTGACTGCAACACTGCTCCACAGTTGTATGCCATTGTATGTAACAGTCATAACAAACATGTTGTGGTCGATTGTAAGTACCTAAATTGTCCCATGCACACATATGTCTGATATCTCAGCACACATGTAGCACTTAAATACCACAGGCCTGGTATTGTGTGTTGGAGTCTGCACAAACGTCAACTTTCCACTAATGAAAATGCATTTGCATCACATGATCATTGACATACTTAAATGACCATCAGATGTGTTCCAACATTCGGAAACATAGGTGGGACTGATATAACTACACAGCCTGTTAGAAATGGGGTTTCTGGTTGGCTAGGGTATGCACATAAGCCAGGCAGAACTCACCCACTCTAGTCAGGGCAAGGGAGTTACACGTCTAAGATAACACCTGCTCACCCCCTTGGTAGTTTGGCACGAGCAGTCAGGCCTATCCCAGAGGCAATGTGTAAAGCATTTGCACAACACACACAACACATGTGACGCACTATCCCCACCACAAAGGAAACACAACACCAAATTATATAAAAATAAACTGTGTTGTACCCAACATTATTAGACCAAACACAACATGTCAGTAATACCCTGCTACCCAAGCAGTTGTCAGAATGTTACGTAATAATGATGGTACCCTGCAGAAACCAGCAGTAACATACACACATAAGTCACTTATTATTCTGCAACATAAGCAGTAGTCAAGAAACATTACTACAGAAATGCACTTGTCATAAAAATATCATAAATGCCCATACCAGGAACATTATGAAACATATGGCAAGTCACGTAAACATATTAGTATATCATGCCCATAAAAGGAACATCAGCAAATATATGGCACATCATAAGGGAAAACAGTTTAACATACCAGTCCATAATGGCCATACCAGGAACATTTGAAATATGTATGGTCCATAAAGAGTACCTGTTACAAGGCACCTCTAGTGCCACGAGGTAGAATACTGGGGCCCCTGGCGCTCCTCTGTGCCAAATGGGGGCCTTGTGGTGATTTGAGGGGAGGGGGGCGGCACCCCCCCCCCCTTCCGGTTTTCCTATCAAGCCCCTCCTGGGACCCGCGATTTCTGGGGCCTCTCCCCGGGCCACAATGGGCCCTCCAAAAAGGGGGGAGAGGGCAAAGCCAGAACCCTGAAGAGGGGCAACAGAGGGGACCTTGCGGTGTGGGGGGCCACCGTGAGGCCCCCGCCCGCAGTCTCTCAAGCCCAAAAGAATGCCACGGGAACGATCACGCTCCTAGCGCAGAGACCGGGGAGAGGGATTTCCCCTCGCCCCACGGGTCCTGCTTCCAGGGCGGCCCTGGGATCCAAAGGAGACCTCCGATGAGGTCTTCCTTCCTCCTGGGGCTGCCGGTGTGCACTCGCCCGCACCCGATCTGGTGCGCGAGTGTCTCTGCTCCCTCCTGGCCCATGGCAGTGATCAGGCCCAAGTGAGAGCCTTCTGGCACCACGGGGGCGCTCCTCAGAGCGTACTTCGCTCCAGGGGCACTGATAGGAGCGCGCTTTGCTCCGATCTCCTTTTCTTCGTGCCCCAGGGGCACCCACTACCACGTTTCACTTGTGCTTGCAGGAAACAGCTCGCCTGGGCTGCGGCAGTGGTTTTTGGAATCAGCAAATCGTTTTCAAGTGTGAAACGCACAAAAAGAAAGTGCTCTCAAGGTACTCAAGATAATCAGAACAAATCGCTCCCCAGGCGCTATGTGTTTGGGGATGGAACACTCCCCATGTGCCTCAGCCACCAGGAAGAGCGCTCATGAGGTGCTAGGCAGGTCGTTGCAGGGGTCCAGGGCCACTGCACCCAGCCCCTATTGGACACAACAGAGGGAGCACAGGACAACAGGGCTCAGCAGCAGGCCAGCACAAAGAGTTGCATGCAGTTGGCAGTTCCAAGTGACCAGGCAGGTCACAGATCAGCACAGCAGCAGCAGTCCAAGGCGGTTCCTGGTGAGTCCCTCCAGCAGCATTCTGTGTCCAGTTACAAGTAAGTTAAGTTCCAAAGTGTCTCCAAAGTGCTCCCAAATTGTGGGGAAAAATACCCTGTACTTATTCTCAGTTTTGCAATTTGGTAACAAAGAAGGGAGAGGCAGTCCTAACCAGTTACAACTGGTTCTGGTAGTGCCCCCCTCTCCTCCAGCATAGGCTCCAAACATCAGTTTTGTCTGATGCCAGGGCACATCCTTTTGTGTGATGCCAGGGCACATCCTTTACAGATACATTTGTGCCCTGCCTCCCCCTTCTCTCAGCCCAGGAACACTATTAAAAATGCAGATGCACCTCTGTGACACCTCCACCCTCCCTTTGTACAGGCTGTCTGAAAATTATGCACAAAGCCCAACTGTCGCTCTGCCCAGACATGGATTAGAGTCAAGCTGCAAAACACAACAGTCATAAGCTCAGAGAAATGCTCATTTTCCAGAAGTGGCATTTCTGTAATAGTAATACAAAATCCACTTACACCAGTAAGCAGCATTTCTCCCTACCAAACATGCCTACGCCACCCCTCATAAATCAGACAATACCCATAGATATAATGCAGGGCATTTCCAATGCAATCCTATGAGAAGGCAGCACTCACAGCAGTGAGAAACTAAATAGGCTGTTTGTCACTACCAGGACAAGCCACGCTTCTAGGCACATGTCCTGCCTTCCACATACATAGCACCGTGCTCATAGGGCAAGCTAGGGCCTACCTTAGGGGTGACTTACATGTAGTAAAAGTTCTGGGCCTGGCAAGTAAATTTAGATGCCAAGTCCCTGTGGCAGCAAACTCCACATGGAGGCCCTGTGCTAGCAGGCCTGAGACAGGTTTGAAAGGCAACTTCAGTGGGTGGCACAAGTAGCGCTGTAGGCCAACTAGTAGCATTTCATTTACAGGCCCTGGGTATAGAGATACCACTGTACAAGGGACTTACAGGTAAATTAAATATGCCAATTAGGTATACGCCAATCATACAAACTTTAGAAGGGATAGCACCTGCACTTTATCACTGATCAGCAGTGATAAAGTGCTCAGAGTCCTAGAGCCAAAAGTGAGAGGTCAGATAAAATAGAAGGAAGGAGGCAAAAAGTCAGGGGATGAACCAGCAAAAAGGACCAGGTCCAATACAGCCATTCAACAGAGTCCAACATGTGTCCATGCAGGACGATAGATAAGTGAGGTTTCATATCCCAAGAACACACTGCTGTGGTAAATTTTGGACATATGACAGTACACGTCTTCCAACCCGCACGGCACATACCAACCTTCATTGACACATGTGAATACACCATCTCCTGCATCATGGGTGAGGAACTATATGTCACACGTGTAGCAGAGCATCACAGCTTGATGTAGCACCAGGGGTGTCGAAGCGGTGGATTGCATACATTGTGCCACGTATTGACAATGGCACAGGGATTCTGGTATTGTAGGGCCACTTGATCCACACTAGTCTGATGACACAAATTTGAGCAAGGATGCAGTAGTCCACTTACCTCTGGGCCCTGATGGCCAACAATGAATAGCCGTTACCCATGTGACATGAACATGATTCCGAGATGGCTGGCATGAAGTTCGTATCGATTTGGAGTTTGTCAGTGTTGTGGAATGTGTGGTGGACAGCATGTGTAATTTGAGGATGCTTTGCACATTGTATGTCTGTTCTACCTCGTCCCAATGCTGTATTTAATGCCTGTATGACCCCAGTGGTAAAACACGCCTTTGAGAAGAGGTCTGCCAGGTACTGGCACATAATGGCAGTACAGGCTGGGTACCAAAGGATGGAGAAGAGACATAGGAGGGAGAAATCGACTGGGGCTTGGCATGCATTCTCAAATGGTGGACCTCCGCTACAGCCCACAACTGGTCAGGCCACATCGGGGAAGACATCTAGGATCTGGGCAGTTGTGGGCTACCATCTCCACTTCAAAAGCACCAATCAACAGCCAAGCACCCCAACAGCCACCTGCTCAAGCCACAAGCTCTACATTCGAATCAGACATGAGACGGGACATGGCAGTCATGATGGCAAGGCTGGATAAGTTGGAGAGACAATGCCCGTAATTATAAACTACTAAATTGCTGCAAGAATAAACTGAAGATGTTGTAAAGGAATCTGTGCCATAGCCTCCCAGTTCCTCCCTCTCCCTTTTACTGGTGTTAAATTATTAAGTGGGTTTTAGGTGGGTAGTATTAGGTTACTAAAATAGTGTAGTTTAGGAGTGGGTTAGTGTAAGTATAGTGGGGGGGTTTAGTAATTTTTTTATTTTGGGGGGAGTTGGGTGGTGGTTATGTTGGGCTTTCTATGTTTATATAAAAGAAATCTAAAATAAATACAAAAACAATATATTTTTTTAGGTTTTAGTTTAGGTTAGTACGTGTGTAGCCTTAGTTTATGTTGTCCTACTCGTATCTTAACACTTAAGGGGCTGTTGGGGGACAATGTTTAGATAGTGGCGTTACATGTGCAAGATTAGTTTAGAATAGGATAGATAGGTGTAGGCTAAGTTAAGTTAAGTTAGTTTAGTGTATGTAGTGTATAGAATAGGTTTTGATATGATGTTTTAATATGTTTTAATAAATCCTGTTAGCAGTAGACAATTATCTCTCCATGTTGATTGAGTGTCTGGGTGTTCTCATGTGTGCACTGACCAAGTACTAGGAATGGCTTAGGGTATGCTTTCTGTCTTTATTATCATGGATGACCATGTGCATCCCCTTTGACCAAGGAGCTGTCAGATTGGCTACTAAATGACATCAGCTAGTCCAAACATTTGTAATCGACAGCTCCAGCCATTCACACTGTGTGTATATACACGGTATCTTGGACAGGTAAGTATGGAATTTCAATTGTTGCTGCTGGGGTCTGGCAGTATTATTGTTGGGAAGTGTGCCACATATGACATTAGCCAGATTTCGGTCTGTATCCTGCCACACTGACAGCTGCCCGTCACTGTCTAGATTTACCTCTTTTGAGCCACACATATTAGTTGTACTTGTGCTCTCATCTGGGTAAATTACCATACACTTGGTTCAGACCTATACATGCTATATGTCAATTTGCATGGATATCTGTTCAATACATGTATTTAAGACTCTGTAAGTTGGCTGTAGCCCACGCCATCATTCACCTTTTTCATGTTAGGATCCTAGTGTGTGGCTTTGTGTCTGACAGTAATGCACAAATGTAATTATGTTCTGTTCTCATTGACATAGCTTCACACAATGCATATATTTAGCTGAGTTGATGGATCACAATAAATATTTAAATGTTACATATGAACAAGTTGATTTATTTACAGGTGCAAGTGTATTTTCCAATGCTATACAATGTCCAGTTCACAGACCTCTTGAGAGATCCTGAGCCATTTGTTGTACAATCAGAGTCCAGGGGTGAGGAGCATGCCATGAGACATTGTTAAGAGAAGCGTGCATTAGTGAGGAGGTGTCCAAATTGCCAAAGGGTGAGATTTGAGACAATGCCAGTACACAGCAGACAAGACAACAGTGGTTGAGTGAAGAGAACACATTGCCTGCAGTCACAAAACTGGCATGATCTTAAGCACAGAACTAAGGAAATACTGTCTTTGTGGCATAGACTGGTGTTTCCCAGTGGTTTTCCTTGTGAATGTTGTTCCTTCCACATCTTCATCCTCTGCTGTGTATGGTGCCTTTTGTGTCATCGGTGTTGTTGTTGTTGAGGTTGAGGGGACCACACACACATCAGTGGACAGTGGATAGAAATGTGGAGTCAAAGGACCCGGCAGTTGCCATTTGTGGGAACACATAAGGCATCACTGCAGCAAGGAGGAACTGCTTATTTCTCAACACCGCAGCAACATCACGGTGGTAGGCAACCATGTTTTCCCTGAGGGAGGCCACTTCCCACTGTATGGACTCCAGAGTATTCTGTATAGCCCCCATCATGTTGTCTATCATGCTGCTACCACTTTGGGAGGGCAATTGTTGAAGCTTCTGCCTCATGACAGCAGCCATGTCAGCCGGGACTGCTGGAATCCACGTAGCCGGGAGTGGGTGCCTCTGATGGCAGCTAAGTTGTCCTTAATTGGACTGAGGCACCTCTGCATTCTCTGTAGGCTGCCTCCCACGGTCTCCATCCCCACCCACACCTGCTTTGCCAGCTCCCGCTGGACTCCTACCACTGTCCTCTGAAAGCTGATGTCTGGTCTTCGGAGTCCAGGGCTGGGTCAGGACTGGCTGGTGCTATGTGTTGGTAGCTCAGTGGTGCATGTGGAGACCCCACAACGCTGGGTGTCCTCCCTGTGACTGGAGGTGGTGTCTGGAGGGAACCTAGGACATCCTGGAGAGTTCCTTCATTGATGGTCGGCAGCTGGTCATCCATGTCACCTGTAAAATCCAGGACAGGCAGGTTGGCAGGAGGTAAGGCATCACCCTCTGCAATGAGATAGTGATATGTCAATCTTTGATTGTGGTGGCTGTTGACATGGCACCTCATTTACTTGCTAATGGAGGCTCGGTGACATGTTACAGACCCCAGGTTGTAGTTGTATATTATGTGTAGCATTGCACATGGAGCAACCTTCCAAGGTATTTTGTGCTTTGATCCCACACCACCTACTTCATTGCAGGCTCCCTGTCCCTGCCACTGACACAATGGTGGCACGTAATTTGCCTTCCTATTCACCATGGTGAACATTCCCAAATAGTGTAATGTGTGCTAACACTCTTTTGGTGCTATAATACATTGACACAATGAATAATGGCACTAGTGCAGTATAGCGCATGTAGGTCCATTGCTTACGGTCCATTTCGGACAATGCTTGTGTTACATTCTCATCTGCCTGTAGCAGGCCTCACACATGTGCTAATTGGAAGGGACAGTGAAACCAGCATGGATTGTCTGCCCTATTATTTTGTCCCTCCCGACATTTGGGGAATTTCCTTGCATATGGCCACAGGAATATTTTGGTGTAAGGATGTAGAATGTAGACCAATGCATGCATTTTGAGACTTTGTTGATGTGGCACAAGGGGGATGTGCAGCTTCGATCCACATGGGAACTATTTGTATGATGATACAGTTGCATTATGGGCTAGTGACATTGTGCCAATAGTGCAACTTTGATGCCACTTGTGCCAGTTCTTAAGCATGTTGAATGTCCCACTAAGCAGTACACCAACCATTCACACAACACACTCAATCATGTTAGAAGGTGAGGTTGTAGCTGCTTGTACAGCTGCACAAATGATGTTCACAGACATGCCCCATGTGTTATATGAGTTGACTTTTGGGGCCATTCCCAAATGGAGCATGGAGTTGAGTGAAAGTTGTTGCTGGTCCTCCCTGTGTGGTTTGCGTTCCACAGGCCTGATTTTTTCTCAAGTGGCACAGCTCATTGCAGCAGCAATATTTTGCACGGCACTGCACCAGTTTTGAAGCACAGGGATGCGGCATCTTTACTGGAATACAGTACACCCCTGCGATTCCCCCTGCACCTGCCCAGATTTGTTCTCCCTGCACCAACGCAGGCATCGTTGAACCATGATGAAAGGGTGCCTGCATTGAGGGGATAGATTGTTTATGTGCAGGGAGGTGTCCCTTCCTGCACATGTACATGCTTTTATGGCAAGGTGGCATTTCAATGTGTGCTGAAGGATGCAGCACACATGAGAAGGGCAATGACACAAGGAGGAAGGAAAGCATTTTGCCTTGTTACGCCATCCTGGCACCACCCCTAGGGTGGTATTAGCTTCAGTCCCAGTCTCTGATGTACATGTTGTGCTGGATCTGGGGCAATGACAGTATGTAATGGGTGTTGTTGTGGCACAGCCACACTAATTACATGTCCCTTCCAGGCAATGTGCTGCATATTTACACAGTGGTGTAAAGCCTAAGTGGCTTATATCTGTGGCGTATCTCTGTGTATCTTATAAGTAGCTTAACTCCATGTATATGTCAGAGTGCACTGCGCAACCAGAGCGTCACTACAAGTATGGCTTGGGTGGCAATGAGGCATTTTGATTCAGGACATATGTGTCCCAATGCAACCCTTTAGCATGCATTGAGTGTGTCCTGTGTGTCTCCTCTTTCTGCCATTGACCAGCTCCTCTGGCATAACCTCTGCAACTATCTCCTCCAGCTCATCCAGGTCCTCCTGTGGAGCGAGACTTCCACCTCCAGTCTGCAGTGATGCCTTTCAGTTCCTGGACAGTTTCTCTTTAGTCCTGCGCTTGCAATCGTGCCAGCGCTTCCTGCAATCAGTGACATTCCTCCTCGCTGCTAAGCTGTTGATTTGTCTGCTATTGTGTGCCATATGGACTCTCTCCTACCTATTGGCAATGTAGAGGTGACGAAGAGCTGGTGTTGGTGCTCCATCACCTCTCTGACCAAGATGTCATGCTCCTCCTCACTAAAGTGACACTTCCGCTTCCTCTTCTCCAGGGACTTTGCTGGACTCTCCTGGCTAGTACTTGGCTGATTGAGGACTCCATGGGGTCTCTCCTGGCCTGCATTCTCCATGTCGTCTTCCCAAATTCCTTGTGCATTTTGTTTACGCTATGGCGGTTAAATATGGCTCTAACCCGTTTTGCGTCAAAAATGTGTGCCGCAAAAAAGTCCAGCGCCACTTTTGTAGTATTAGCATAATTTTTTCTTATGGCATGTTGCAATGGTTAGCGTCATTTTTGGAGTGCTAACCATTACTTAGCACCATCGTGCGGCATTTTTTAAATATGGCACACTGACGGCGCTAAGGAATGACGGTAGCTTGCTTCAAAAATTTTGACACACAACTGCGTTATCGACGTTATGCGTCATTTTTCATAAATATGGGCCTTATTCTTTATTTATAGACTGCAATTTTAATACGTACGAACAGCTAGCAAGCATGACCCAGATATTCTTCTCAAAATCCAGATGACCTAATAAAAATCATATTGCATTAGCCCTGTGGACGCTCACTCGGAGTTCTGTTCACTTTTCCATTCTTCATTCCTTCCTTCCATCCATCCAGCCAACCAAACATTCACCTTTCCATCCACCCACCCTTCTTTCTCAATATCCTTTTCTCAATCAATCCTGTGGTACATCCACCTATTTGCCAATAGATCCATCCATTCACCTGCTCTAACATGCATCAATTCTTTCATCATCCACCATCTAGCCGACCATTCACTTTTGCTTTCATTTATCCAACCATCCATCTTTTAACCAGTCCATACATCTATCCTTCACTCCATCCATTCGCTATTCCGGATACCCATCCTTTCACCCATTGATTTATCTGTTCTTTCACCGTTTATTCATCCATCATCTTTTTGCTCATCCATTCATCTATCCACCCAGCCACACATCAGTAACTTGTGGATCCCACCTTCCATCTGCCATTCTATTAGTTTTGTAATCCACCCATCGATCCAACTGTTCAGCCATCCTACAATACATTTATATGTTTATCATTCTTTAATCCTTGAGAACACCCTTCCATCAGGTCTTTTTTAACTCATCTTTTCATCTTTACATCCACTCTTTCACCCACTTCATTCACCTGCCTTTTCACCCTTTCTTCCTTTCACCATTAATCCCTTCCATGTCCCCTTCTTTCCTGTCACCTTTCCTAAACCCCGTCTTTACTTCCTTCGTCTATCCATCTTTCTTTCGCTTCTTCCTTTCTTTTTTTTGTTTCCTTTCTGTCTCCACTCACTCTAATTCCCTCTCTCTTTCTGTCCTTTTCTCCCAATCTTCAGCGTTTCTTTTCCTTTCTCCTTCGTTCCTTCTGGCTCACTGCCCAGTCCTTGGCCCACGCCCTTATTCTCTTTTAAAGTGACATTTGTGAGCTCTTAATTGCCAAGCAACATACAGAGGATCCCCACAAAGAGGCATTCCACGTTATACATCTTTCCTGCCCTGGATCCCTTTGGCATAGCCGCTAGAAATGGGGGCTTCACAACGCCACGATGACAGACAGCTGTACAAACCTGGCCGCTTGGTCCGATGACCGATATGTTTGCAGACAATTGTGGTGCCTACAGCTGGGGAATATTGCCAGGCCCGGTTAGGCTCTTTCTGTAGAAACCGATAATGGCGGCGAGAGGGAAAGTGTGGCTCCTCCTCTCCCCCCACAGACTTGAACTGGCAGCCATCGAGCCAATTTGTATAAGTGTGGCATGAATTATAGAGCGGCCTAGGGTGAAGGACGAACCATTGTGAGCGACACCAGGGACCCGCGCCACCTTGAAACCGGAGAGCCCCAGGTATAACGTGAATAATGCACCGACTTACCCATTAATAATGCATCCTGCCCCCTCCTTGAAGACACGGGCCTGCTGATAGAGCCACCACGGGCCCTCTGGCAGGCTAGGAAAATACAGTAATATATCACCTACTTTATGGACTGTTTATACTGCTTGCTCTACACATGGAACCGTCTTTTGCACATAATCCGGTGTTATTTCTCAGAATGGGCGGGAAGGGCATGCAGAACTCTAAGCTCACCCTTGTTTGGAGGGTGTCACCAGGCTTGGAATCAATTTCACTCTTCACAATGCCACCTGCTTCCCAGGGTGCCGAGTCAATTCATAGACTGACAAACTTGTGATTAATGCTGTGACTCATGCCAGTAAATTATAACATTGATCCTAACATTAATTATATAGTTAGTTTAAAAAACAAAACTATATTTGGAACATTTGTATTTACATACTTAACTGACAATAAGATGTAATCATTTTAAAACTGGAAAGATGGCTCAACAAGTTAAAAGTCTTGCTCCTGGCATCTTGCGTGATTTGCAGGTCACCCAGTTGAATATTTTAAGGTTGATATGCTGAGTTGCTTATGTTATTCGCAGTGCTTAGAAAAGTTAAAACAAATGTGGTATTAAGCGCTATATACAAATATTATTATTATTATTAATATGCAAATAAGACTACATGTGTCTGCGTTGTGTAAACTGTCTAAAGGAGAAACAACATTAGATTTATTAGTGTTGTTTTATAAACTACTGAACTGTAATAAAACATTAATTATAATTAGCAAAGTAAATTAAAAACGTCAGAACGTATGTCACTTCACTTTATAAAATAACATTACAGTGATTTATAGATGTTAATTGTTCAGTCTTGTGTATACGCAGATCTCCTCCTTCACTCGATGGTAATGTAATTCCGAGTCTAATGGTTCAGCTAGAGATGCTGTTGCCTTAATAGGTATAAATGGTTTAATTTCAGCCTTAAGAAAACAATCATCATCTCGCCGCAACCTCCAGGGTGGTCACCGGCCCCACAAACCTCTCTCACCTTCCAAATAGTTTTTTTTCTTCATTAACTTCAACGCCACCACCAGCTACAAATATCTGCCTTTACAATTGTGGCAGGCGTATGACCTCATTAAGAGGCTTCCGAATTTGGTGTGGGAGCTCTGTCCCCATCCTGTGCCGACTGATAGCTGCCAGGGAGAATGGGTAAGTACCAGGGGATTACGGTAGATCCTGAGTGTCCCCTAAGAAATGAGGTATAAGGGGCAGAACTGGAAATTCTGGGCTTGACAGTGCATTACCCGTTTCACCTGTGGTCCACTTCTAGTTCTGACAGGGCTGGGAAATCTTAGTATCAGCCCAGATGTAATTACCAGGGACTCGTAATGAAAGGGGCATAAATGTTTGTGAACGGACTCTCCAAAGCGTGCTGAAGGCCTGGCCAAGCACATACTTAGCCTAGTGTGGTGTGGGCTTGACTTTTAGAGCTCTAGTCTTCATCCTAGTTTCCCTTGCTGGCTTCTTCAGTGAGGCAGTGCCATTTTAGCCGGATGAGGGTAAAGACCCACAAGAACTGGAGAACCCGTTTTGAAAAGGTGGTAGGCACATGACACAGAATCCAGCCCATTTTGCTATAGGATATTTTAGACAGCTATGAGAAGGAAGATCTGAAAGATGAAGCTTGTGTGACTATCTGGAAGCGGGGAATAATACAATGTTATGCAAAACATCTAATAGCACACCTGCAATGTATGTGCATGGGTACATAGAGAGACGCATGAGTCATGGATTCGCACATTGCCAGCTTTTGCTGTAGTACGCGATCCTGGGTTGTCTGTGTTCTGGGTCAGAGAGCACATGGCTTGGAGGTTCTGGCTGGTCTGTTCCCACTGGAGCAGGGTCAAGACTGGTTTGCATATAGCTGGGTCCAAACACAGGTAGCACAGTGTGCAAAATAACAATGGCTTGGGATGCGGCCCTGAGTGGTTACCAGTGGTTGAGATTAACTCAAGCATTCCGCCCATCACTTTTTTGTATACTTTACTGTATTGCCCTAAGTGGGACAAGTATGTCTAGATGTGGGTCCAGTGCATACTGTCTCACTGGAATCAGGTTATATCAGGCTGCTGGGCCCATAACAAGGATGAAGCCGGTCCTTGGTTGCTTGTTTTCCAGTTCAGGGAGGGCCTGGCTTAGCAGTTCGGGCTGGACTGTATCCACTGGAGCAGGTTCAAGAATGATTTGCACATACTCCAGTCCAAACTGAGGTGGCATGGTGTGCAAAATAACAATGGACTGGGATGTGACCCAGAGTAATACCAGTGGCTGAAATTAATTCAAGCATTCCATCCATCACTTTTTTGTCTACTTTAGTGTATCCTGTGCTAGGCTGCTTTTTCTAAGTGATGTGCAGAACCACAAACAGGTAATTGGTTTTCTTAAGGAAGTGTTTGGGAAAGAAGGGCTACCTAAGAGCATTCTTACTGACAATGGAGTACAATTAGTATCGAGGGAGATGGAGCAATATTTGGCAGACTGTGCTATAATACATAAGAAGTGTGCACTATACCATCCCGAAACCAACGGCATGGTGGAACGATTTAATAGGGTGTTGAAGGAAACCATAGCTTTAGCTAAGGTTAGTGGACTGAACTGGAAGAAAGAAGTGATTAAGAGGGTTGAAGCTTACAGAGTCTCACCTCATGCCATTACTGGTAAAACACCTTTTGAATTACTCAGAGCCAGACACCCCAATACTTTGGTGTCGCCTAAGTGGGTCAATGACATGGAAGCAAGAACTGGGGTGGTGGTGTCAGATGAGTCTTGGAGACAAGATGAGGAGGAGAAAATAAAAGCTCGTAAGGAATATTTTGATCGCAAGAAATCATCTCGTGCAACCAAAGTTAAAGTTGGAGATTGGGTGTTGATTCGCAAGCCGGTGGGTAAAGGAAGGAATGTGGATAAAGTTAAACCTATAAGGGTTGTGAAGGTGTTCAACAATGCAGTAAGAACAGAGGATTCTGAGATGTGGAATTTAAATCGTGTGGTAGTACTAAAATGTAAAAATGTGTGGAATTAACTTATATATATATATACTGTTGTTCTTTGTTTTTCTCCTCTCTTCCTTCCTTGTGTTTATTTTTCTTTCATTTCTCTCTTTTCTTGTTTTCTTGATTTGTAAAGGGGGGAGGTGTGTGGTATGTCATAGATTGTAGAATTTGCGATATGTCATAGCTTGTAGAATGTAGAATTGTTAGGCGTAAGAGTGGAATTCAGTGGAGATGATCAGAATGTGAGGAGCGTTGAGAAGCTGGCAGTTGACGGAGCTGGATGGGGCCTCTGTAATAAATAAATAACCTTTGTGAACTTTATGAAGCTTTCCTTCATTTACGGACACAATCCTTCAACATCCTACGGTGCTACTTGCAGCCATGACAATGAAAAAAATGGAGAAAAACAATTTCCTCTGCTGGCAACACCGCCTTTTAAAATAGCAGCCTCCGCCTAATGCGAATCAGTGGACTGCCTTAACCAACACAGCGCTGAAATGGGAAGGCCTGGGGCATCTCAGAGCCCCCACTGCAGTGGACTTGATTGGGATGAGTGCAGTGAGGGATTTCTCATCCCTCCGATTCCTCCCCCTGCCTCCCTCCCCTCATCAGCGTGCTGCAGACTGGGAGACGCACTGCTCTGCGAGTCAGATGGGGTCGGATAGACCTCATGCACCCAGCGGGTGCCTGGGACTTGAAGCTGCATGAATACGCACAGGTGGATCTGGTCTTCCTGCGCCTTGGCGCACCCTGTGATCGTCCTCACTTGGGAGGTGGGTGGAGGAGGACATACGTCAGTCTGTACGCTGAGCAGTGTGGCCTCTTGGATCCCGGACAGCTGGGCCCACTGCAGCGACCTGCAGAGGGGGTTTTACAAATCCCGTAAGATCATGTGGAATGCTGTCCCTTCTCCATTAACTTGGAACATAAATTGCTAATGCAACCCGGGGCACCCTAGGGTGATATCTCTGGATGACACTCTTCCCTCCTCCCCACTGAAATCTTCAAGCTGGAAATAAGATCCATAATGAGTAAAATCAAAGCAGCTCACTCAGCACCAGCGCAGACACGTATGGGTCAATTTAATACAGGCTTAGCAACAGCCACTGCCGGGGAGTCGGGATCAGGTGGAAGGAGTTTGCCCTCCGGAGATCCGGCCACTTTCCTCCAGGCAGTACAGTCCTCTCAGGCGGCAGTGGAGACAAAAATTGGGGAGGTCAGGGTTAACGTGCAGCTACGCCAAGACCTTCTCAATGCGATGACAAGAATTACCAAAGCTGAAACGAGGATCTCTACCTTGGAAGATGACGTGAAAACTCTTAAATCTCAAGTCTCCAAACTCCTGGTACAGACCTAAGAATTAAACAGCAGAGCTGAAGATGCAGAAAATCGCTCTTGGCGTAACAATGTTAGAATAATTGGCATCCCCGAAACCACAAAGACCCAACCTGTGGCCTCATTTCTTGAAAAGTGGTTTAAGACCTGGATGTTGCATACCCATCTCTGCCATGGTTTGCAATTTAACGGGCTCACCGCTTGTAGGAGGCTGGACTGGCTTGTAGTGAGTACCAAGGGGTACTTGCACCTTTCACCAGGCCCAGTTATCCCTTATTAGTGTATAGGGTGTCTAGCAGCTTAGGCTGATAGATAATGGTAGCTTAGCAGAGCAGCTCAGGCTGAACTAGGAGACGTGTGAAGCTACTACAGTACCACTTAGTGTCATATGCACAATATCATAAGAAAACACAATACACAGTTATACTAAAAATAAAGGTACTTTATTTTTATGACAATATGCCAAAGTATCTTAGAGTGTACCCTCAGTGAGAGGATAGCAAATATACACAAGATATATATACACAATAGCAAAAATATGCAGTATAGTCTTAGAAAACAGTGCAAACAATGTATAGTTACAATAGGATGCAATGGGGAAACATAGGGATAGGGGCAACACAAACCATATACTCCAAAAGTGGAATGCGAACCACGAATGGACCCCAAACCTATGTGACCTTGTAGAGGGTCGCTGGGACTATTAGAAAATAGTGAGAGTTAGAAAAATAACCCTCCCCAAGACCCTGAAAAGTGAGTGCAAAGTGCACTAAAGTTCCCCTAAGGACAAAGAAGTCGTGTTAGAGGAATAATGCAGGAAAGACACAAACCAACAATGCAACAACTGTGGATTTCCAATCTAGGGTACCTGTGGAACAAGGGGACCAAGTCCAAAAGTCACAAGCAAGTCGGAGATGGGCATATGCCCAGGAAATGCCAGCTGCGGGTGCAAAGAAGCTTCTACTGGACAGAAGAAGCTGAGGTTTCTGCAGGAACGAAAAGGGCTAGAGACTTCCCCTTTGGTGGACGGATCCCTATCGCCGTGGAGAGTCGTGCAGAAGTGTTTTCCCGCCGAAAGAACGCCAACAAGCCTTGCTAGCTGCAAATCGTGCGTTTAGCGTTTATGGACGCTGCTGTGGCCCTGGAGGGACCAGGAGGTTGCAAATTGGACCAGGAGAGAGAGGGGACGTCGAGCAAGACAAGGAGCCCTCTCAGCAGCAGGTAGCACCCGGAGAAGTGCCAGAAACAGGCACTACGAGGATGCGTGAAACGGTGCTCACCCGAAGTCACACAAAGGAGTCCCACGTCGCCGGAGACCAACTTAGAAAGTCGTGCAATGCAGGTTAGAGTGCCGTGGACCCAGGCTTGGCTGTGCACAAAGGATTTCCACTGGAAGTGCACAGGGGCCGGAGTAGCTGCAAAAATAGCGGTTCCCAGCAATGCAGCCCAGCGAGGTGAGGCAAGGACTTACCTCCAGCAAACTTGGACTGAAGAGTCACTGGACTATGGGGGTCACTTGGACAGAGTCGCTGGATTCGAGGGACCTCGCTCGTCGTGCTGAGAGGAGACCCAAGGGACCGGTAATGCAGCTTTTTGGTGCCTGCGGTTGCAGGGGGAAGATTCCGTCGACCCATGGGAGATTTCTTCGGAGCTTCTGGTGCAGAGAGGAGGCAGACTACCCCCACAGCATGCACAAGCAGGAAAACAGTCGAGAAGGCGGCAGGATCAGCGTTACAGAGTTGCAGTAGTCGTCTTTGCTACTATGTTGCAGGTTTGCAGGCTTCCAGCGCGGTCAGCAGTCGATTCCTTGACAGAAGGTGAAGAGAGAGATGCAGAGGAACTCGGATGAGCTCTTGCATTCGTTATCTAAAGTTTCCCCAGAGACAGAGACCCTAAATAGCCAGAAAAGAGGGTTTGGCTACCTAGGAGAGAGGATAGGCTAGCAACACTTGAAGGAGCCTATCACAAGGAGTCTCTGACGTCACCTGGTGGCACTGGCCACTCAGAGCAGTCCAGTGTGCCAGCAGCACCTCTGTTTCCAAGATGGCAGAGGTCTGGAGCACACTGGAGGAGCTCTGGACACCTCCCAGGGGAGGTGCAGGTCAGGGGAGTGGTCACTCCCCTTTCCTTTGTCCAGTTTCGCGCCAGAGCAGGGCTAAGGGGTCCCCTGAACCGGTGTAGACTGGCTTATGCAGAATTGGGCACATCTGTGCCCAACAAAGCATTTCCAGAGGCTGGGGGAGGCTACTCCTCCCCTGCCTTCACACCATTTTCCAAAGGGAGAGGGTGTCACACCCTCTCTCAGAGGAAGTTCTTTGTTCTGCCATCCTGGGCCAGGCCTGGCTGGACCCCAGGAGGGCAGATGCCTGTCTGAGGGGTTGGCAGCAGCAGCAGCTGCAGTGAAACCCCAGGAAGGGCAGTTTGGCAGTACCAGGGTCTGTGCTACAGACCACTGGGATCATGGGATTGTGCCAACTATGCCAGGATGGCATAGAGGGGGCAATTCCATGATCATAGACATGTTACATGGCCATATTCGGAGTTACCATTGTGAAGCCACATATAGGTAGTGACCTATATGTAGTGCACGCGTGTAATGGTGTCCCCGTACTCACAAAGTTCAGGGAATTGGCTCTGAACAATGTGGGGGCACCTTGGCTAGTGCCAGGGTGCCCTCACACTAAGTAACTTTGCACCTAACCTTTACCAGGTAAAGGTTAGACATATAGGTGACTTATAAGTTACTTAAGTGCAGTGTAAAATGGCTGTGAAATAACGTGGACGTTATTTCTCTCAGGCTGCAGTGGCAGGCCTGTGTAAGAATTGTCAGAGCTCCCTATGGGTGGCAAAAGAAATGCTGCAGCTCATAGGGATCTCCTGGAACCCCAATACCCTGGGTACCTCAGTACCATATACTAGGGAATTATAAGGGTGTTCCAGTAAGCCAATGTAAATTGGTAAAAATAGTCACTAGCCTGTCAGTGACAATTTGGAAAGAAATGAGAGAGCATAACCACTGAGGTTCTGATTAGCAGAACCTCAGTGAGACAGTTAGTCACTACACAGGTAACACATTCAGGCACACTTATGAGCACTGGGGCCCTGGTGAACAGGGTCCCAGTGACACATACAACTAAAACAACATATATACAGTGAAAAATGGGGGTAACATGCCAGGCAAGATGGTACTTTCCTACACAACCCCCCCCCCCCCCCCCCCCAAACGAAGGACAATAAGACTAGCCATGACCTGATGAGTCTTCATTGTCTAAGTGGAAATATCTGGAGAGTCCATCTGCATTGGAGTGGCTACTCCCAGGTCTATGTTCCACTGTATAGTCCATTCCCTGTAGGGATATGGACCACCTCAATAATTTAGGATTTTCACCTTTCATTTGTTTTAGCCAAAGTAGAGGTTTGTGGTCTGTCTGAACAATGAAGTGAGTGCCAAACAGGTATGGCCTCAACTTCTTCAGTGCCCAGACCACAGCAAAGGCCTCCCTCTCAATGGCAGACCAACGCTTTTCTCTAGGGGTCAACCTCCTACTAATAAAAGCAACAGGTTGATCCTGGCCCTCAGAATTAAGTTGTGATAGGACTGCCCCTACTCCTAATACAGATGCATCAGTTTGGACATAGAATATTTTAGAGTAACAAGGGCTTTTCAGGACAGGTGCAGAGCACATGGCCTGCTTCAGCTCCTCAAAAGCTTTCTGACAGTTTGCTGTCCATAATACCTTTTTAGGCATCTTTTTGGAAGTGAGGTCATTAAGAGGGGCTGCAATGGAGCCATAGTTCTTAATGAACCTCCTGTAATACCCAGTGAGGCCTAGGAAGGCTCTCACCTGAGTCTGAGTGGTAGGGGGAACCCAATCAATAATTGTTTGGATTTTCCCCTGAAGTGGTGCAATCTGTTCCCCACCAACAAGGTGTCCCAGATAAACCACCTTACCCTGCCCTATCTGGCACTTTGAAGCCTTGATAGTGAGGCCTGCCTTTTGCAGGGCCTCCAAAACTTTCCATAGGTGGACCAGGTGATCATCCCAGCTGGAGCTAAAGACAGCTATATCGTCCAAATATGCTGCACTGAAAGCTTCCAGCCCTTGCAGGACTGTGTTCACCAACCTCTGAAAAGTGGCAGGTGCATTTTTCAAATCAAAAGGCATTACAGTAAACTGGTAATGTCCTCCAATGGTTGAAAATCCAGTCTTAGGTTTAGCATCTTCTGACAATTTGATCTGCCAATACCCTGCAGTCAAGTCAAAAGTGCTTAGATACTTGGCAGATGCCAGTGTATCTATGAGCTCATCTGCCCTGGGTATAGGGTGAGCATCAGTTTTGGTTACCAAGTTGAGACCTCTATAGTCTACACAAAACCGCATTTCCTTCTTTCCATCTTTGGAATGGGGTTTTGGTACCAGTACCACAGGAGAAGCCCATGGACTGTCAGAGTGCTCAACCACTCCTAGTTCTAACATTTTCTGGACCTCTTGCTTTATGCAGTCCCTGACATGGTCAGGCTGCCTATAGATCTTACTTTTGACAGGCAAGCTGTCTCCAGTATCTATAGTGTGCTCACACCAAGAAGTGGTACCTGGCACAGTAGAGAAGAGTTCAGAGAATTGATCTAGGAGATTTATGCAATTGTCTTTCCGCTCAGCAGTAAGACAATCAGCCAAAACTACACCTTCCACAAGAGCATCTTGTTCTGTGGAAGAGAAGAGATCAGGTAGAGGATCACTGTCTTCTTCCTGTCCCTCATCAGTTGCCATGAGCAGGGTGAGATCAGCCCTGTCATAGTAGGGTTTCAGGCGGTTGACATGGAGCACCCTAAGGGGACTCCTGGCAGTGCCTAAGTCAACTAAATAGGTGACTTCTCCCTTCTTTTCAACAATTGTGTGGGGTCCACTCCATTTATCTTGGAGTGCTCTTGGGGCCACAGGCTCCAAGACCCACACTTTCTGCCCTGGTTGGTACTGAACCAAAACAGCCTTCTGATCATGCCATTGCTTCTGGAGCTCTTGGCTGGCCTGAAGGTTTTTACTGGCCTTTTTCATGTACTCAGCCATCCTTGATCTAAGGCCAAGTACATAATCCACAATATCCTGCTTAGGAGCTTTTAAAGGTTGTTCCCAACCCTCCTTTACAAGTGTGAGTGGACCCCTAAGAGGGTGTCCAAAAAGAAGTTCAAAGGGGCTGAAGCCCACTCCTTTCTGGGGTACCTCCCTGTAGGCAAAAAGGAGGCATGGTAGAAGGATATCCCATCTCCTGCGGAGTTTTTCAGGGAGACCCATAATCATGCCTTTGAGAGTTTTATTAAATCTCTCCACCAGTCCATTTGTTTGTGGATGATAGGGTGTTGTGAACTTGTACGTTACACCACACTCCTTCCACATGGCCTTTAAGTATGCAGACATGAAATTGCTTCCCCTGTCTGATACTACTTCCTTTGGGAAGCCCACCCTGGAAAATATTCCCAGGTGGGCCTTTGCCACTGCCGGTGCTGCAGTGGTCCTTAAAGGAATAGCTTCAGGATATCTTGTGGCATGGTCCACTACCACCAAGATAAATCTATTGCCTGAAGCAGTAGGAGGGTCAAGGGGGCCAACTATGTCAACCCCTACCCTTTCAAAGGGAACCCCAACCACAGGCAGTGGAATAAGGGGTGCCTTTGGGGTGCCACCTGTCTTGCCACTGGCTTGACAGGTTTCACAGGACTTACAAAATTCCTTTGTGTCCTCAGACATCCTAGGCCAATGAAACAATGGAACCAATCTGTCCCAAGTTTTCATTTGACCCAGGTGTCCAGCTAGGGGAATGTCATGTGCCAGGGTTAGGAGGAACTTTGTGTACTCCTGAGGAATCACTAATCTCCTGGAAAGCTCCAGGTTTAGGATCCCTATGCTCAGTGTACAAGAGGTTGTCCTCCCAGTAAACTCTGTGAGAGTCACTGACATCCCCATTAGCCTGTTTGACAGCTTGCTGTCTGAGACCCTCTAATGTGGGACAGGTTTGCTGTGCCACACTCAGCTCCTCTCTGGCAGGCCCCCCTTCACCCAAAAGCTCAGCAGTGTCTGCTTCCAGCTCCTCTGGTGTAGGTTCTGCACAGGGAGGGAATTCTTCTTCCTCAGAAGTTGAATCCACTGTAGAGGGAGGGATAGTAGGAAGTGGTTTGCTTCTACTAGCCCTAGCTTTAGGGAGCACTTGGTCCATTGTTCCAGGATCCAAGCTTCCCTGTCCTTTTTGCTTTTTGGCCTGAGCCCTTGTCAAAGCAAAAATATGCCCTGGGATGCCCAGCATTGCTGCATGGGCCTCCAACTCCACATCTGACCAAGCTGATGTCTCCAAATCATTTCCTAGTAGACAGTCTACAGGTAAATCTGTGGCTACCACAACTTTCTTTGGACCAGTAACCCCCCCAGTTGAGATTAACAACAGCCATGGGGTGGCTAAGTGTGTTGTTGTGAGCATCGGTTACTTGGTACTGGTGACCAAGTAGGTGTTGTTCAGGGTGGACCAGTTTCTCTATGACCATAGTCACACTGGCACCAGTGTCCCTGTAGGCCTGAACCTCAACACCATTTATTAGGGGTAGCTGCTTGTACTTATCCATATTAAGGGGACAAGCAACTAAGGTGGCTAAATCAATAGCCCCCTCAGAGACTAACACAGCCTCTGTGGCCTCCCTAACAAGGCCAACCCCAACTAAGTTACCAATAGTGAGCCCAGCTACTCCCTTGGATTGGCTATTAGTAGGTTTGCTCCCACCACCACTGCTATTAGTAGGGACACTAGGGGTAGCAGTAGGGGTTGTAGTGGTAGGAGCATTGGTGATTTTCTTTGGACAACTGGGATCTGTTGTCCAATGGCCTTTTATTTTACATAAATAGCACCATGGTTTCTTTTCCTTGTTCTGATTAAAAGAGGATTTGGGCCCACCACCCCCACCAGAGTGTTTTTGTGGGCCTGATGAAGACTCATTTTTAGATTTGTCCCCACCCTTGTCAGAAGACTTACCATCCTTCTTTTTGTTGCCATCTTTGTCACCCCCTGTATGAACTTTTCTGTTCACCCTTGTTCTGACCTATTTGTCTGCCTTCTTTCCCAATTCTTGGGGAGAGGTCAGATCAGAGTCCACCAAGTACTGGTGCAACAAATCAGACACACAATTATTAAGAATATGCTCTCTCAGGATCAAGTTATACAGGCTGTCATAATCAGTAACTTTACTGCCATGTAACCACCCCTGCAAGGCCTTCACTGAATGGTCAATGAAATCAACCCAGTCTTGTGAAGACTCCTTTTTGGTCTCTCTGAACTTTATCCTGTATTGTTCAGTGGTTAAGCCATAACCATCCAGGAGTGCATTCTTAAGAACTTGGAAATTATTAGCATCATTTTCTTTCACAGTAAGGAGCCTATCCCTACCTTTTCCACTAAATGATAGCCATAGGATAGCAGCCCACTGCCTTTGAGGGACATCCTGTACAACACAGGCCCTCTCAAGTGCAGCAAACCACTTGTTAATGTCATCCCCCTCCTTATAAGGGGGAACTATCTTGTGCAGATTCCTGGAATCATGCTCTTTTGCAGGATGACTATGGGGAATACTGCTGCTGCCACCATGGGTTTCTAAACCCAACTTCTGTCTTTCCTTCTCTAGTTCAAAAGACTGTCTATCCAAATCCAGCTGTTGCTTTTTAAGCTTCAGTCTGGTTTGTTCCACCCTCAACTTATTGAGTTCCCTCTCTAACATTCTGTCATCAGGGTTGGCGGGAGGGACATTTCTAGATACAGAGGTATGATGGGAATGAACAGAAGGAGACCTGTCCCTTACAGAGGGCACCCTAACAGCTTGGCTAACAGAAACATCAGTACCACTGTGGTGTGAATAAATGCTTTTGCTATGATGTGAGACAACACTATTTGTATGGTGTGGCTCATCATCATTACCAACTATGCTAGACTGTCTAGTAATGGGCAGGCTAGGAAGTTTCTTTCCAGAATCTTTTCCTGGGGGAGTCCCTGGATCAGATTGAGAACCATTAGCTACCTTTTCAACAGATGGGGCACTTTTAGCCTTATCCTGTTCTCTAAGCATGTTAATTAACAGTTCTAAGGAAGGATTCTTCCCTACACTCAAACCTCTCTTTATGCAGAGACTCCTTGCTCCTTTCCAGCTAAGGTGATCATATGCAAGTTTGGACAGATCAACATTTTGGCCTGTGCCAGACATTTTTAGAGAGAGTTAAAAGTGATAGAAAAAGAGAAAAAAGTTTTCAGAACTTTTTAGAAAGACAGAAAAAAACTTGTTAAACTTTTAAGAACTTTTTGAAAGTTTAGGAGTACTTTTCAGCACTTAGAAAAGAGTGAAAAGAGGAAATGCAAAACTTTTTGGCTATGTGTATATACACTGACCTTGTTTTGTATATTTTTCTCTTATGAAAAGTACAATGACAAGAGTGGTAAGTAGTCTCAAAGCACTTATCCCACCGCTGCACAACCAAGGTAGGAGGCTGGACTGGCTTGTAGTGAGTACCAAGGGGTACTTGCACCTTGCACCAGGCCCAGTTATCCCTTATTAGTGTATAGGGTGTCTAGCAGCTTAGGCTGATAGATAATGGTAGCTTAGCAGAGCAGCTCAGGCTGAACTAGGAGACGTGTGAAGCTACTACAGTACCACTTAGTGTCATATGCACAATATCATAAGAAAACACAATACACAGTTATACTAAAAATAAAGGTACTTTATTTTTATGACAATATGCCAAAGTATCTTAGAGTGTACCCTCAGTGAGAGGATAGCAAATATACACAAGATATATATACACAATAGCAAAAATATGCAGTATAGTCTTAGAAAACAGTGCAAACAATGTATAGTTACAATAGGATGCAATGGTGAAACATAGGGATAGGGGCAACACAAACCATATACTCCAAAAGTGGAATGCGAACCACGAATGGACCCCAAACCTATGTGACCTTGTAGAGGGTCGCTGGGACTATTAGAAAATAGTGAGAGTTAGAAAAATAACCCTCCCCAAGACCCTGAAAAGTGAGTGCAAAGTGCACTAAAGTTCCCCTAAGGACAAAGAAGTCGTGTTAGAGGAATAATGCAGGAAAGACACAAACCAACAATGCAACAACTGTGGATTTCCAATCTAGGGTACCTGTGGAACAAGGGGACCAAGTCCAAAAGTCACAAGCAAGTCGGAGATGGGCATATGCCCAGGAAATGCCAGCTGCGGGTGCAAAGAAGCTTCTACTGGACAGAAGAAGCTGAGGTTTCTGCAGGAACGAAAAGGGCTAGAGACTTCCCCTTTGGTGGACGTATCCCTCTCGCCGTGGAGAGTCGTGCAGAAGTGTTTTCCCGCCGAAAGAATGCCAACAAGCCTTGCTAGCTGCAAATAGTGCGGTTAGCGTTTTTGGACGCTGCTGTGGCCCTGGAGGGACCAGGAGGTCGCAAATTGGACCAGGAGAGAGAGGGGACGTCGAGCAAGACAAGGAGCCCTCTCAGCAGCAGGTAGCACCCGGAGAAGTGCCAGAAACAGGCACTACGAGGATGCATGAAACGGTGCTCACCCGAAGTCGCACAAAGGAGTCCCACGTCGCCGGAGACCAACTTAGAAAGTCGTGCAATGCAGGTTAGAGTGCCGTGGACCCAGGCTTGGCTGTGCACAAAGGATTTCCGCCGGAAGTGCACAGGGGCCGGAGTAGCTGCAAAAGTCGCGGTTCCCAGCAATGCAGCCCAGCGAGGTGAGGCAAGGACTTACCTCCACCAAACTTGGACTGAAGAGTCACTGGACTGTGGGGGTCACTTGGACAGAGTCGCTGGATTCGAGGGACCTCGCTCGTCGTGCTGAGAGGAGATCCAAGGGACCGGTAATGCAGCTTTTTGGTGCCTGCGGTTGCAGGGGGAAGATTCCGTCGACCCACGGGAGATTTCTTCGGAGCTTCTGGTGCAGAGAGGAGGCAGACTACCCCCACAGCATGCACAAGCAGGAAAACAGTCGAGAAGGCGGCAGGATCAGCGTTACAGAGTTGCAGTAGTCGTCTTTGCTACTATGTTGCAGGTTTGCAGGCTTCAAGCGCGGTCAGCAGTCGATTCCTTGACAAAAGGTGAAGAGAGAGATGCAGAGGAACTCGGATGAGCTCTTGCATTCGTTATCTAAAGTTTCCCCAGAGACAGAGACCCTAAGTAGCCAGAAAAGAGGGTTTGGCTACCTAGGAGAGAGGATAGGCTAGCAACACTTGAAGGAGCCTATCACAAGGAGTCTCTGACGTCACCTGGTGGCACTGGCCACTCAGAGCAGTCCAGTGTGCCAGCAGCACCTCTGTTTCCAAGATGGCAGAGGTCTGGAGCACACTGGAGGAGCTCTGAACACCTCCCAGGGGAGGTGCAGGTCAGGGGAGTGGTCACTCCCCTTTCCTTTGTCCAGTTTCGCGCCAGAGCAGGGCTAAGGGGTCCCCTGAACCGGTGTAGACTGGCTTATGCAGAATTGGGCACATCTGTGCCCAACAAAGCATTTCCAGAGGCTGGGGGAGGCTACTCCTCCCCTGCCTTCACACCATTTTCCAAAGGGAGAGGGTGTCACACCCTCTCTCAGAGGAAGTTCTTTGTTCTGCCATCCTGGGCCAGGCCTGGCTGGACCCCAGGAGGGCAGATGCCTGTCTGAGGGGTTGGCAGCAGCAGCAGCTGCAGTGAAACCCCAGGAAGGGCAGTTTGGCAGTACCAGGGTCTGTGCTACAGACCACTGGGATCATGGGATTGTGCCAACTATGCCAGGATGGCATAGAGGGGGCAATTCCATGATCATAGACATGTTACATGGCCATATTCGGAGTTACCATTGTGAAGCCACATATAGGTAGTGACCTATATGTAGTGCACGCGTGTAATGGTGTCCCCGTACTCACAAATTCAGGGAATTGGCTCTGAACAATGTGGGGGCACCTTGGCTAGTGCCAGGGTGCCCTCACACTAAGTAACTTTGCACCGAACCTTTACCAGGTAAAGGTTAGACATATAGGTGACTTATAAGTTACTTAAGTGCAGTGTAAAATGGCTGTGAAATAACGTGGACGTTATTTCTCTCAGGCTGCAGTGGCAGGCCTGTGTAAGAATTGTCAGAGCTCCCTATGGGTGGCAAAAGAAATGCTGCAGCCCATAGGGATCTCCTGGAACCCCAATACCCTGGGTACCTCAGTACCATATACTAGGGAATTATAAGGGTGTTCCAGTAAGCCAATGTAAATTGGTAAAAATAGTCACTAGCCTGTCAGTGACAATTTGGAAAGAAATGAGAGAGCATAACCACTGAGGTTCTGATTAGCAGAACCTCAGTGAGACAGTTAGTCACTACACAGGTAACACATTCAGGCACACTTATGAGCACTGGGGCTCTGGTGAACAGGGTCCCAGTGACACATACAACTAAAACAACATATATACAGTGAAAAATGGGGGTAACATGCCAGGCAAGATGGTACTTTCCTACACAACCCCCCCCCCCCCAAACGAAGGACAATAAGACTAGCCATGACCTGATGAGTCTTCATTGTCTAAGTGGAAATATCTGGAGAGTCCATCTGCATTGGAGTGGCTACTCCCAGGTCTATGTTCCACTGTATAGTCCATTCCCTGTAGGGATATGGACCACCTCAATAATTTAGGATTTTCACCTTTCATTTGTTTTAGCCAAAGTAGAGGTTTGTGGTCTGTCTGAACAATGAAGTGAGTGCCAAACAGGTATGGCCTCAACTTCTTCAGTGCCCAGACCACAGCAAAGGCCTCCCTCTCAATGGCAGACCAACGCTTTTCTCTAGGGGTCAACCTCCTACTAATAAAAGCAACAGGTTGATCCTGGCCCTCAGAATTAAGTTGTGATAGGACTGCCCCTACTCCTAATTCAGATGCATCAGTTTGGACATAGAATTTTTTAGAGTGACAAGGGCTTTTCAGGACAGGTGCAGAGCACATGGCCTGCTTCAGCTCCTCAAAAGCTTTCTGACAGTTTGCTGTCCATAATACCTTTTTAGGCATCTTTTTGGAAGTGAGGTCATTAAGAGGGGCTGCAATGGAGCCATAGTTCTTAATGAACCTCCTGTAATACCCAGTGAGGCCTAGGAAGGCTCTCACCTGAGTCTGAGTGGTAGGGGGAACCCAATCAATAATTGTTTGGATTTTCCCCTGAAGTGGTGCAATCTGTTCCCCACCAACAAGGTGTCCCAGATAAACCACCTTACCCTGCCCTATCTGGCACTTTGAAGCCTTGATAGTGAGGCCTGCCTTTTGCAGGGCCTCCAAAACTTTCCATAGGTGGACCAGGTGATCATCCCAGCTGGAGCTAAAGACAGCTATATCGTCCAAATATGCTGCACTGAAAGCTTCCAGCCCTTGCAGGACTGTGTTCACCAACCTCTAAAAAGTGGCAGGTGCATTTTTCAAACCAAAAGGCATTACAGTAAACTGGTAATGTCCTCCAATGGTTGAAAATGCAGTCTTAGGTTTAGCATCTTCTGACAATTTGATCTGCCAATACCCTGCAGTCAAGTCAAACGTGCTTAGATACTTGGCAGATGCCAGTGTATCTATGAGCTCATCTGCCCTGGGTATAGGGTGAGCATCAGTTTTGGTTACCAAGTTGAGACCTCTATAGTCTACACAAAACCGCATTTCCTTCTTTCCATCTTTGGAATGGGGTTTTGGTACCAGTACCACAGGAGAAGCCCATGGACAGTCAGAGTGCTCAACCACTCCTAGTTCTAACATTTTCTGGACCTCTTGCTTTATGCAGTCCCTGACATGGTCAGGCTGCCTATAGATCTTACTTTTGACAGGCAAGCTGTCTCCAGTATCTATAGTGTGCTCACACCAAGAAGTGGTACCTGGCACAGTAGAGAAGAGTTCAGAGAATTGATCTAGGAGATTTATGCAATTGTCTTTCTGCTCAGCAGTAAGACAATCAGCCAAAACTACACCTTCCACAAGAGCATCTTGTTCTGTGGAAGAGAAGAGATCAGGTAGAGGATCACTGTCTTCTTCCTGTCCCTCATCAGTTGCCATGAGCAGGGTGAGATCAGCCCTGTCATAGTAGGGTTTCAGGCGGTTGTCATGGAGCACCCTAAGGGTACTCCTGGCAGTGCCTAAGTCAACTAAATAGGTGACTTCTCCCTTCTTTTCAACAATTGTGTGGGGTCCACTCCATTTATCTTGGAGTGCTCTTGGGGCCACAGGCTCCAAGACCCACACTTTCTGCCCTGGTTGGTACTGAACCAAAACAGCCTTCTGATCATGCCATTGCTTCTGGAGCTCTTGGCTGGCCTGAAGGTTTTTACTGGCCTTTTTCATGTACTCAGCCATCCTTGATCTGAGGCCAAGTACATAATCCACAATATCCTGCTTAGGAGCTTTTAAAGGTTGTTCCCAACCCTCCTTTACAAGTGTGAGTGGACCCCTAACAGGGTGTCCAAAAAGAAGTTCAAAGGGGCTGAAGCCCACTCCTTTCTGGGGTACCTCCCTGTAGGCAAAAAGGAGGCATGGTAGAAGGATATCCCATCTCCTGCGGAGTTTTTCAGGGAGACCCATAATCATGCCTTTGAGAGTTTTATTAAATCTCTCCACCAGTCCATTTGTTTGTGGATGATAGGGTGTTGTGAACTTGCACGTTACACCACACTCCTTCCACATGGCCTTTAAGTATGCAGACATGAAATTGCTTCCCCTGTCTGATACTACTTCCTTTGGGAAGCCCACCCTGGAAAATATTCCCAGGAGGGCCTTTGCCACTGCCGGTGCTGTAGTGGTCCTTAAAGGAATAGCTTCAGGATATCTTGTGGCATGGTCCACTACCACCAAGATAAATCTATTGCCTGAAGCAGTAGGAGGGTCAAGGGGGCCAACTATGTCAACCCCTACCCTTTCAAAGGGAACCCCAACCACAGGCAGTGGAATAAAGGGTGCCTTTGGGGTGCCACCTGTCTTGCCACTGGCTTGACAGGTTTCACAGGACTTACAAAATTCCTTTGTGTCCTCAGACATCCTAGGCCAATGAAACAATGGAACCAATCTGTCCCAAGTTTTCATTTGACCCAGGTGTCCAGCTAGGGGAATGTCATGTGCCAGGGTTAGGAGGAACTTTGTGTACTCCTGAGGAATCACTAATCTCCTGGCAGCTCCAGGTTTAGGATCCCTATGCTCAGTGTACAAGAGGTTGTCCTCCCAGTAAACTCTGTGAGAGTCACTGACATCCCCATTAGCCTGTTTGACAGCTTGCTGTCTGAGACCCTCTAATGTGGGACAGGTTTGCTGTGCCACACTCAGCTCCTCTCTGGCAGGCCCCCCTTCACCCAAAAGCTCAGCAGTGTCTGCTTCCAGCTCCTCTGGTGTAGGTTCTGCACAGGGAGGGAATTCTTCTTCCTCAGAAGTTGAATCCACTGTAGAGGGAGGGATAGTAGGAAGTGGTTTGCTTCTACTAGCCCTAGCTTTAGGGAGCACTTGGTCCATTGTTCCAGGATCCAAGCTTCCCTGTCCTTTTTGCTTTTTGGCCTGAGCCCTTGTCAAAGCAAAAATATGCCCTGGGATGCCCAGCATTGCTGCATGGGCCTCCAACTCCACATCTGACCAAGCTGATGTCTCCAAATCATTTCCTAGTAGACAGTCTACAGGTAAATCTGTGGCTACCACAACTTTCTTTGGACCAGTAACCCCCCCCCCCCAGTTGAGATTAACAACAGCCATGGGGTGGCTAAGTGTGTTGTTGTGAGCATCGGTTACTTGGTACTGGTGACCAAGTAGGTGTTGTTCAGGGTGGACCAGTTTCTCTATGACCATAGTCACACTGGCACCAGTGTCCCTGTAGGCCTGAACCTCAACACCATTTATTAGGGGTAGCTGCTTGTACTTATCCATATTAAGGGGACAAGCAACTAAGGTGGCTAAATCAATAGCCCCCTCAGAGACTAACACAGCCTCTGTGGCCTCCCTAACAAGGCCAACCCCAACTAAGTTACCAATAGTGAGCCCAGCTACTCCCTTGGATTGGCTATTAGTAGGTTTGCTCCCACCACCACTGCTATTAGTAGGGACACTAGGGGTAGCAGTAGGGGTTGTAGTGGTAGGAGCATTGGTGCTTTTCTTTGGACAACTGGGATCTGTTGTCCAATGGCCTTTTATTTTACATAAATAGCACCATGGTTTCTTTTCCTTGTTCTGATTAAAAGAGGATTTGGGCCCACCACCCCCACCAGAGTGTTTTTGTGGGCCTGATGAAGACTCATTTTTAGATTTGTCCCCACCCTTGTCAGAAGACTTACCATCCTTCTTTTTGTTGCCATCTTTGTCACCCCCTGTATGAACTTTTCTGTTCACCCTTGTTCTGACCCATTTGTCTGCCTTCTTTCCCAATTCTTGGGGAGAGGTCAGATCAGAGTCCACCAAGTACTGGTGCAACAAATCAGACACACAATTATTAAGAATATGCTCTCTCAGGATCAAGTTATACAGGCTGTCATAATCAGTAACTTTACTGCCATGTAACCACCCCTCCAAGGCCTTTACTGAATGGTCAATGAAATCAACCCAGTCTTGTGAAGACTCCTTTTTGGTCTCTCTGAACTTTATCCTGTATTGTTCAGTGGTTAAGCCATAACCATCCAGGAGTGCATTCTTAAGAACTTGGAAATTATTAGCATCATTTTCTTTCACAGTAAGGAGCCTATCCCTACCTTTTCCACTAAATGATAGCCATAGGATAACAGCCCACTGCCTTTGAGGGACATCCTGTACAACACAGGCCCTCTCAAGTGCAGCAAACCACTTGTTAATGTCATCCCCCTCCTTATAAGGGGGAACTATCTTGTGCAGATTCCTGGAATCATGCTCTTTTGCAGGATGACTATGGGGAATACTGCTGCTGCCACCATGGGTTTCTAAACCCAACTTCTGTCTTTCCTTCTCTAGTTCAAAAGACTGTCTATCCAAATCCAGCTGTTGCTTTTTAAGCTTCAGTCTGGTTTGTTCCACCCTCAACTTATTGAGTTCCCTCTCTAACATTCTGTCATCAGGGTTGGTGGGAGGGACATTTCTAGATACAGCGGTATGATGGGAATGAACAGAAGGAGACCTGTCCCTTACAGAGGGCACCCTAACAGATTGGCTAACAGAAACATCAGTACCACTGTTGTGCGAATATATGCTTTTGCTACGATGTGAGACAACACTATTTGTATGGTGTGGCTCATCATCATTACCAACTATGCTAGACTGTCTAGTAATGGGCAGGCTAGGAACTTTCTTTCCAGAATCTTTTCCTGGGGGAGTCCCTGGATCAGATTGAGAACCATTAGCTACTTTTTCAACAGATGGGGCACTTTTAGCCTTATCCTGTTCTCTAAGCATGTTAATTAACAGTTCTAAGGAAGGATTCTTCCCTACACTCAAACCTCTCTTTATGCAGAGACTCCTTGCTCCTTTCCAGCTAAGGTGATCATATGCAAGTTTGGACAGATCAACATTTTGGCCTGTGCCAGACATTTTTAGAGAGAGTTAAAAGTGATAGAAAAAGAGAAAAAAGTTTTCAGAACTTTTTAGAAAGACAGAAAAAAACTTTTTAAACTTTTAAGAACTTTTTGAAAGTTTAGGAGTACTTTTCAGCACTTAGAAAAGAGTGAAAAGAGGAAATGCAAAACTTTTTGGCTATGTGTATATACACTGACCTTGTTTTGTATATTTTTCTCTTATGAAAAGTACAATGACAAGAGTGGTAAGTAGTCTCAAAGCACTTATCCCACCGCTGCACAACCAAGGTAGGAGGCTGGACTGGCTTGTAGTGAGTACCAAGGGGTACTTGCACCTTGCACCAGGCCCAGTTATCCCTTATTAGTGTATAGGGTGTCTAGCAGCTTAGGCTGATAGATAATGGTAGCTTAGCAGAGCAGCTCAGGCTGAACTAGGAGACGTGTGAAGCTACTACAGTACCACTTAGTGTCATATGCACAATATCATAAGAAAACACAATACACAGTTATACTAAAAATAAAGGTACTTTATTTTTATGACAATATGCCAAAGTATCTTAGAGTGTACCCTCAGTGAGAGGATAGCAAATATACACAAGATATATATACACAATAGCAAAAATATGCAGTATAGTCTTAGAAAACAGTGCAAACAATGTATAGTTACAATAGGATGCAATGGGGAAACATAGGGATAGGGGCAACACAAACCATATACTCCAAAAGTGGAATGCGAACCACGAATGGACCCCAAACCTATGTGACCTTGTAGAGGGTCGCTGGGACTATTAGAAAATAGTGAGAGTTAGAAAAATAACCCTCCCCAAGACCCTGAAAAGTGAGTGCAAAGTGCACTAAAGTTCCCCTAAGGACAAAGAAGTTGTGTTAGAGGAATAATGCAGGAAAGACACAAACCAACAATGCAACAACTGTGGATTTCTAATCTAGGGTACCTGTGGAACAAGGGGACCAAGTCCAAAAGTCACAAGCAAGTCGGAGATGGGCATATGCCCAGGAAATGCCAGCTGCGGGTGCAAAGAAGCTTCTACTGGACAGAAGAAGCTGAGGTTTCTGCAGGAACAAAAAGGGCTAGAGACTTCCCCTTTGGTGGACGTATCTTTCTCGCCGTGGAGAGTCGTGCAGAAGTGTCTTCCCGCCGAAAGAACGCCAACAAGCCTTGCTAGCTGCAAATTGTGCGGTTAGCGTTTTTGGACGCTGCTGTGGCCCTGGAGGGACCAGGAGGTCGCAAATTGGACCAGGAGAGAGAGGGGACGTCGAGCAAGACAAGGAGTCCTCTCAGCAGCAGGTAGCTCCCGGAGAAGTGCCAGAAACAGGCACTACGAGGATGCGTGAAACGGTGCTTACCCGAAGTCGCACAAAGGAGTCCCACGTCGCCGGAGACCAACTTAGAAAGTCGTGCAATGCAGGTTAGAGTGCCGTGGACCCAGGCTTGGCTGTGCACAAAGGATTTCCGCCGGAAGTGCACAGGGGCCGGAGTAGCTGCAAAAGTCGCGGTTCCCAGCAATGCAGCCCAGCGAGGTGAGGCAAGGACTTACCTCCACCAAACTTGGACTGAAGAGTCACTGGACTGTGGGGGTCACTTGGACAGAGTCGCTGGATTCGAGGGACCTCGCTCGTCGTGCTGAGAGGAGACCCAAGGGACCGGTAATGCAGCTTTTTGGTGCCTGCGGTTGCAGGGGGAAGATTCCGTCGACCCACGGGAGATTTCTTCGGAGCTTCTGGTGCAGAGAGGAGGCAGACTACCCCCACAGCATGCACAAGCAGGAAAACAGTCGAGAAGGCGGCAGGATCAGCGTTACAGAGTTGCAGTAGTCGTCTTTGCTACTATGTTGCAGGTTTGCAGGCTTCCAGCGCGGTCAGCAGTCGATTCCTTGACAGAAGGTGAAGAGAGAGATGCAGAGGAACTCGGATGAGCTCTTGCATTCGTTATCTAAAGTTTCCCCAGAGACAGAGACCCTAAATAGCCAGAAAAGAGGGTTTGGCTACCTAGGAGAGAGGATAGGCTAGCAACACTTGAAGGAGCCTATCACAAGGAGTCTCTGACGTCACCTGGTGGCACTGGCCACTCAGAGCAGTCCAGTGTGCCAGCAGCACCTCTGTTTCCAAGATGGCAGAGGTCTGGAGCACACTGGAGGAGCTCTGGACACCTCCCAGGGGAGGTGCAGGTCAGGGGAGTGGTCACTCCCCTTTCCTTTGTCCAGTTTCGCGCCAGAGCAGGGCTAAGGGGTCCCCTGAACCGGTGTAGACTGGCTTATGCAGAATTGGGCACATCTGTGCCCAACAAAGCATTTCCAGAGGCTGGGGGAGGCTACTCCTCCCCTGCCTTCACACCATTTTCCAAAGGGAGAGGGTGTCACACCCTCTCTCAGAGGAAGTTCTTTGTTCTGCCATCCTGGGCCAGGCCTGGCTGGACCCCAGGAGGGCAGATGCCTGTCTGAGGGGTTGGCAGCAGCAGCAGCTGCAGTGAAACCCCAGGAAGGGCAGTTTGGCAGTACCAGGGTCTGTGCTACAGACCACTGGGATCATGGGATTGTGCCAACTATGCCAGGATGGCATAGAGGGGGCAATTCCATGATCATAGACATGTTACATGGCCATATTCGGAGTTACCATTGTGAAGCCACATATAGGTAGTGACCTATATGTAGTGCACGGGTGTAATGGTGTCCCCGTACTCACAAAGTTCAGGAAATTGGCTCTGAACAATGTGGGGGCACCTTGGCTAGTGCCAGGGTGCCCTCACACTAAGTAACTTTGCACCTAACCTTTACCGGGTAAAGGTTAGACATATAGGTGACTTATAAGTTACTTAAGTGCAGTGTAAAATGGCTGTGAAATAACGTGGACGTTATTTCTCTCAGGCTGCAGTGGCAGGCCTGTGTAAGAATTGTCAGAGCTCCCTATGGGTGGCAAAAGAAATGCTGCAGCCCATAGGGATCTCCTGGAACCCCAATACCCTGGGTACCTCAGTACCATATACTAGGGAATTATAAGGGTGTTCCAGTAAGCCAATGTAAATTGGTAAAAATAGTCACTAGCCTGTCAGTGACAATTTGGAAAGAAATGAGAGAGCATAACCACTGAGGTTCTGATTAGCAGAACCTCAGTGAGACAGTTAGTCACTACACAGGTAACACATTCAGGCACACTTATGAGCACTGGGGCCCTGGTGAACAGGGTCCCAGTGACACATACAACTAAAACAACATATATACAGTGAAAAATGGGGGTAACATGCCAGGCAAGATGGTACTTTCCTACACAACCCCCCCCCCCCAAACGAAGGACAATAAGACTAGCCATGACCTGATGAGTCTTCATTGTCTAAGTGGAAATATCTGGAGAGTCCATCTGCATTGGAGTGGCTACTCCCAGGTCTATGTTCCACTGTATAGTCCATTCCCTGTAGGGATATGGACCACCTCAATAATTTAGGATTTTCACCTTTCATTTGTTTTAGCCAAAGTAGAGGTTTGTGGTCTGTCTGAACAATGAAGTGAGTGCCAAACAGGTATGGCCTCAACTTCTTCAGTGCCCAGACCACAGCAAAGGCCTCCCTCTCAATGGCAGACCAACGCTTTTCTCTAGGGGTCAACCTCCTACTAATAAAAGCAACAGGTTGATCCTGGCCCTCAGAATTAAGTTGTGATAGGACTGCCCCTACTCCTAATTCAGATGCATCAGTTTGGACATAGAATTTTTTAGAGTGACAAGGGCTTTTCAGGACAGGTGCAGAGCACATGGCCTGCTTCAGCTCCTCAAAAGCTTTCTGACAGTTTGCTGTCCATAATACCTTTTTAGGCATCTTTTTGGAAGTGAGGTCATTAAGAGGGGCTGCAATGGAGCCATAGTTCTTAATGAACCTCCTGTAATACCCAGTGAGGCCTAGGAAGGCTCTCACCTGAGTCTGAGTGGTAGGGGGAACCCAATCAATAATTGTTTGGATTTTCCCCTGAAGTGGTGCAATCTGTTCCCCACCAACAAGGTGTCCCAAATAAACCACCTTACCCTGCCCTATCTGGCACTTTGAAGCCTTGATAGTGAGGCCTGCCTTTTGCAGGGCCTCCAAAACTTTCCATAGGTGGACCAGGTGATCATCCCAGCTGGAGCTAAAGACAGCTATATCGTCCAAATATGCTGCACTGAAAGCTTCCAGCCCTTGCAGGACTGTGTTCACCAACCTCTAAAAAGTGGCAGGTACATTTTTCAAACCAAAAGGCATTACAGTAAACTGGTAATGTCCTCCAATGGTTGAAAATGCAGTCTTAGGTTTAGCATCTTCTGACAATTTGATCTGCCAATACCCTGCAGTCAAGTCAAAAGTGCTTAGATACTTGGCAGATGCCAGTGTATCTATGAGCTCATCTGCCCTGGGTATAGGGTGAGCATCAGTTTTGGTTACCAAGTTGAGACCTCTATAGTCTACACAAAACCGCATTTCCTTCTTTCCATCTTTGGAATGGGGTTTTGGTACCAGTACCACAGGAGAAGCCCATGGACAGTCAGAGTGCTCAACCACTCCTAGTTCTAACATTTTCTGGACCTCTTGCTTTATGCAGTCCCTGACATGGTCAGGCTGCCTATAGATCTTACTTTTGACAGGCAAGCTGTCTCCAGTATCTATAGTGTGCTCACACCAAGAAGTGGTACCTGGCACAATAGAGAAGAGTTCAGAGAATTGATCTAGGAGATTTATGCAATTGTCTTTCCGCTCAGCAGTAAGACAATCAGCCAAAACTACACCTTCCACAAGAGCATCTTGTTCTGTGGAAGAGAAGAGATCAGGTAGAGGATCACTGTCTTCTTCCTGTCCCTCATCAGTTGCCATGAGCAGGGTGAGATCAGCCCTGTCATAGTAGGGTTTCAGGCGGTTGACATGGAGCACCCTAAGGGGACTCCTGGCAGTGCCTAAGTCAACTAAATAGGTGACTTCTCCCTTCTTTTCAACAATTGTGTGGGGTCCACTCCATTTATCTTGGAGTGCTCTTGGGGCCACAGGCTCCAAGACCCACACTTTCTGCCCTGGTTGGTACTGAACCAAAACAGCCTTCTGATCATGCCATTGCTTCTGGAGCTCTTGGCTGGCCTGAAGGTTTTTACTGGCCTTTTTCATGTACTCAGCCATCCTTGATCTGAGGCCAAGTACATAATCCACAATATCCTGCTTAGGAGCTTTTAAAGGTTGTTCCCAACCCTCCTTTACAAGTGTGAGTGGACCCCTAACAGGGTGTCCAAAAAGAAGTTCAAAGGGGCTGAAGCCCACTCCTTTCTGGGGTACCTCCCTGTAGGCAAAAAGGAGGCATGGTAGAAGGATATCCCATCTCCTGCGGAGTTTTTCAGGGAGACCCATAATCATGCCTTTGAGAGTTTTATTAAATCTCTCCACCAGTCCATTTGTTTGTGGATGATAGGGTGTTGTGAACTTGTACGTTACACCACACTCCTTCCACATGGCCTTTAAGTATGCAGACATGAAATTGCTTCCCCTGTCTGATACTACTTCCTTTGGGAAGCCCACCCTGGAAAATATTCCCAGGAGGGCCTTTGCCACTGCCGGTGCTGTAGTGGTCCTTAAAGGAATAGCTTCAGGATATCTTGTGGCATGGTCCACTACCAACAAGATAAATCTATTGCCTGAAGCAGTAGGAGGGTCAAGGGGGCCAACTATGTCAACCCCTACCCTTTCAAAGGGAACCCCAACCACAGGCAGTGGAATAAGGGGTGCCTTTGGGGTGCCACCTGTCTTGCCACTGGCTTGACAGGTTTCACAGGACTTACAACATTCCTTTGTGTCCTCAGACATCCTAGGCCAATGAAACAATGGAACCAATCTGTCCCAAGTTTTCATTTGACCCAGGTGTCCAGCTAGGGGAATGTCATGTGCCAGGGTTAGGAGGAACTTTGTGTACTCCTGAGGAATCACTAATCTCCTGGCAGCTCCAGGTTTAGGATCCCTATGCTCAGTGTACAAGAGGTTGTCCTCCCAGTAAACTCTGTGAGAGTCACTGACATCCCCATTAGCCTGTTTGACAGCTTGCTGTCTGAGACCCTCTAATGTGGGACAGGTTTGCTGTGCCACACTCAGCTCCTCTCTGGCAGGCCCCCCTTCACCCAAAAGCTCAGCAGTGTCTGCTTCCAGCTCCTCTGGTGTAGGTTCTGCACAGGGAGGGAATTCTTCTTCCTCAGAAGTTGAATCCACTGTAGAGGGAGGGATAGTAGGAAGTGGTTTGCTTCTACTAGCCCTAGCTTTAGGGAGCACTTGGTCCATTGTTCCAGGATCCAAGCTTCCCTGTCCTTTTTGCTTTTTGGCCTGAGCCCTTGTCAAAGCAAAAATATGCCCTGGGATGCCCAGCATTGCTGCATGGGCCTCCAACTCCACATCTGACCAAGCTGATGTCTCCAAATCATTTCCTAGTAGACAGTCTACAGGTAAATCTGTGGCTACCACAACTTTCTTTGGACCAGTAACCCCCCCCCAGTTGAGATTAACAACAGCCATGGGGTGGCTAAGTGTGTTGTTGTGAGCATCGGTTACTTGGTACTGGTGACCAAGTAGGTGTTGTTCAGGGTGGACCAGTTTCTCTATGACCATAGTCACACTGGCACCAGTGTCCCTGTAGGCCTGAACCTCAACACCATTTATTAGGGGTAGCTGCTTGTACTTATCCATATTAAGGGGACAAGCAACTAAGGTGGCTAAATCAATAGCCCCCTCAGAGACTAACACAGCCTCTGTGGCCTCCCTAACAAGGCCAACCCCAACTAAGTTACCAATAGTGAGCCCAGCTACTCCCTTGGATTGGCTATTAGTAGGTTTGCTCCCACCACCACTGCTATTAGTAGGGACACTAGGGGTAGCAGTAGGGGTTGTAATGGTAGGAGCATTGGTGCTTTTCTTTGGACAACTGGGATCTGTTGTCCAATGGCCTTTTATTTTACATAAATAGCACCATGGTTTCTTTTCCTTGTTCTGATTAAAAGAGGATTTGGGCCCACCACCCCCACCAGAGTGTTTTTGTGGGCCTGATGAAGACTCATTTTTAGATTTGTCCCCACCCTTGTCAGAAGACTTACCATCCTTCTTTTTGTTGCCATCTTTGTCACCCCCTGTATGAACTTTTCTGTTCACCCTTGTTCTGACCCATTTGTCTGCCTTCTTTCCCAATTCTTGGGGAGAGGTCAGATCAGAGTCCACCAAGTACTGGTGCAACAAATCAGACACACAATTATTAAGAATATGCTCTCTCAGGATCAAGTTATACAGGCTGTCATAATCAGTAACTTTACTGCCATGTAACCACCCCTGCAAGGCCTTCACTGAATGGTCAATGAAATCAACCCAGTCTTGTGAAGACTCCTTTTTGGTCTCTCTGAACTTTATCCTGTATTGTTCAGTGGTTAAGCCATAACCATCCAGGAGTGCATTCTTAAGAACTTGGAAATTATTAGCATCATTTTCTTTCACAGTAAGGAGCCTATCCCTACCTTTTCCAGTAAATGATAGCCATAGGATAGCAGCCGACTGCTTTTGAGGGACATCCTGTACAACACAGGCCCTCTCAAGTGCAGCAAACCACTTGTTAATGTCATCCCCCTCCTTATAAGGGGGAACTATCTTGTGCAGATTCCTGGAATCATGCTCTTTTGCAGGATGACTATGGGGAATACTGCTGCTGCCACCATGGGTTTCTAAACCCAACTTCTGTCTTTCCTTCTCTAGTTCAAAAGACTGTCTATCCAAATCCAGCTGTTGCTTTTTAAGCTTCAGTCTGGTTTGTTCCACCCTCAACTTATTGAGTTCCCTCTCTAACATTCTGTCATCAGGGTTGGCGGGAGGGACATTTCTAGATACAGAGGTATGATGGGAATGAACAGAAGGAGACCTGTCCCTTACAGAGGGCACCCTAACAGCTTGGCTAACAGAAACATCAGTACCACTGTGGTGTGAATAAATGCTTTTGCTATGATGTGAGACAACACTATTTGTATGGTGTGGCTCATCATCATTACCAACTATGCTAGACTGTCTAGTAATGGGCAGGCTAGGAAGTTTCCTTCCAGAATCTTTTCCTGGGGGAGTCCCTGGATCAGATTGAGAACCATTAGCTACTTTTTCAACAGATGGGGCACTTTTAGCCTTATCCTGTTCTCTAAGCATGTTAATTAACAGTTCTAAGGAAGGATTCTTCCCTACACTCAAACCTCTCTTTATGCAGAGACTCCTTGCTCCTTTCCAGCTAAAGTGATCATATGCAAGTTTGGACAGATCAACATTTTGGCCTGTGCCAGACATTTTTAGAGAGAGTTAAAAGTGATAGAAAAAGAGAAAAAAGTTTTCAGAACTTTTTAGAAAGACAGAAAAAAACTTGTTAAACTTTTAAGAACTTTTTGAAAGTTTAGGAGTACTTTTCAGCACTTAGAAAAGAGTGAAAAGAGGAAATGCAAAACTTTTTGGCTATGTGTATATACACTGACCTTGTTTTGTATATTTTTCTCTTATGAAAAGTACAATGACAAGAGTGGTAAGTAGTCTCAAAGCACTTATCCCACCGCTGCACAACCAAGGTAGGAGGCTGGACTGGCTTGTAGTGAGTACCAAGGGGTACTTGCACCTTGCACCAGGCCCAGTTATCCCTTATTAGTGTATAGGGTGTCTAGCAGCTTAGGCTGATAGATAATGGTAGCTTAGCAGAGCAGCTCAGGCTGAACTAGGAGACGTGTGAAGCTACTACAGTACCACTTAGTGTCATATGCACAATATCATAAGAAAACACAATACACAGTTATACTAAAAATAAAGGTACTTTATTTTTATGACAATATGCCAAAGTATCTTAGAGTGTACCCTCAGTGAGAGGATAGCAAATATACACAAGATATATATACACAATAGCAAAAATATGCAGTATAGTCTTAGAAAACAGTGCAAACAATGTATAGTTACAATAGGATGCAATGGGGAAACATAGGGATAGGGGCAACACAAACCATATACTCCAAAAGTGGAATGCGAACCACGAATGGACCCCAAACCTATGTGACCTTGTAGAGGGTCGCTGGGACTATTAGAAAATAGTGAGAGTTAGAAAAATAACCCTCCCCAAGACCCTGAAAAGTGAGTGCAAAGTGCACTAAAGTTCCCCTAAGGACAAAGAAGTTGTGTTAGAGGAATAATGCAGGAAAGACACAAACCAACAATGCAACAACTGTGGATTTCCAATCTAGGGTACCTGTGGAACAAGGGGACCAAGTCCAAAAGTCACAAGCAAGTCGGAGATGGGCATATGCCCAGGAAATGCCAGCTGCGGGTGCAAAGAAGCTTCTACTGGACAGAAGAAGCTGAGGTTTCTGCAGGAACGAAAAGGGCTAGAGACTTCCCCTTTGGTGGACGGATCCCTCTCGCCGTGGAGAGTCGTGCAGAAGTGTTTTCCCGCCGAAAGAATGCCAACAAGCCTTGCTAGCTGCAAATAGTGCAGTTAGCGTTTTTGGACGCTGCTGTGGCCCTGGAGGGACCAGGAGGTCGCAAATTGGACCAGGAGAGAGAGGGGACGTCGAGCAAGAAAGTCGTGCAATGCAGGTTAGAGTGCCGTGGACCCAGGCTTGGCTGTGCACAAAGGATTTCCGCCGGAAGTGCACAGGGGCCGGAGTAGCTGCAAAAGTCGCGGTTCCCAGCAATGCAGCCCACCGAGGTGAGGCAAGGACTTACCTCCACCAAACTTGGACTGAAGAGTCACTGGACTGTGGGGATCACTTGGACAGAGTCACTGGATTCGAGGGACCTCGCTCGTCGTGCTGAGAGGAGACCCAAGGGACCGGTAATGCAGCTTTTTTGGTGCCTGCGGTTGCAGGGGGAAGATTTCGTCGACCCACGGGAGATTTCTTCGGAGCTTCTGGTGCAGAGAGGAGGCAAACTACCCCCACAGCATGCACAAGCAGGAAAACAGTCGAGAAGGCGGCAGGATCAGCGTTACAGAGTTGCAGTAGTCGTCTTTGCTACTATGTTGCAGGTTTGCAGGCTTCCAGCGCGGTCAGCAGTCGATTCCTTGACAGAAGGTGAAGAGAGAGATGCAGAGGAACTCGGATGAGCTCTTGCATTCGTTATCTAAAGTTTCCCCAGAGACAGAGACCCTAAATAGCCAGAAAAGAGGGTTTGGCTACCTAGGAGAGAGGATAGGCTAGCAACACTTGAAGGAGCCTATCACAAGGAGTCTCTGACGTCACCTGGTGGCACTGGCCACTCAGAGCAGTCCAGTGGGCCAGCAGCACCTCTGTTTCCAAGATGGCAGAGGTCTGGAGCACACTGGAGGAGCTCTGGACACCTCCCAGGGGAGGTGCAGGTCAGGGGAGTGGTCACTCCCCTTTCCTTTGTCCAGTTTCGCGCCAGAGCAGGGCTAAGGGGTCCCCTGAACCGGTGTAGACTGGCTTATGCAGAATTGGGCACATCTGTGCCCAACAAAGCATTTCCAGAGGCTGGGGGAGGCTACTCCTCCCCTGCCTTCACACCATTTTCCAAAGGGAGAGGGTGTCACACCCTCTCTCAGAGGAAGTTCTTTGTTCTGCCATCCTGGGCCAGGCCTGGCTGGACCCCAGGAGGGCAGATGCCTGTCTGAGGGGTTGGCAGCAGCAGCAGCTGCAGTGAAACCCCAGGAAGGGCAGTTTGGCAGTACCCGGGTCTGTGCTACAGACCACTGGGATCATGGGATTGTGCCAACTATGCCAGGATGGCATAGAGGGGGCAATTCCATGATCATAGACATGTTACATGGCCATATTCGGAGTTACCATTGTGAAGCCACATATAGGTAGTGACCTATATGTAGTGCACGCATGTAATGGTGTCCCCGTACTCACAAAGTTCAGGGAATTGGCTCTGAACAATGTGGGGGCACCTTGGCTAGTGCCAGGGTGCCCTCACACTAAGTAACTTTGCACCTAACCTTTACCAGGTAAAGGTTAGACATATAGGTGACTTATAAGTTACTTAAGTGCAGTGTAAAATGGCTGTGAAATAACGTGGACGTTATTTTTCTCAGGCTGCAGTGGCAGGCCTGTGTAAGAATTGTCAGAGCTCCCTATAGGTGGCAAAAGAAATGCTGCAGCCCATAGGGATCTCCTGGAACCCCAATACCCTGGGTACCTCAGTACCATATACTAGGGAATTATAAGGGTGTTCCAGTAAGCCAATGTAAATTGGTAAAAATAGTCACTAGCCTGTCAGTGACAATTTGGAAAGAAATGAGAGAGCATAACCACTGAGGTTCTGATTAGCAGAACCTCAGTGAGACAGTTAGTCACTACACAGGTAACACATTCAGGCACACTTATGAGCACTGGGGCCCTGGTGAACAGGGTCCCAGTGACACATACAACTAAAACAACATATATACAGTGAAAAATGGGGGTAACATGCCAGGCAAGATGGTACTTTCCTACACCGCTCTGATAGCTAGGCCTTCTCCCAGATTAACACAGAGACAAGTGATACTCCGGTCCTTTGATTATTGGGACAGAGATGCAGTCTTGCAGGATGCCCACTCCTACGGCAAACTAAGTTGCGGAGGTGCTAAGGTTCTTTTGTTCTCAGATTACACCAGGGAGATCCAGCAGCAGAGCATATCATACACGGAAGTTAAACAGAAACTTAGGGTGATGGAGGTGCCATACCGACTTCTCTTCCTGGCTCAGAGTGGTTCATGCTAACAAAACATACTGTTTTGAAACTCCTACGGCAGCCTGGACCTGGCTCACGGAGGAACGCCCAATGGCCTCCTCCGATCATGGTTCCCATCGGGCCAGATGGCGGCAGGACTGGACCATTATCGCTGAGACCCAAGACCCAGCTTAAACATACTCTATCCCAACATAGGAGATCGTGCCGATGCTCTGGATCAGGATACCCTTCACCTCATCTCTGAGATGGGACTTCACGCTCCAGGCCAACCGGAGAAACTGCAGTGACTGTCACTCGCTCTGCAGTGGGGACACCACCGAAGAGATCTCCTCCTGACCGGGTGGAACCCCCAGCCGACACTGATTTGTCCCAGAGTCCAACGCTATGACATTCCTTCCGCAAACAAACCGGGGAACTGGCGAGTAATTGCTACATTATGTTTGCCAGTTTTCTGTCTTTCTTCTCTACTTCACTTCATGGCTAGTTATAATCCTTCTTAATGGAGGGGTCCACTACTGCTCATTAGTTTGGGGTTATAATTTATGGAAAATGGGCGTTATATAGGGACAACAGATGCTTCTGTGGGGGGGAGTATAGGGTGGGGTGGGATTTGGAGGGTACAATGGCATGCTGCATGGAATGCTCCTGTTGTTGTTTTGGGGTGATGTTAGTAACCATTTTTTCAGTCCTCCATAGAACTAAGCACACACCTCAAAAAATGAAGCGCTAACATGGACCCACATGCAACTCTCCTGAGTCCCCTGACCCAGCTGTCTGGGGCAGATGGGGGCTGGGAGAGTCCCCTATGGTGACACTCATGTTTACACACTCATAGACTGTAAGCCCTATATAAGCTATTTCATGGAACATTAATGACCTCCTGGACAAGATAAAGTGCACAGCTGTACTTGCTTTTGCTCAATGTCATCATCCTGATGTGTTTTTGCTCCAGGAGACCCAACTTCTGTGGACTCTATGCCCCTTCCTGGCCCGCAAAGGATCTGATAGGGTCTACCAGACAGGTTTTGTCCGTGGATAGAGAGGAATGGCCATACTTTTACGCCGCTCCTTTCCCATGGTGGTCACCCAGATGCAGCGACACAAACAGGGGCACTTCTTGGCCTTAACTGGGTCTGTTGAAGGACTTATGATTAACCTGGTAAGCGCTTATGCCCCTCCGGCAGCTCTCAGTGCACTCTTAAACAACCTTTATAAGTTATTACTAGACCTGCTTCAGGGGATCACCCTCCTTGGTGGGGACTTGAACACGGTCCCTGACCCATACAAGATACCTCAAGCCCTCCCTCCACTCTTAGGAATACTGCTGCCTAGAATCTGTTCAGTTGGTGGGCATCCCTGGGACTTTGTGATGCATGGAGAACATGGCATCCAAAGCGCCTCAAATTTATCCATACATCAGCAGCACACAACACACATTCCAGGATAGACCTTATTCTCCTGCGCATGGTAGATTGCTGCCACCGCACCCAGATTGAGATCCTTTCCAGGGGGATTTCTGATCATGCTCCTCTTTGTTTTCCTGTCGGCTCTTCGGGAGCAGAGACCCGCCCTATGTGGCGAATGAACGTGTGGTATTTACAACACAAACCATGCACCTACACCTGCGGGAAGAACTCCAGAATAATTTTTACCTTAATGAGGTCTCAGTCTCGCCCGTGGGCACCCTTTGGGAAGCCAGTAAGGCAGTCTTATAGGGCATGGCCAAGGGCTTCATATGGTTCCAAGAGTGGAAACACTCATTACATATTATTCAGCTTGACATGGGAAATTACTTTATTTGGTTGGTCTCCCATCATCAACTATCTAGAATTGCCCCCCAAAATAACAAATGCACATAATGAAATGGTTACCAAACAGCAGGATGTAGCAGGGACATTTGCTAACTATTACAGCACGCTGTATGAGGCCTCACCAACTGCTGACCCAGAGTAAGCCCTTCAATTTCTTACAAACATACCCCTTCTCGTTTTACCTAAGGTGGACACGGACCTCCTACACAAACCTATCTCAAGCACAAAAATTGCAGAGGCAATTTCCTTACTGTCATCCGGGACGACTCCTGCCCTAGACGGTTTCCTGACGGAATACTACACAATATTTCGGGACAGTCTGACACTCAGACTCAAATCCTTACACAGCAAAGTTGACCACCTGGGTTCCTTCCTTGCCGGACCGGATATGGCCAGCATTGTGGTGCACCCAAAAACTCACCCACCATTGCGGTCCTGTGCTGACTACAGACCAATCTTGCTTATTAATATTGGAGTTAAAATCGATGCCACGATTCTGGTGACCCGCCTTAAAAGAGTGCTCCCACTTTTTATCCAACCTGACCAGTGTGGATTCATGACCAACTGGAGCCCACAACACTATATCTGCCGCCTCCATGCAGCATTGGCTCAACGCCACCGCTTGCCTTCCCTTATAATCTTACATTTCTTTTTGCCGATTTTGAGAAGGCGTTAGACGCAGTGAACTGGGAGAACCTACAACTGGTTCTTCATCGAGCTAGAATTTGACCCCATTTCTGTAGGTTGTTTCAAGCACTCTATGTAAACCCGGTGGCCTGTGTTCAGATTAATGGCATCCTAACCCATACCTTTTCTTTTCGTCGTGGGACGCGTCAGGGCTGCCCCTTACCCCCTCTTCTTTTTGCTCTGGCCATTGAGCTGTTGGTTAGGATAGACCCTTTTTACCGGGACGGGAATTAGGGCCACATTCACGAAGACCATATAGCATTATATCCTAGCAATGCCAACAATGTCCTTCTTTATATGGCAGACACCGTCAACACTGGCCCACGGAGCTTTCACCTATTACGCTGCTTTGAATCAATCCAAAGGAGTTCTGGTGCCTCTGGCGCCATCACGTGACTGTTACGCCTGGGAAGACGCAGTGGCTATACGCCGGCTGAGCTTCAAATACCTAGGCATTTGGTTGACTCTCCTACTGGAATTGACATGGTCCTTAAACATTACACCACTGGTGCATCAAGCAAACACGGACCTGATGAAATGTCTTGGGCTGCGTTCTACAAAATGATGATCTTGTATATATTCCAAAATGTTCCGCTCATGGTTTCAGATTCTGGATAGAGCTGCAACTTTATTTCTCTGGTGTGGAACCAGACACTGGATCACGCTGCAACACTGCCAGAGGGGTGCCTACGACGGGGGCTGGGTATGACTAATCCTTATCTTTACTATTTAGCAACTCAACTCCATGTTGTCCATGACTGGTTTACCTGGGGATAAGCAGACCTGGCACATTGACTTGAACTTGCTTCTCTTAGTTTACCGCAGATATTAGATCTACTGTATGGTTCCCCACCCCCAAACAATATGGAATCAGTGACCAAAGAGGTATACCTTGCATGGAGTGCTGCCTTGCAGCATACCCAATGGACGAACATTCTGACCCAACACCCCTTTGGCAGGGCACCTGGTTGAAGGCATCAGCAACCCTACAAGGGTTTGGTAACTGGGACCTACTGGGCATCTCTTAACTTGGGGATGTATAGACAGGAACGTCCATGAGATGCTTTCAAGACTTGCAAACCACTTATCAATTCTCCCACACTCAATTTTATAAATACCTTCAGCTCCATCATGCCCTCAACAGACATTTATCCCATCTCAACAACCTCCCAGAATATAGTCCGCTTGAAGCTTTACTGCTTACGGGGGCACTAAGGAGGAGGGCAGTGTCTCAAATCTATAAAATGTTAATTAACCATGAACCAGGTGACCTAAATCACATTAGATCTCGGTGAGAACAATGGCTAGGTCCCCTTGATGAGCAGGATTGGCAAGATGCCTTAATGGCACCAGGCTACGACTGATACAATTATATTTTTTACATGGGTCATATCTCTCTCCTGCCAGACTACACCAAGCGGGACTCCTCCCAAACTCTAAACGCCCTAAGTGCACTTAAGCCTCTATAGACTTCTTCCATATGATTCAGAACTGTTCCCACATTACACAATACTGGATTGAACTCCTGAAAAAACTTATTAAATATTGGGTTGGACGCTCCTGATGTCCCCATTGATGGTCCTACTGGGGGGGTAATGTAAGGCATAGGTGGTACAAGAGCACAACGTACTTTTGTGGGCACCACCTTGATGGTGGTGAAAAGAGACATTTTGACTAACTAGAGTCCTTTGGCTACACCATCCCTCCCGAAGTGGGGATGAGGGGTTGATTGATGTGCGAGACAGGAAAGGCTGGTTTACGAGGCGAGGGGCTGCCCCCGCAAACATGCTAGGGTGTGGGGGAAATGGTTGGGTCAACTACCATGAACTTCCAGAGGATCTGGGTGATCAGGTTTACTGCACCTTTTTGCCTTCAATGTATATGGATGAATATCAGGAGCGGCTCGCTGCGCTTTGTAGGGGTGGGCGGCGTGTGTGTGGGGGATTAATTAAAAAAAAAAAACATACCTTTATTACTGCCACCACGCCGCTCCTCTGCTGCAGCTGCAGCTGCAGGCACAGGCTTCCAGCCTACCCTATGGCCAATCTGAATGCTGCTGTCATGCTGCACAGCAGCATGACAGCAGCATTCGGAATGGCTGGAGCGCCCAGTCGGGGTGCTCCCAGGCAGACTGTGCCTGCTTTCTCCAGCCCGGCAACACAGTGCCGGGTTGGAGAGAGCCCAGTGCGCATGTGTGTTTGGCAGGCCCGAGGCGCACGGAGCACTCCCCTCAGTCATAGCCCATGGCCCCACCCCTTTTACTACAAAACGATAATAAACAAAGTTTATCATCGTTTTATAGTAAAAGGTTTGCAGCTACTACTGCTGGCGGGGGGCAACGCTCCTCCGCCATAGCGGAGGAGCCACGCCTGCTGAATATATGGGTGTACATTGATAGATGCGTCCCAGAGAAGAAGCAGCTGGCTCTGTAGATAAAGGAGTTGGTGAGGAACTCATGCCTGTTACATGCTGATCCAAAAACATGCCTGTAGCAGATTGGGCCCAGTCTAGAGAGGTGTATATGTTGGTAAAACTTGGAGATATCTTTGAGAAAGGTTTGATGAAGAGGAATTCCCCAAGGGAGTCACAATATTTGACAGCACTCTTGTCAGCAAATTCAGGATAAAGGCACACTACAATAGGCTTTCTACACTAAGCAGAAACTGTATAATTGGCACACCCAGGAGACAGACAGCGCTTTGCTCACACCCTTAAAGGGTGGAGAGGTCAATTGGTTCAGGCGAAGAAATGCTGTGCTCAAGCCAGTAAAAGAGTCTAACTAAGGAGCTGGTTACATGAAGGACGTGCTCCTGGCAAAACTTTAGGGTGTGGTGATAACCCTTTCTGGAATCATGGCCAGAACAGAAGAGGAAGAAAATTACATTGGGATCTCCTTCAGGGTGAGGCATGCTTCGTCTCCTAGGGTAGGTCTTGGACATTAACCTTGAGCATAAACCGGGAAAGTTTTTCCAAGGGTTTGCAGAGCCAATATCTGATAATCAGAGCAACGTGCTCAATAGGAGATCATTTCCCGGACCTTGGGTAATAAAGTTCTCAGAGATCAAATAGGACCTCGCATTTAAATCTAGAAAGGAGGAATTCTTCGAAACGAGGGAACTCTGAGAGAAGTTGCTGCCTGATGAGGTGAGCAGAAGTGTTAAAATGTTAATAAATTCAAAAACACACATAACTTCCACATCTATACCCATCGCCTTGCTAGTTGCTAGGCGAAAGGAGGCTGAAAACCTTCCTGACATGACCCTTGAGAGGGGAGGACTCAACAGAGTCTGGGGCAAGGCTGAGTGTAAGTTAGAGTGCCCTATAAGGTTAGTAGGAAGGGAACAGTGAAACACTTAGCAGGGTGGGGTGTAGGCTGGGTGGGGTTTTAAAGACACTTTTAAAGTCATACTCAAGTATGCATGTAAAGTAGTCCATTTATTATGCAACTCCAAAAAGATCTATAACAGACACTAAGCCAGGCTGCAACTATCAAACATGGGCCATGCAAAACTGAACACCCTGTACTGGAACACTATTACATCATAGTGAACATACATACATACATATTTAATAGGTAACATTACACATTCCTACCCCCCTCAAATAATTATTTCCTACAAAGGGAATGCAACATAAATATAGGACCTATGAGAATAACATAGGTATAAATTAATAAATATTCTGTACACGTTTGGTAATATAATGAGGTGTAAGAATAATAAATTAAACACTAACAACAGTAGAAATTATGACACAGCAGCACCCACGATATAGTCTTTCAATCTCCCTGGCAAGGAAATTATACTACTAGATGTTGTAGTCTGTTGAATTTAATTCTTGTTGACTTGCACTGTCATCTTTCCCAGGAACAGGTACTGCATCTTGACACACCTTCCCTCCTGGAAGAATATTGGGCCAGATGTACCAAAAAAGCAATTTGCGACTTGCAAATTGCGAGTCCCTGCGACTCGCAATTTGCAAGTCGCAAATTGCTATGCAGTATGGTGTCTCAGACACCGACTGCAACTCGCAATGGGGTCGCAATGACCCACCTCATGAATATTCATGAGGTGGGTCGCAAATTGCGGCCCCATTGCAAGTATGGGCACTCGCTAACATGGAGGCCTGCTGACGTCAGCAGGCCTCCATGTTAGCGACCTGCTTGTCAATAAAGCAGTTTTTTTTTTTTGAAGTGTAGCCCGTTTTCCCTAAGGGAAAACGAGCTGCACTACAAAAAAAAACGAAACCTTTAGTTTCGGATTTTTCAGGGCAGGGAGTGGTCCCTTGGACCACTCCCTGCCCTGAAAAAATATTTTGGGGTGCAATCACAAACTGGAAGGGGTCCCATGGGGACCCCTTCCAATTTGCGATTGGGTTACCATCCACTTGAAGTGGATGGTAACTGCGATGCCATTTGCGACCGCACATGCGGTCGCAAATGGTATTGCATCCCAATGCGACTCGCAAATAGGAAGGGAACACCCCTTCCTATTTGCGAGTCTGAAATGCATTTTGCGAGTCGGTCACGACTCGCAAAATGCATTTCTGCATTGGGATACGCGTTTTGCGACTCGCAAACGGCAGATTTTGCCGTTTGCGAGTCGCAAAACGTTTGGTACATCTGGCCCTAAATCTTCACGGCTAACCCTACTACCATCATCGGGGGGGAGGGACGTGGCTAGCCTGCCGGCAAGGTGGCCATCACTATGTGAGGCTCTGCCGGCCTTAGGGCATAAATCCTACATTTCTCCTGTCGGAACGGCAGCAGCAGAGCTCCGTTGACGGGGCGAATTCTGGCTGGCATTGGTGCTCCTGTTTTTCCCCAGTCCTGGGCTGGAGGGGGATCGCGCACATTTGCGGGGCCGGTTCGGCAGTCGCTTCGGACCGCGGCCCTGCGGCCTCGCGCCTTCGCGGGTGTTAGCCTGGCGGACCTGCGGCCCTGCGGGGGGTGGCGCTTCTCCGCGTTTGGCACCGGCGGCTTGTGCGGCACTGCCGAGCCCGGGCGACTTGACTGCTGGCAAGGAACGGCAGGGCTCAGGGATTTCATCTGGGGCGTCGGCCCTGAAGATATGTGATGGGCAGGGCCCCCTTTTTCGTACTACTGGGTGCCCAGACACGGCCTGCTGGAACTGGAACTCTCACTGGTATATCTGGTGAAGGTGCGCACTGAAGGATCTTTGGGCGGCCCAATCGCCGGTCAGATCGGACCAGGGGGTCGTTTTTGGCTCTGTGGAGGCAGGAGGAGCCAGCTTGTGCCCTGCGGAGGCCTGGTCTGGGGATGACCTGTGGCTACGCTGGCTGATTGGTGGCAGGCTCCCTATATGAGTGGTGGCTTTTGTTCTACTGGGTGTCAGGACACGGCCTTACCCAGGAACAGGGACTTTCTTTGGCCTACCTCGCGAGGGTGTTTAATGAAGGGCCTCTGGGTGGCCCCATCGCCGGTCAGATCGGACCGGGGGGTCTTTTGGGGGTCTTTTGTGGCCCTTTGGAGGCAGGTGGAGCCGACTTGCGCCCTGCGGAGGCCTGATCTGGGGGTGGCCTACGCTACTCTGGCTGATTGGTAGTGGGCTCCCTATCTGAGTGGTGGATAGCGACTGGCAGTAACAGAAGGGAGGCCAGCTGCCTGGGAGTGGTTGCGCTATTACTGGATCCTCATATTTGTGGTGCTGCCCTCCTGCGTGTACCTGGTGCACTGGTTTCCTCTTTTCAGCAATTGGAGGGGAGCATTCCCTCGGTGGGCTTGCGGCGGCTGCCGGCATGGGAAAGGCGGAGCAGAGGCAGGCGAAGATCTCCTTTGACAGGGGTAGGAGGAAGGGGGGCATTTCTGCTTCTCAGTCAGGAGATCTTCCGGTGGAGGATGGACCTTTAGACACATCGGTCAAACCCATGTTTTTGGATCTTAAAAACAGTTTGGCAGGAATAGACGCTAAATTAGATCACCTAACTGAACAGACGGACCGCATCAAGGCCAGAGTGGATGATCAAGATGCTCTCTTTGACCAGTAAGAGACGCACACCTCGGAGCTGGAGGATCGATGGCACGGAGAACGGGAACAACTGCTGCAAATGGAATGGGTGATGGAGGTTATTCGCAATAAAAATGAAGACTTGGAGGCTCGGTCGCACCATAACAACATTAGAATGATTGGTCTTCCGGAATCCACGGACATGGGCAGGATAGAGGACTTTGTGGAGAAAATGTTTGCAGACCTATTTCCTGGAGAGCTTTCTAAGATGTTCGTGGTAAAGAGAGCTCACAGATCGCTTGGCCCTCGACCTCCGCCTGGGACTCTGCTGTGGCCCATTATTATCTGCCTACTGGACTACCGCGATAGGGATGCAGTGCTGCGGCTAGACAGAGAGAGGCGCCCAGTGATTTATAAGAACTCTGAGCTGAGCTTCTTCCCGAATTACACCCAGAGTGTGCAGGGGGCGTGAAGAGCCTTCCTGCCAATTAAACGCTCGTTAAGTTTGACTGATGCCAGATTTTCTCTTATTTACCCTGCGAAGCTCCGAATACAACATGGGGGCACATTACATTTCTTTACAGACCCAAAGCTGGTGGCTAAGTTTGTTAAGACGATTCCCCGGAAGCCCGCGGCTGTGGGGGGGGGGGCTGATGCTGGAGCTGAGCGAGCAGATCTAAGTGATAATGATTAACTGCCTCCAAGTGCTGGAGAACCAGTAGATCTTGATGATTATCTGGGAGTGCTGTTGCAGTGTCTTTGTTTTTTACATTTGCTGCTCTGATGCTGTACCTGTATTTGGGCCCTCTGCCCTCCCCTCCCCGCCCTGACACGGTTGGCGGGTTGGGTGGCTAGCCTACGGCCCTTGGATGAGTCCTGTCTCTATGCTGTGGGTTTTTGATTTCCTTCCTTTGGGCTTGGGGGGGGGGTTCTGTAATTGACCCGTTTGGGTGGTCTGCGTGGGTGGAGGGTGGTTCGGTTTGTAATTTGTTCCCTTTCTATTCTTTGGTCTTTTATCTCTGCGGCTGGCAGGCTGGGGGGAGTGGCGAGGTGGCATGGAATTTTGGTATTGTTGCTTTGGTGATGCTGGGTAGGGTGGCGCTTCTTCGTTGTCTCACCTGGAATGGCCTGAATGATGGACGTAAGGTGCAGCTCATGTCTGCCTATGTTAAGCGCCAGAATATCGACATATGCATGCTGCAGGAAACGCACTTGGTAACGGCTACGCAGCATCGTTTGAAAGCTGGATGGATCAGTGAATGTCACAGTGCAGTGTTCTCGCAATATGCAAGGGGCGTGGCGATTTTGCTACGTAAGGGGCTACAATGGCGCATGCAACGGTTAATAGTGGATCCAAATGGGTGCTATGTTTTGATGAGTGGAGCGCTACTGGACAGGCCTTGTAGGCTTGTCTCGATCTATGGCCCTAATGTTGTCGACCCTGAATTTTTCTGCGAGGTCTGGCGCCTGACTGAATCGTTGGGGGGTGGCGCTGTGATTTGGGGAGGGGACTTCAACGTAGTTCTTGACTCGGAGAGGGATCGGGAAAGCTCAGCCAGAGCGCGACACTCTGCCGCTGCTAATGCTTTGTCGACAGTTATGAGTGATGGCGCCTTGATTGACACATGGAGGGCGAGGCATGGGGATAAGAGGGAGGGCACATGTGTCAATTATGTGCATAATAGTTGGACCCACCTAGATCGTTGGCTGGGCACGCGCAATGTGGAACTCTGGACGCGATCGGTGGAGCATTTGGCCCGGACTCTGTCGAATCACTCTCCGGTCAAGTTGGAGCTGGAGATGCCGGGGGGGGCGGCCGTAGCCTTTACCTGGCGTCTGCTACAGGGTGCACTTCCAGATGTGGCATTTTGCGAGGAGGTTCGCAAAGCTATCACTCAATATTTTGACGAGAATAGTGGATCGGTGGACTCTTTGGGAGGCCTTTAAGGTGGTTATCCGTGGAGTGTGCCTGTCAAAGCAGCATGGGGTGTTAAGGTCACTGCGGCGGGAGCTGGCCCATTTGGAGGCTCGAATTTCTGATCTGGAGGCCAAACTGGTGGTAGATTGGTCTGGTGAAATGCTAGCGGCCCTGCGGGGCGCAGTATCTCTCTATGAGGAGGCCTCTTTGCGGGAAGTTTGTTTTTTGGGGAAGTATGCCAGGGCCAGGCGATATGGTGAGAGTGATAGAGCAGGACGCACGCTGGCAAACATGGTACGCAAGCCCTGGGCTAGCAGCTATGTTACTGAAATAGATGGGTTGAAAGGTGAGCGAGTGGCTGGGATGGAGGGAGTTATGAAAGTTTTTACTAGATATTTTATGGATCTGTATTCTACTCCTTATGAGCTGAATAGTGAGGCTGCACTGGAATATTTCTCTGAGATCAGCTTGCTCTGGTTTGATGATGCACATAGAGCTTATTTTGATGCTCCCTTCTCTGTGGAGGAGGTGAATGCGGCGATTAGCGGCCTACCCGGTGATAAGTCCTCTGGATTAGATGACCTGACCCCTACTTTCTATAAAGAGTATTCTGATATACTAGCTCCTCAATTGTTGGAGGTTTACGCCGAAGCGATGGAGACTGGAGTTCTTCCAGCCTCCCTTCGGGAGGCGTTGATTGTTACGATTCTCAAGCCTGGCAAGGACCCACATAGTTGTGATTCGTACTGCCCACCCTCTATGATTAATATGGATAATAAAATCCTGGCCAAGATGATAGCGGCGCGGCTGCAGCCGTTGATGTCGTGGCTGGTGCTACCTGCCCAGTCTGGGTTTGTTCCGGGGCGGTCAATGACGCATAATCTGCGAACGTTCTTTGCGGTGATGGGCACGCTTGAGGCGGAGGAAGAGGCTGGGGCGGTGTTTTTAGACGGCATGAAGGCGTTTGACTCGCTGGCGTGGAAGTATTTATTTGCGCTGCTTGGCAGAGTGGGCCTGGGTGCGCGATTCATTACATTGATTCGGTTGTTGTACACGGACCCTGTTGCTCGATTGCGGCTGAACTGCAGTATCTAGGACCCCTTCCCGGTGGCCCGGGGGACCCACCAGGGTTGCCCCTTGTCCCCGCTCCTTTTTGCAATGGCAATGGAACCACTTGCAGCCTATTTGCGGCAACACCTTAATAACAGAGGGATGCCGTACCGGCAATGGCCTATATTAATCACGATGTACGCGGATGATATTGCGCTGTATGTTCGCGATCCGAGTAAGAACCTAGATGTTTTGCTTTATGAGATTGTTCGATTCGGTGCCTTTCCCGGCATAACGATCAACTTGTCTAAGTCGGTTGTGCTGTCTCTTACTGCGGGAACGGCGCGTTTCCTCTCTGGGTATCCCATCGAGTGGGCGAGCGGTCTGGTCAGATACTTGGGAATCTGGCTGAGCTGTGATGTTGAAACGCTTTGGTTGGCTAATTACATCAGGTTGGTAGCTTGGCTGGAAGACAGGATCGAGGTGTGGCGCTCGCTGCCGTTGTCGCTCATGGGGCGCATAGCTATTGCTAAAATGGTCGTGCTGCCAAAATGTCTGTACTTATTTGTGAACCTCCTACTGGCACTTACTGTTGGTTTTCTGCGGTGCCTTCGTTCAGCCCTGATACATCTGGTCTGGGCGGGTAGGCAGCCCAGGATTGCTTGGGAGAAGCTGACGTTGCCCTTTGAACTGGGCGGTCTGGCTGCCCCTAATTTGGAGCTCTATTATTATTGTGCGCAGGCCCACTTTGCGTACTATTAGATACGCCCTGTGCACTACCTACCACATCTTGTGCCTGAGAGCGATGCGCTGCCACGGGTCCTTGGATGTTTGTCTCGACTCCAGTCCTGTGGAGTGGATACAGTGGCGTGCACTTCCAGGGCTTGGGAGGCTTTGTTGCGACGGTCTGAGACATGTGAGCCCTTTGCTCTTGCAATGCCGGTGCTGGATGTTGCTGACGAGAGGATGTTGCGGGACGTGCGGCTGCGGGACTTCCTTGATGGCGTGGGTCTACCTACTTTGGGAGATTGGATTGAGGTGGGGTGGCTGATTCCTCCAGAGGCTGCACTTGGAGAGGGAACCAATAACGCTATGCATCGGTTATATGTCTTGCGAGTCTATACGATGCTCCTCGCTCCCGGCGACTCCGAGGACGTGTCGGGCCCTGGAGATGTTGTGGTGTGTGCAGTCGCCGCGCAAACTCATTACTAGGCTGTATGGTTGTTTGCAGGAACAGCAGAGTGATATTGCTAGGTCTGTTAAAGCCAGATGGGAACTGGACGTTGGGGAGTGCATTTCTGAAGAAGTGTGGAAGAAATGCTGTGCGCATATGAGAGCGCTGTCTCCGAACTATTGTCTGCGGCTTATCCATTTTAAATTTCTGCACCGTTTATATTACACCCTTCGAAGACTATACACTATGGGGCTGCGCGCGGATGCTGCTTGTGAAAGGTGTCCCGCCCCTGACGCTGATTTTCTACACTTGGTGTGGAATTGTGGGCGGGTGCGCGCCTTTTGGCTTGAAAGTGATGCATGTAATTGCGGAAATGACTGGTCTGGAACTGCCTCTTTCCCCTGTGTTTTCGCTGCTTGGACTAGTGGATGGGGTGCCAACGGATTCGGGGAGGCTGGTGGGACTATTGCTGCTGTTGGCTAAGCGGAGAGTGGCGATGTGCTGGGGGAGGGGCTGGGCTCCTCACTGGGCCGACTGGCTGCGAGATGTGGCGTTTTGTCAGGAGCAGTTAACGATTTTTTGGGAACTGGTCCCTGAAGGCTCCCGCCCAAGGGCTTTTTGGGCACCCTTGCGCTCCTATCTGGAGTCTCATAAATGAAATGTGTGCTTTCTTGGATGGCCATGCACATGGAAAACCCACTCTGCGTTACCGCTTGTCTATGTCATATTAGTTTGCTGGGATGGATGACTGTGCTGCCCGTGTTCCTCCCTGCCGCACTTCACTTCTTTTGTTGGTTCATTTCCTGTTCTTTTTTCCACCCTGGGAGCGTGGTAACAGCTAGCCCCTTCTTTGAGGCATGTTTCTAATGTTAAGCCCTATGGCCAGTATGTGATATGATGACCGGACCCTGTTATATTGAGTATAATTGGACTTTGTCCCTTATTACATTTAGTATTGGCTGGCTATAAGTTGATGCCTGGGCACTGCTGGGATTGTCTTTGTTTGTCTATGCCCTGCTCCTGAGCTTGTTGTTGTATGGTTATTAAACTGAATAAATAAATAAAATGAAAAAAATTAAAAACCCTACTACTGTCATCATCGCCTAACAATACTGCAGAGCAATGACTCCCCACTCCATGGTCATCCTTCAAATGTATTTATGTCGCACTCAGCCAATTTACAGAAATACCATATATTACCACAAAAACACTTCATTCTGAAACTTTAAAAGGGCTTCAGGTTCAGCTTTATTCATAATGCCACTTAGAAACAAAACAGCACAACTACGTACTTTGATGAGCCACCAGCATCCAAAATGGGTCCAAGAATACATATAGCTAAGGACATAAAGAGCCTCAGGACGTTTCTTTGCCACAAAGAATGTTTAAGATTAACTTGGGATTTGTCAGGTCCAGAACACTCTTGCACGAACCTTTCTGCATCTTAATCAACTCCTGACCAACCAGACCACCATAACCCTTAGGATTCTCTTTCTCAACATCTTATACAGTAAAATTTCACTTCCTCTCAATTAGAAACACTTGTCATTCATGGACAAGTCATCCTTAACCTTCCAAAAGTTTCTCAGTTCATCTCTCAGTTGTTTCGGATATGGCTAAAAATCCTGCACATTTGCAAAGCTCATTAAGGATAACATTTTCCTCATATTCCATACTCCATTCATCTGGTGGAGTAGCACGCTCACAACCCATAACAATTCATACAAAAGAACACTCTTACCATGCATTTGGCAGATGTTCCCTCATGGGTAGAGGACATCTGCTCAGTAATCTGCACCTTTGTTCTTGGCACACATTGTCCTTTGTAGTTGTAATCTAGTAATTGGAGACACATTCTTGTAATGTGAGGAATGGCTCTGAAAATTACACTTTAGGTCAGTATGGAGAATAAATTAGGAACCCTATACATACTTTAAATGTTTCCATTGAGCACACAAAATATATATTGGTTTAGTGGCACAGTAAGCATGGGATTCATGTTTAAGCATACCCTTGCCACTTTGATTGGTACAGCAAAAACACAAAAAATACAAAACACAAAAGTTGATGGGAAAATGCTTGCAGTTTGTTTAACCACTCGGGTAGCATCGCTGAGGTAATAACCCAACCCATTGTTCTTTTGCTCACCACACCCCCTTAGTTTTGAACCAGTCATATGCAAATCAGCCTTGACCCTGCTCCTCATGGGAACAGTTCAGTCTGAACTGTCAGGCCAAGTCCTCACTGAACCAGAACACAGTCAACCTAGTTTTGCCGTGATAAGTGCTCATCAGCAGGGTATAGCATGGTTCCAGTGGCACAGTGAGCATGGGACCCACTCCTGGGAATACCCTTGCCACTTAGGGTGGTACATCAAACACAAAAAAAGGTGATGGGAAGAATGCTTGCAATTTGTCTAACCACTGGAAATCACTCGAGTGGCAGTCCGACCCATTGTTCTTTTGCTCACCATGCTAGATCATTTTGGACCCAGCCACATGCAAATCAGCCTTGAACCTGCTTCTCATGGAAACAGCACAGCCTGGATTGTCAGGCCAGGTCCTCACTGAACCTAAATACAAGCAACCTAAGACCCATTTTACAACAATAAAGGCTCATTAGCCAGGTATAGCTTGGTTCCAGTGGCACAGTGATCACAGGACCCACATCTGGGCATACCCTTGCCACTTATGGCAGTCCATCAAACACACAAAAGGCGATTTGTTTAACCACTGGCAATCACTTAGGATAGCATCCCAAACTTGTTCTTTTGCTACCCATGCAACCATGTCCTGGTTTAGTTTTACATTTCTCCACTGCCCACAGACATGCCACCGTCCCTCACTCAACTATGAAGTATCTTTCTTCCGCAGGTGATAAAGAACAAGAAGCAAGCAAAATTGTACATTCTTGATCCTTTTCAGTAATTTGAGACAGAATAGCTCCTAATCTCTGCCACTAGGGTCTCTGATTATCAAACTACGCACTACAAGATCAAAACCCTGCAAAGGAATAGAGCAACATGCATAATCTTTAAAGGCTTCAAAACCTCTTTGCCAACTCTCATTACACTCAAATGTCTTATGGTCTTGAAGCAGTTGTCTAATATTATATGTCTGCATGCAAAATCTCATAAGAACTTGAATAAAAAAATAAAGTGCAAATAACAATCTCACTTCATCCTAAGTAGTAGGAGGGGTGCATTTTTCATGGCCTCAATGATTCCTTTTTTTTGGTAGAAATCTATGTTCACTGACTAATGATCGAAGTAGGTCACAGAATTACCTGAGTATTTGCAGTCAAACCTGTAACACTCAAGACATTAAAAATCATTCACACTCATCTTTCTTGCTCTTCTCTATTACTGTGTGTAAGTAAAATATTGTTCTGAAAAAAAACCTGATACCATCATGGTTCTAAAAAAGCCAGTACATTAAATGCTTGAATATGACAGGGGCTGATGCTAGTCTAAACACTATACAAACAAACCGGTAACACCCAAAGGGCTTTATAAATATGGTCAGTCTGCTATTATTAGGAAGGAGTGGTACCTGGTGGAATGTTGAAACTAGATTGATAGAGAAAAAAACACTTGACTCTCTTGGTCTTGGCCAAACGCCTACTGATTTTAGGTAAGGGGAATTTGTTGACTAGTATGTTTTTATTTAGATCTCATGAAAATCTATACACAGTCGTATTTACCCATTGGCCCTTCATGCCTGATCTGAATATATTTAACCATTTCAAATATTCCCGCTTATTCAAGTTTACCTAATTCAACAGCGACTTCACTTGTGATGCTTAGGGGTATGTTTCTTACTTTATGAGATGAGATACTAGGGTGGACTCTTTCCTGAGAATGTTTTTATTACAAAACCCTTGTAGCCCTTCAACTCTTCCAGAATAGCCATCAGAAAATTCATTGCACCGATTACGGCCAAAATACTCATCATCATCCAGGAAAAAACATGTGATCTCTGCTGTTAGAATCTAACACAAAGCCTAAGGCTCTCTGATCTATCCACCCTAGGACAGACAGACCTATTTCTACAACATACAGCTTCCCTAAAGCTCTTTTACCTTTAAAATAACAGGCAAGGTTATGTAACCCAACATAAGGCTCGGGCATCAATTCTTCCACAATCATACACTCAAACTTATCAGTCCATACATTCTTGTCAACACTAGTAAAAAGTGGACTGGAATTTGCAACAATCTCAATAGGAATGCTACCAATTTCCACCTCACACACAGGTTTATTTAGAGAATTCCCATTCAATGCAGAACACCACACTCAACACACACTCCATTCCAGTATCGTCCTCAGTGAACTCTAAATCAGAATCTGATTTATCCATGACACACTTTACCCTGAAAATCAATCGTCTTGGATAAAATGACATAAAACACTAAAATACTAACACTTTTGTTTAACTGCTGGACAACTCTTATCCTGAGCACAATAGTTCTTACTCCTGTAATGATAACGCTCAGAACGGTTATTTTTTATCTCTCGAGACTTCCACCATATACAATTTTTTAAATTCAAACCCACTATTAGACTTTTGGTCTTTTTTCCAAGTATTTCCCTGTGTCACTCAGAGTTCCATGTCTCTCAGATCCTACGGACTGCTTCTAATTTCCTTTCCATGCATCTCAAAATGACTGCTATGCCTAGGTTATATAGAGCGACACTACACAAAGACATTAAAACACCACTGACGTCGTGCATGTAGTAGCATAAGGCTTGTGGAGTATGGAGGCTATTAAGCATGCGAATGAGGAAAACCAACAACTTCACCCAGGCCGCAGGTGGTCATACGTAATCCCAGTATGAAACCCGCCTATCCAGATTGTCTCTCCTTGTGTCATCCACCACCATGAGTAGACAATATTTCCCTCAACTCCATCCATGTAGGAAGACCTAATGCTATTCTACCATGGACGAAGACTTTGGCTTTGAAACAGGAACACCAGTGTCCACGCAGATAGAATGGGTTCTCTGGAGTTGTGCTTGTCGCCAAATCTGTAAAGCCGGACACAACTATGTGGGTAAAGCAGTAAATTTATTAAGCAACTCCAGATAGGTCTATGCCGGACCAGAGCCATGCACCAATGGTCAAACATGAAACCTTCATAACTTAACACCCTGTAATGAAACACTATTACATTATAGTAGACATAAGAACAAGTTACTTACCTTTGGTAGCACTCTTTCTAGATACAGTATCTACCTGTGGATCCTTACCTTTTGAATATTCCCATTGCAGCAGCATTCAACTGAATTTTTTTCTTTCTAGCTCTTCATGTCTACGAGGGTGTCACAATGAAATGGCTCCACACGCGACTCGGTCAGACGTCATCGGAGCCATAAGAAGTCCTCGCCGGCATGCTGACATCAGTTTCACCCACTTTTTTTTGTGCTTTTGAGGTGAGTGGGTGAACACCAACATCGCAAACACAACATGTGTGAACTCAACACAAGAATGTATATACATTTATATATAAACATACATTTAGTATATACAATTTGCAACATATACAAAATACACACAACAATTTCCTTCTTGATATATTCAGACAGGCAACGGGGAGGCTGGTGGGTGAGTGAGGAATTCACAGGTAGATACTGTATCTACCAGAAAAAGTGTTTCAGAAGGTAACTAACTTGTACTTCTGATGTATACATTTACCCGTGGATTCCTCACCTTTTGAATAGAGTACAAAAGCAGTCCTGCACTCGAAGGTGGGTGCCTGTCTGCCTATACCAAGAAATCCTGTAGCACCAAAGAGGCAAAATGGATGTCCTTCCTCACTTCTGAGTCCAAGCAGTAGAGCAGCCGGTTGCTCCAGCCCAACTGAAACGCGTCCCTCAGCGTTCCTTGCATCGGATACTGGAGGCTGCAGAACAACAGGCAGTGCGCTTTCTTGCGAATGGCAAACAGGTCTATCTGAGATGTTCCCCATAACTGGAAGACATGAAGAACCACTGCTGGATGAAGTCGCCACTCGTGTTGCAAATCTGATGGTCCTGTGCCCAGGATCAGAGTCATATAGCCTCGCGGAAGAGAAGATACAACTCTCCTCCTCCCTGTTTGTTGATGCACCACATCGCAGCAGTGTTGTCTGTCAAAACCTGTACCGACTGACCGCAAATGGAAGGGAGGAAGGCCTTGAGAGCCAGACGTATCGCCCACAACCCCAACAGATTGATATGAAACATCTGTTCTTCCGGCGATCAAAGACCCTTGATCTCCAGATGCCCCAGATGAGCTCTCACCCTAGAGTGGAAGCATCCGTTATCACTGTGGTCACTGGAGGTGGTAGGCAAAACGGCCTCCATTGAGTTAGGTTTCCATCCAAAGACCACCACTGAAGATCTGTTGCAGTACTTCTGGAGATCATTATAGACTCCTTGAGATCTCCATTGTGTTAAAACCTCTGCTTGCGGAGGCACCACTAGAGGGTCCTCATGTGCTAGCGTGCATGAGTGGCCAACAGAATGCAGGAAGTGAACAGACTGAGCAGACGTAAGCCCTTTAGGACTGGAACAAGCGCACCATTCTGAAACATTGGAATCATAGTCTGAATGTCTTGAACTCTTTGTTCAGGAGGAAAAGCATGATTCGCTGTGGTGTCTAGTAGCGCCCCTATGAACAGGATGCACTGAGAGGGTTCCAATTGAGATTTGGGGACATTGATGGGAAACCCCAGGTTGAACAAAAGGTGAGTTGTCAACAGCAAGTGATGCTGCACCAACTATGGAGATCTGCCTTTGAGCATCCCATCATCCAGGTAAGGGAATACTGCTATTCCCCACTGCCTGAGATGTGCAGCCACCACTGCCATCATCTTTGTGAAGACTTGAGGTGCAGAAGTAAGACCAAACGAAGGACTGCAAACTGGTAATGCTGCGACCATACCGTGAAACTTTGTTGGGTAGGGAAGAGAGAGGGAAACTCCCTGAAGGAAAGGGCACACCCATTGCCAACAATGCCTAACACACAATTGTCCGTTGTTAAGACCTCCCACTCTTGAAGAAACTGAATCAACCTCCCACCTACGGGTAACACATGCTTGTGAAGGGTAGGAGAACTAGGGTTGCTTCCTTGAAAGATTAGCAGAGGAGAATGAAGTGGAGGAGAAAGAAGGCGGGTGGAGTGCACCACGTTGGTTAGCTCTCCCACGACCTCTGTAGGATCTACAGAGGGGGTAGGCTGACTGCTGTTGTTGAATGAACAACAACTGGCAACTCATTAATTGAAATAAATGCACATTCTAATTGTATACTCAAGAAAAACTGCTGTTGTTGGACGTGCTGCCTCACATGAAAGGAGGAGCTGCGTCCAAACCCCCTAAACCTACGCAAAGGTCTGTAGGTCAAGGAGACCGTCTGAAGGACTTAGCGGTGGCCTTGCTCTCCTTGAACCTCTCCAAGGCCCAATCTGCCTTGGCCCCAAACAACCTAGATCCATCGAACGGAAGATCCATTAACGTGGACTGCACATCAGGAGAGAGCCCTGATCGTCTCAGCCATGCATGGCTTCTGTTGGCGATTGAAGTCCCCATAGCCCAGGCAACAGAGTCCACTGTATCCAGGCCTGATTAAATAACCTGTTTTGCTGCTGCCTGACTGTCCTGCAACAGTTCCGCTAAATGACTCTGAACATCCTGCAGCAGTTTGGGAATGATCTCTTTGACTGAATCCATCAGCGCGTGGATGTATCTGCGCAATAGGCAAGTGGCATTGACTGACTTTAACGCCATACTTCCACATGAAAATATCTTTTTTGCCAACTGCTCAATCCTCTTTGACTCCCTGTCAGCAGGAGTCACTGAAAATAACCTGGTGCAGACCTTGAAAAGCATGAAGCTTGTCGCACAGGCTTTCATGTGTCAGATGTTGGCTCAGAAACTGAGACTCCCCTGGTGCTGCCATATACCTCCTGGCAATGGATTTCGAAACTGCAGGAGTAGAAACAGGTTTATGCCACAGATCTAGGACTGGCTCCGACAAAGTCTCATTGAACGGCAGCAGGGGTTCTGATGTTGCAGAGGAAGAATGGAGGACCTCTGTTAAAATGTTCAATATTAATTCTGTAGTGGGCAGTGGTAAGTCCAGATGTTCTGCTGCCTTCCTAATTACCCCATGATACAAGGTAACCTCTGGAGGGGGTATGCCCCCAGGGGATAATAATTCCCATCCAAGGGATGTGTCCAGCCCACTCTCCACCTCAATGCCTTCAAACTTCTGGAAATACATTGGAATCTCCCCTTCTTTGAGGTCCTGATACTGCTGGTCCTCTAAATACTGTTGCTCCTCCAAGAGCCTCAAGGCTTCCTTCCTGGATCTCCACCTGGATTCCAGCCGCGGCATCGAAAGAGAATGCGCTGGCGTCGATGAAGCCTGTTGCGGTGCTGGCAAAACTGGGGTTGTCGCCGGGACCTTACTCCTGGCAGGAGTAGAACAAAATCTATCCGACGTCAGAATCGGCACCGGTGGCAAGACAACTGGTGTTTTTCTCAGTGCTGTTACAGACTAAGGATACGGGGCCGTAGGCATGAAATAAAAGGAGCCTGGCTATACGGCGTCAGGAAAACTCCCAGGGAGAAGGCCAATGGACCCATGGGGCCCAAAGGTGCACCAGAGTAGGCCATAGCTCTATTAAAAATGCTAAATATAGCATTTAAGAAGTTGGTAGGATCCGGCCTTGGAGAAAACTGCACCACTGGACTCTTGGGTGACATCGAGATCTCCACTAAAGACAGAGCCGCTGATACCTCAGGAAACTTTGGTTGTGGAAGAGTGTCACTTCCCAAGTCGAGCAGCGACAGGACTTTGAAGCCAGAGACAAAGAGCGAGGGGTGATATCTCGGGATGAACGACACCATGAACTATGATGACCCTGCTTCTTGTGCGACTTCGAAGTCCTATGGGACGATTTCTACGATGGCCCCACTTCTCCTTTTTAGCTTCCACCAGGAACAACTTTGCCTCCCTTTCTTTGAATGCCTTTGGGTTCATGCTCTGACACTTAGAGCATCCCCGACGTCGTGATCCGAACTTAGGCAGTTCTCATTCGGGTCAGTGACAGACATGTGACCTCCACACTTTAGACAGGATTTGAAGCCTGACTTCTTCAGTGGAGACATTGTCGCACAAACAAAACTTTGACAATGAAGATCCTTCGAAACAGTGCAACCACACAGAGAGGTAAAAAAAAGTTAGAGTCGAAGACGCAGAAAAAAAGGGAACTGATGTCAGCATGCTGGCGAGGATTTCTTTTGGCTCTGATGGCCTCAGACGGAGTCTTGTGCAGAGCCATTCCATTGTGATGTCCATGTGGAGAGCTAAAAAGAAAATATTTTGGTCAAATGCTGGGGCAATGGGAGTATTGAAAAGGTGAGGAATCCGTAAGTTGATGTATCCCTCAGAAATATACCTACTAGAAGATAACACAACATAAATCTAGTATTCCTAGGGTCTGATTCACAACGGTAAACTTACACTTTTGTATCAGTTTACAATTATTTGGTATTCACAAAGGGATTTACTAGTAGGATCTTTACGACTGCGGAGTCACTGCACATATATACAAACTGAGGTTCTAAAGATACTACTAGCAAAATGCCTATGTGAATACTAAACAACTGTAAACATACACAAAAGCGTAAGCTTACCTTTGTGAATCAAGCTGTTAAATTCAAAGATCCAGAGTCAGGAATATATTTTCTGAAAGTTTATTGAGAACACAGCTCAGTACCTGCCTCTTCCTAGGCATACAGCTCCTAACTCCCACATTCTAGACTCAGAACAATATAGTAGTCACTGGCTTGACAGCTACATTAAAATACATGCATTTGCAATGCAAAGGGTCTCGCGTTTGCTCGTGTTAGAGCTGATAGCGTTGTAAACTCCTAACCCGACTTTTTACTCGTAATAAAACCTATCGGCAAAGGTGCATTTATGTACGTAACCGGAAAAAGTGTAATTAACTGTGTAACAGGTATGTAAAGCGCTCGACTTCTGCCAAGCGAGATCGCGCTGGGAAAATTGAGAAAAAGTAGTCCACGAGCCGGACGGAAAACAGCAAGCCTCACATGTTTTCTGTACTTGGTCGATGCGCTCGAGAAGGGCTATCCACCGGAAAAGGTGTGACGTATGCATGCCTTCCACTAATGAAATCAAGCAGATTCTAACAGGCAAGCCCACCAGCCAGTGAAAGACACTGACGTGACGTGGACAGGGCTCCGAGCCCTTTTTAATTCCTAAAGCGTCTCGCTAAGCGAAACGCATGCGCAAGCGCATGCGACGCAGGCTCGCCCCTAATAAACAATATGCTTTAAAGCAACATGAACATAAAAGCATACAACACAGGCCCAAAGTGTTTATCTTACTGGTGGCTATCTCATCCGCAGCGTGCTGGAAATAGCAGGTTGTGAAGCGGAGGAGGCCCTTGCAGAAAAGGCACCATGAAGGGAAACCTGCTAGCTCAAGAAAAACACTTAAAAGGAGGAGGGGGATTTACTTGCAAAATTATCAGTCAGCCACTGCAAGTAGTTGTGCGCACTTAGGTAAAACGAAGGAAATTACTACAAAGTAGTGTAAACTTGGAGCACAAGGTATGAAAAGAAGGGGAAATACTGCTAATCAAAAGGGAGAAGAGTGCTCAAATGGCTGTTTGGAAGTCTGAATAAAGAGGCTAACCCTTTTCAAGACCTTTCTCTTCCTCTCAGATTTCATTTAAGACCTCAACGCCATACTTCCAGATGAAAAGATCTTTTTCACCGACTGCTGTCTGGTTTTAGGCAGAATAAACTTGTGATCTATGAGGCTGCTGGTGAGAGACTGCGGGGGTGCGATGGACAATCAACTGCTGGTGTGAAACATCAGACTGCCAGCGAGCTTGACACAAAAGAAAAGAACACTAGAATGCTGTGAATGTAAGATAGAGCAGTGGGAACAAGTGATTTGTCTTGAAGCTGAGTAGTGCCATAAATACATTGACCCCACTTCATGTGATGTCAGCACAAAAAGCAAAAGGCATATGGGGTCCACTGAGCCATAAAAAGGACTGCAATGAAATAGTGCCAGATAGCATCCACCCACAGTGGCAGTGAATCAGAATGGGCACACTTAGCAACGGAGGGGTATCTTTGCCGATTGTGGAGAGTTATGAATCGTCCAAGTGTGATATGTATACTTTGGCCACTGTTTTGAAAGCGGTATACAGAACCACTAACTACACTGACTGTACCCTACTTAATAGTGGTCTGCTAAATCAGGTATGTATGGGGTAAATTGTGTGTTATGTGCTGTAATCACACAATGGTAAAAGAATTGTCACCTTATGTACTCATAGTTATTTTTATCCCAATCTGAGCCCCTACCCGTGAATATGAAAACAATGTCAAGCAAATGGAGGTTACGTATGGAGTATCATCACAATCAATTCATACTGTTCCTCACACTAATCAGTGTCAGTAGTGACATAAAACACCCTACTATACTCAATGCTCATTCCACTCTCAATATGTGTCTTCTATCACAGAGCAAGCCATGCTGGCAAATAGTGAGAAAAAAGGGTGCCATGTATAAACTATTGCTAGAAAGTGGGTCTCTAGTTAGCAGAGGTATGCACCCTGTATGCGTAAGCACAAAAATCCTAGTCAGAGTAAGCCACGACACAGCGTAAATTATCCTGTGCTCACCTGCTGGTAGCTTGGCACAGAGCAGGAAGGCCTAACTTGGAAGGCATTGTGCAAAGTATTTGTGTAATAACTCAGTGAAAACACCACAAAAGGACTCCATACCAGATTAGAAAAATAGATTATGATTTTATAAATAAAATAAGACCATAACGACGATAATCTATTGTGTAGAAGTTGAGATGAATTTTTAAAGAATAAATGCAAAATAGAGCTTAGAAGAAAATAATGCTTTTAGGCGTTACTTTAGGTTGCATTGGACCGGGGGAAAGTCAAAGCTAGGAACGACTGCAATGGAGCACAGGCCAGCTACAAAACCCACGCAGGCCTCGGGGAACAAAGTAGCTTTCCCTGGTTGCAACATCGATCTGTCCTATGCAGTGATGGTAATGTGCTGGTTCCAAAGACAAGTGCTGGAGCCGAGATGCGTTGGTTCTGAAGTGCGGTTTCTGCAAGCAGTCAAGGGATGCAGCAATCTCTGTAGACTGCTGTGGTGGCGAAGCAAGGTTCCAATGCATTGCCTCTCAAGGAAATGTGTTGCTTCAGAGTGATGCGCTGGTTCTGCTGGCTAAATGCAGACAGGAAATGCATTGATTTCTGTGAAGCAAGTATCTGGGTCCAATTCTAGTGACCCAGGCACTGGGGTAGAGACTTTAATATCCCTGCATCTAAAGCCACAAGAGGCAAGCCAGCAAGCCCTTGAAGATCACTTGTGGTGCTAGGCAGATTCCAACTCTCCCTTAGTAGGGTCAGACAGCAGCAAGCAGAAGGGCAAAACAGCAGAAAAGCATTCCTTCTAGGTCAGCAGTTCAGCAGAGTAACAGTCCTTGTTGCAGCACAGCACTTCTTCTGAGAGAGTCCAGTTGTAGGTCCAGAAGTGTCTGATCTGGTGGGGCAGAGAAGTAGTTCATATACCCAGTTGTGCCTTTGAGCTGGGGGAGACTTGAAAGAAGGGTCTTTAAAGTGCACAGAGGTCCTTTTTTCTTAGCCCTGGCTCCAGACTCAGTAGGGGGTAATCAGCCCTTTTTGGGGGAACATACACTGCCTACTCAGGTGTAACTGTTATCCCCTCCCGCCCTTCCTGCCTAGGAAGAGACATCAGAATGCAGTCCTCAGACACACCTAATCTTCCTGTGTTTGTGGCTGTTTAGAGGGAATGCACAAAATGTGTCTGTCACCCACCCCAGATGTGTATTGGAGACAGGCTGCAGGTACACAAAGCTGTAAGAGCAGAGAAATGTACACTTTCTAAAACTGGCATTTCTAAATAGTAATAGTAAATCCGACACCCACTAAAGAGGACTCATCATTACCATGCCAAAGATATGAAACGTGATACAGCTACTCCCTTCTAATCAGGAATTACAGCTTAAAAGTATTTCTAGGAATTCCCAACGTTATCCTATGAGAGGAGTAGGCCTAACAGTAGTGAAAACGAATTTGGGAGTTTTCCACTACAACAACATGTAAATCTTAAAAGTACAAGTCCTACCTTTTGGTTACACTGCATCCTGCCCTATGAGCTACCTAGTCACCTGAGGGGTAACTTCTATGTAATAAAAGGGGAGTTTAAGACTTGGCAAGGGGTTTTAAATGCCAAGTCGAAGTGGCAGTGAACAGCATAAAAGCCTGAGACATGTTTAAAGGGGTACTTATGTGGGTAGCGCAATCAGTGTTGAGGGCCACTGGTAGCATTTAATTTACATGCCCTTTGCACATGTAGTGCACTTTACTAGGGACTGATAAGTAAATTAAATAGGCCAATTGAGTATGAGCCAAAATTACCATGTTGAGGGGAGAGAGCACAAGCACTTTAGCACTGGTCAGCAGTGGTAAAGTGCATAGAGTCCTAAAGCCAGCAAAAATGAGGTCAGAAAAATGGAGGGAGGCAGGCAAAAAGTTGGGGGAAGACCACCCTAAGGCTGTCAGGTCTAATAACTATCACAGAGATCAGCATTCTCACCATATAACATAAGGCATAAGTTACCCCCTTTCCTACATTTTAAAGATATTGCAAGTTACCAAGGAGTTTCATAATCATATAGAGGAACGAGGCCAAAGGCTGAGTTCCTTTATAAGGTTATGGAACTCTGAGGTTGAAATATCCTTATCATGTATGACGGGGGGGTAAGTTGTCCTATATAATAATACATGGCCACGCCATCACCTTTCCCACAAACTACTTAAAACGTTAGTGCGTAGCTCTTTCATATAAAAGAGTGAGCACGTTTACAAACATCAATAAAAATTATTGTCTAGTGCAAAATTAAGCACATCGAAAACTGGTCGATATTTGTTGCAAACAGATATGAGAAACAGTTTAATACAAGTAGTTTTTTTTTTAAAGAAAAGAAATCTGAAGTATCATAAAACATGTAGAAACATGCAGAAAATGCTAGATTTACTCTATCTTTGGAGTGCAAAAACACACATAGGCCCTCATTACAACCCTGGCGGTCGGTGTTAAAGCGGCGGTAATAACGCCAACGGGCCGGCTGTTAAAAAATGGAATCACGACCGTGGTGGAAACCGCCAACATAGACAGCTACTTTAACAATCCGACCGCCATGGCAGTAGAAACAAACACCACGGCGGTAACCGCCAACAGACAGGCGGAACACAATGTACCGCTCACTGTATTACAACAGGCCTATCCGCCACCTTGTCCGGGGCGGTAAAAACGCCATCAAAAGCACGGCGGAAACAGGACTTGGAACGGAATCCACTCACCTCTCGACACCCAACAAGGAACCAGGACGCCATGGAGCCCGAGTTACAGGTCCTGCCCATGTTGGTTTACCTCTTCTTCTACCAGGAGCAACAAAGACGACGGCGACGACCACGGTGAGTACTGCACCTAGCACACAGGGGAGGGGGGGAGGAAAGAGAGAGTGACACACACACACCACACGCAACACCCCCACCCCCACCCTCAACCACAACAACATACACACAAATACATGCATCAACATTACATTTTCACCCCTTCACCCCCTGGAAGAACGCAAGTACAAAATGAAATGATTGTAACGAGTGTAATCATCGAAAAATCAGATAGGCCAAGATAACTTTACATCATCAGTATATACAAATATGTACAGCAACTACACAAGTCCGGATAGTGTTCCAATCATTGTCCGTGGACCAGTGGTCCCAAAATGCATGGGTGAAGCCCACACATGATACCTGACTCGAAACGGAGAGAACACTGCTGGGGCATCAGATCGAAAATAAACAGCCACCTCAGGAGGAGGGGGAGGAGGGGGCACCTCAGCCGGATGAACGGACTACGCCACTGCTCCACGAGGGGGCTCTATGCCCACAGTTTGGTCCTGGGGAGTGCAAAGACACAGTCTCTTAAGTCTCTCAAGTGGGTGGTTTGCCCACTGCTTTATCCTGGGGAATGCAAAGCCACAGTCTCTCAAGTGGGTGGTTTGCCCACTGCTTTATCCTGGGGAGTGCAAAGCCACAGTCTCTCAAGTTTTTGACATGTTCCACTGGTTCTGGAGGGGGCTTTGTGCCCAGAGTGCTTCATCCTGCCAAGGACTGTGTGAGTGGATGCTTTTCTCCACTGGTTCTGGAGGGGGTTCGTGCCCAGAGTGCTTCATCCTGCCATGGATTGGGGTAGTGGATGCTTTTCTCCACTGGTTCTGGAGGGGGCTTGGTGCCCAGAGTGCTTCATGCTGCCAAGGATTGGGGTAGTGGATGCTTTTCTCCACTGGTTCTGGAGGGGGCTTGGTGCTGAGAGTGCTTCATCCTGCCAAGGATTGGGGTAGTGGATGCTTTTCTCCACTGGTTCTGGAGGGGGCTTTGTGCCCTTAGTGCTTCATCCTGCCAAGGATTGGGGTAGTGGATGCCTTTCTCCACTGGTTCTGGAGGGGGCTTGGTGCCCAGAGTGCTTCACATGCAGTGTGGCAGGTCCCATTCCCTCACCTGGGTGTGTGTGCCACGAGATTGCCTAGGAACAGGTAGCATGATATTCCATGGAGTCAGAGACACACTCCACCCTGCTGCGATTTGCCTGCCACGTGCTGGTACTAACATCGCTGGGTGTCGTGCCTCATGTATCCTGTGCAGGGTCCAGGACGTCTCCTGCAGCCTCGGACGGCTGTCCACTGGGAATGTTTGCCATGTCGGCTGTGGTGGCACTGTCTGAGCACTTCGCGGGGCTGGTGGCGGTGGTTGCGGCGGTGTCTGTGGCGGAGATGCTGCCGGTGGTGAATGTGTCAGCACCTGTGGAGGGAGTCAGCAGGACGTCTCCTGCAGCCTCGGACGGCTGCCCACTGGGGATGATGCTGGGGACTGTTGCTGAGGCAGCAGACGTGCAGGTGGCGGTGTCCACCGCCGCACAGGTTGCTTTTCAGGTTGCCAGAAGGGGTGACTCTAGTCCCTCAGCAGGAGGCTCCGTGCCGTCCTGACTTCCCCTTAGCTTTGTGTCCCTTCCCCACCTTGGATGTCGTTGCTGGTCCCTTGGCACTGTCCCCTTTTGGCTTGGAGGAGGCCTTGCTGGGCGGCTTTTCCCTACGCCATGTGGGCACCTTCTTCACTTTGGCAGGTGGCGGAATGGGCTGATTCTTGGCCTGACTAGGTGGCACACTGGCAGCCCTGATGGGTGCCGCCCGCGATGTGGCAGGACTTGCTGAGACCACAGTGCAGGAGGATTTGGTGGCTGATGTGCTGGGACCTGGACATCCTGGCCTTAGGGGAAGGACGGGGGGAGGTCAAATGTTAGCCAGGAAACATTTTTTAGACACACTGGGACGGTAAGATGGAGGGGGTTTGGGAGTGGAGGAAGAGGTAGTGGTTGTAGGAGCTGTACGTCTGCTGAATTTGGGTGAAGGTGCATGGGCCGGAGGCTGTTGTGAGGTGGATGGCTCTTGGGTGGGTGTGTGCCTGCGTTTGTGTACTTTGGGAGGAGGGCTCACAGACAAACTGGGAGAGGACACAGGGGACATGTGCATGGTAGTGGGGGTGGTGAGTGCACCCAAGCGGTGTGTGGTGATGGGCGTGCTGGTGATGGAGGTAGTGGCTGCGGACTTAGTGCATGCAGGTGTGAGTGGAGACGAGACAGGGAGGGAGGAGGAGGACGTGGAGGAGGTGGACACAGTGGAGGCAGTGGTGCTTAAATAGGTGTCTGGGTATGGGAGAGCCCCTAAGGTTTGGAGGGTGTCTAACACTTGTCCCTCGATATTTGCAGGTGACTCTGGTTACCCCAACATCATCATGCAATACTTCCAGTGAGACACAGGTAAGAGGATGGCACTGCTTCTCACATCTCATACTACTGTAGGACATAGCATAAATCTGCCTTTTTACCTCTGTGTATGGACCCTGACATGTCACTTTGCCTTTCCATTTCACAGATCTGGGTCCCACTTTGTGCCCTCTGCAATGTTTACTGCTGCCCAACAACTGTGTAACACTGGTATGTGAACATGAACATATTGACATTGCTATATTTCTGAGAGGCTGCAATTACACATTTGTGAAAGTACAGACTGACCCCAGATTGATTTATGATTCAAGGGTGTTTATTTCTGTGCTAATAAGTGGAGGTGGGTGTGCATTCGGCTGGGGTGATGGTGGAGGAATGTCCATGGTAGAGTTCAGTCTCTTGGTCTCACAGGTGTATTGTCCAAGGGGGCATAGGAAGTGGAGCCCGTTTGTGTGCCACTGTGTCCCTCATGGTGTTGGCCAGGTCTGCCAGCACCCCTGCAATGGTGGCCAGGGTGGTGTTGATGGACTTCACGTCCTCCCTGATCCCCAGGTAGTGTTCCTCCTGCAGCCGCTGGGTCTCCTGAAACTTGGCCAGTACCGTGCCCATGGTCTCCTGGGAATGATGGTATGCTCCCATGATGTTGGAGAGTGCCTTGTGGAGAGTGGGTTCCCTCGGCCTGTCCTCCCCCTGTCGCACAGCAGTCCTCCCAGCTTCCCTGTTATCCTGTGCCTCTGTCCCCTGAACCGTGTGCCAACTGCCACTGACCCCAGGTCCCTGATTGTCTTGGATTGGTGGGTTTGCCTGGGGTCCCTGTAGTGGTGGACACAATGCTGATTGACGTGTCCTGGGGACAGAGGAATGTGCCCGCTGGGTGGGTGCTGTGTTGGTGTCTCCTGAGGGGGGAGGCTTTGTGGTGGTTTGTGACTGTGGCAGGGGAACCGACTGTCCAGAGGTCCCTGATGGGCCGGGCTGGTCATCCAGATCCAGGCGTGCAGAACTGCTGTCATCACTGTGGGCTTCTTCTGGGGGTGGGAGGGGGGGAATGGATATGTCTGGCACCTCCTGTCTGGTGACGTTGGGTATGAGTCCTGTTGGGGTGTAAATGCATAGTTTTTGTATCTGTGTGTGCCATCTTTGCATTGGGTGAGTTACCCTCTACTCTTGTGCTTGCATTGTTGTGTTTGCCATTGAGTGATTAGTGTTTTGGGGTCTGTGTGGGTATCTGTACTGGACATACTTTGGTAATGGGTGTCCATGCTTTGGTGTTGCATGCAGGGCTTGGTATTGGGATTGGTGGGTTGTGATAGTGGGGCATATGTGAGGTGTTGGAGTGATGGGGGTGAGGGTGGGGGTATGTGATGGCATGCAGGTGGGGTGGGGGATGTAGTAGTAAAGTTTGACTTACCATAGTCCAGTCCTCCTGCTACTCCTGTGAGGCCCTCAGGATGCAGTAGTGCTAAGACTTGGTCCTCCCATGTTGTTAGTTGTGGGGGAGGAGGTGGGGGTCCACCGCCAGTCCTCTGTACAGCAATCTGGTGTCTTGAAACCACAGAACGCACCTTCCCCCATAGGTCCTTCCACCTCTTCCTGATGTCATCCCGTGTTCTTGGATGCTGTCCCACTGTGTTGACCCTGTCAGCGATTCTCCGCCATAGCTCCATCTTCCTAGCAATGGAGGTGTGCTGCACCTGTGATCCGAAAAGCTGTGGCTTCACCCGGATGATTTCCTCCACCATGACCCTGAGCTCCTCCTCAGAAAACCTGGGGTGTCTTTGAGGTGCCATGATGTGGTGTGGGTGATGTGTGAGGTGATGTTTGTTGTGCTGTGTGAAATGTTGTGTTGGTGTGTGTTCTTTGAGGTGCGTGGATCTTGTATGAGTGATGGTGTGGTGTGCTTGTGGATGCTGGTGTAGTGTTTGCTATTCTCTCTCTCTGCCTCTTCACAAAAATGTCGGTGTAAGGGGTTGTGGGTAATGTGGATGTGTGTTTTTATTGTGGTGTGGGTGTGGTGTGTGTATGTGTATCAGGTGTGTGTATTTCGATTTGTCCAATGTGGTTGTGTTTTGGCCAATGTGGTTGTTTTTTAAATGTGTGTGTATTTTGAGCACGGCGGGGTGTACCGCCAATGGATTACTGCGGTTAAAAGACCGCCGCAATGATTCGTGGGTCGTGATAGTGTGGGCGTATTCTTGTTGGCATCACAGTGTGGGTTTTGCTATAGCCAGTTTATCACTGACCTTTGGTGTGGCGGACTTGTGTGGGTGTCTGTATTGTGGCGGATAACGAGATGTGGGTCGTAATACCTGTAGCGGATTTCCGCCACGGTATGTTGGCGGCCTTCAGCACGGCGGTAAGCGGGATTTACCGCCAGGGTTGTAATGAGGGCCAAAATTCTTTCTGCTTGTCTTTGTAAACTTTTAAAATAAAGCCGAAGAAAGAAAAGCAACCTTTTTATTGTATACTTTAAACAGCTGTTTTAATTATGCTCCATGACCTCACCTCCCTTTCACCTTGGTTGCCGGCTGGACTGTAAAAACCTTATAATAGTGAGTTCTGACAACTTTTCTTTATAATCAGCGACTTGGTGAGTCACAAGTTGCTGATGATAAAGAAATGAGTGACTGCCATTTATATATGGAGTCCCTTGTATGATAAGAAATTAGAGACAAGCATTTATACAGGGATTGCCGAATCCCAAGTATTATAATAGAATAATGGAGGGGACAGCACAGTAACTCTCTGTGGTCACACAGTTGAGGACTTCACTTCCTTTGAGTGGCTAATTCCTCCTGATCAGCTAGAACTGCTGTGGTCATCAGTCGGTTGAAAGCAGAGGGAGCAACCAAACACGGTGCTTGAGTCCAGTGGTCTGTTGCTGATTCTCCTGAGGAAAATGGTCACTGATATTTGGGGCTGCTCACAAGTTAACCTGATTTCCTAGTTCTGCACCTCAACATAGAAGCTTTCCAGCAAGGTCAATTAACAAATAGATTTGATAGCTGTGATCAGAGAGATCTTAAAATATAACTTAATTCATTTAATGTGACACACTAGCTTTGTCAGACTAATTGTTTACTGTGCGCTCGCAAGTCCAGCACAAAGGGCTAGTGGAAAAGACAAAAAAGTATATTGTACCCTTTGTAAAAGTGGCAGTAATAGAAGGAGGAGGAAAAGTAGGAGGATGATGTCAGTTTCCCGTCTAAACAACTGTTTCATCTGAAAAATATCTACAATGGACTTCAACCCGCATCCTATGTCGCAATCTGTTGAGCATCTTAAATGCAAATATATCCCTAGGTACATACTAGTGCCCTCACGGATGATCTTCTTGACAAACGAGGTAAGTGGATTGTCTGACAGGGGAGGGTGTGTGCATGTGTGAATGCTGTGAATGCAGGGGAGAGGGAAGTGTTTGTGAGTGTGTATCTGCGTGTGTGAGTGATTGTGTGTGGACGGGGTGAGTGTTTGTGTGAGTGGACGGGGAGAGCGGGTGAGTGCGTGAATGTGGTACAGGGTGTGTGTGTGTGAATGTATGTATGCGCATGGGGAGGGGGAAGTGAATGCGTGCGTGTATGCGGTGCAGGGGTGTGATTGTATGTATGCGCATGGAGAAGGGGGAAGGGGAGTGAATGTGTGAGTGTATGCTGTGTTTGTCAGTGTGAATGGGTGTGTATGCCGCGTTTGCGTGGGTGTGTGTTTTTGTGTAGAAGTGTGTGAGTGCATGTGTGCGGGTATGTCGACGTGTTTGCTAGTATATCCTGGCAACAGAAATGCTTATTCCTGTCACCAGGGTGCAAGACCGCCAGTTTTTTCTGGCGGTGCGACCATCAGAAAAATGCTGGTCATCTCTAGCCTTGTGATACCAATGGTGGTATCACACCATCCTCTGTGCTGGAGGTACTCATCTCCAGCCCGGCGGAACCCAGTAATGTTGCAGGATGGATGGAGGCTCGGTGGTTTGGCTTCGGCCAAACCGCCAAACTCTTAACTTGGAGGTATTCACCGGCGGCCTGTCGTCGGTGACACCACAACAGCCACCCTGGCGGTCAAGATGAAGGCCATAGTCTATCACGGCAGATTACTTTTAATATATTGGATTGACAAAAACATTTCTTCTCGAATGGATTCTTCCAAGATTTATAAGCTATATCTGTTAGGCAAAAAAAGTAGGAAAAAAACCCTAGGCCCTCATTACGACTTTGCCGGTCTTCAATGAAGACCGCCAAAGCCGCGGGCGCCGGGAGACCACCAGGGCTGGTGGTCTTCACCCACCATATCACGCGTAGTGCTGGATTTCCACCACACTTTGGGCGGAAAGCCATCAGTATTCGTGCTGGCGGGTAGAGGCATTCTGGCGGTTCCACCACCGGTAGGACACTGCCCGTTGTTTTATGGGCCATAATACAGTCTGGTGGTGTCCTGCTGGCGGGGCGCTGCCGATGGTGGAAGCACCCCTTCCCGTTCCCTGCTGGACGACCTTCTCCCCGGAACAGGTGAGGTGATCGTCCGAAAGGGGAGGGGTTGGCAGGGTGGGGGGTATTGTGTGTGCATGTATGAGTGTGTGGTGTCTGCGTGTGTGCATGAATGTGTGTATGCGTGGTTGTATGCGTGTCTGAATGTTGTAGTGAGTGCGTGTCTGCATGTAAGTGTGTATATGTGTATGGATGCGTGCTTAAATGCATGTGTGAATGTTGTTGTGAATTCCTGTATGGATGTGTGCTGGAATGCATGTGTGAATGTTGTGAATGCGTGTATGTAAGTGTAGGTGAATGGGTGTATGCGTGGTACCTGTGGGTGTCTGGGTGCATGTATGTGTGGCGCTGTGGCTAAAGGGGGTGGGGGGCACTGTGGCTTAAGGGGGTGTGGGGGGTCTGTGGCTTAAGTGGGGCAGGGGGAGTCTGGTGCTTGCTGTCACCGGTAGCCTTTCCGCCATGGTTTTCATGGTGGTGCTACCACCATGGAAACCATGGCGGAAAGCCGGCTCCTAATACCACTGGCAGTCTTCTGCGGACCACTGGGTTGGAGATGATCATCTCCGACCCCGGCGGTTCCGACTGCCATGGCGGTATGAGTAGAGATGTGGCCACACTCAAACTGTGGTGGTCTTCACCGCCGCCAGGGACAAAATGAGGCCCACAATGTCTCTCAATAAGAAAATAAATATAGATTAAAAGAAAGAACTCCGACCCTGCATCTTAATTTTTCCCACCAACTTTAACAGATTTAACCATAATGTTTGGTTTCAACTTAGCTGTCTTAGTTCTTTTTCTTGATTCCCAAAACCTGAGCTTGTGAATGATTCTCTCTGTTTGAAAAGGTTTTACTTAGGATAAAATATGTTCCGTTAAAAGTTTGGAATATTTCCCTTTAGTCTGTGTTTTCCTGCTGATTTTTCAGTGATATTTCAATTTCTTTCGCATTTTTTTTCCTTGGGTAGGTCTTTAAGGTCTCTCTTCTCCGATTTGTGAGGTCATAGCTTCACGATAACAGCAGACATCAATGGAAATTGCTTTTTGTAAACACTGTAGCAAGTTCAAGCCTAATGCCCTCAGGGAATCAGGAATTAATGGTCTGACTATACTACATGTGGAGGATCCTTAGCTCATGAAACACTTACAGCAGAGGCTTATGCTCCCACCTTTAAAGAGTACCTCAAAGGTGGCTATAAGACCCAAGTAATTTCCACTTGCAAATTTTCCAAAAGGAATCCCTATCCTCTTTTGTCCTTTGGATTTGATTGGAACACAGCCCTGAGGTGAGCAAATAGTCTGCATCATGTTCTTGGTTTGCTTTTCGCGTGTAACTCCTTCTTCTATTTGAACAGTTCTACAACCTTTAGAATAGAGTTGGGATCATCTGTCTCTGTGCTATGGTAATGTTAGAAATAACACCAACTGAGGAGCTTTCTGATTAAGCTTTGGTTATTTGCAGAGGGAAAACTTGAGCTCTGGTGGAGCAAGTAAAGGATAGCTACCATTTTGCCTTAAAAGACAGCTTTCCATGGTGGCTGAATACTTGTCGAGTCACCAGATTTGGGGGGCGGACTGGCACTCCAAACATTGGCAGGTCTATAGCACATAGAAGTAGTAGCCAGCTCTCCACTGGGCAGGGACGTAACGCAGGCCCATGCAGCCCCTGCAGCGAAGGAAGCCTCCATGCATCAGGTGCCCACACACCCTTCAGAGGAGCCCCATTCTGCCCATGGCCAATGGATAATTGTGAAGAACTTAGGGGCCCCTCTTCACATTGAGTATAGGTGCCCCATCATTTTACGTTATGCCACTGCCTCTGAGCATTCCTAGAGATATACGGGGCTCGAGGTGAGGTGGAGCTTTTCACTTCTGGGTTGAATTTCCAGTAGCCCAAGTATTTCAACTGGAGGCTGTACCAAGTGTACCAGTTGACAGCAGTTGACACGTTCTTGCAGAACAAGAGCACAGTGATCTTTTGCAACGATTCCAAGGATGGTGGCTGTAATCAGGAGGCAGACAGTAAGACGATCTTGATGGCACCCTTGTGGCAATCTCAAGTGTGGTTTTCTTTTCAGGAACATTTCCAGGATTCTAAATTCTTCCTTCCTCATTTTCCAGCCCTGTTGACACATCACTGTGGGGGGTTGCACCAGTTTGAGCTAGTGGGGACACTCCAGTTAATAGCGTTGTATTTTACAGAGGATGATGGTTGGTCTTAGGCTTATCGGCGCAGGTTTCCTCACTTATTCGCCGAGCACAGGCAGAGAGTAAGTCAAATGTTACAGTTTAGCATGGTAACAGTGGACATATTAGTGACTTGAAGAGGATTGTGATCCTACTGAGATCGGAATTGCCAAAGTCCTGAATTTCTTTTCAAAGCTGATGGATGCAGGCTTGGCTTACATGGGAGTCAACGCCTTTAGGTTGATGATATCTGCAGGACAAAAAAGAGTCAATAATGTTCTGGTTGGCAAACATCTACAGGTTTGTTGCCTACTGAAAAGAGGCTTGTTTTTCAGTTCCTCTCGCCCGAGCCCAAATACCCAAATATATTAAAGTATGGGACGTGAACAGGATCCTTCAATACCTTCTCAGCCAGCCCGAAAATGAATATCTTTCCAGGAAGACACTTTCAGCAAAGTTGGTTATATTGTGTTTTGGGTCCAGAAAATGGGAGTTGGATGTTCGGGCTCATTACATTTCAGGTAAGGAGATTACCCAGATGGATTGACGTTTACCTCTGTCAGCAACAGTGCATGGTTTACCTCTGTGGGCTTAATACAATTCAAAAATTCCTACTTGTCAGATAGGATATTTGATATTTTATGTCAGGATCTGAGGCAAGGATTGTTCATGTCCAAGTTCTATTTAATGGACAACCAAAACAGCCACTGTAGGAGAGGCAGTCACTTAGAATAGATAATGACTATTGCAGAGTCACTTATGGATTCATTGTCTGAGAAATTATGCCGCACCTGCTATGGCAGTGCCTAAGCTTTTAACATGTAGACTCTGGGACCTCCGGTCCTGACACATAATGAACTAGAAAGCAATCTATTGACCATATCGCGAATCTTAGTGGAGTTGAGAAAGCTCTTCCACTACGCACAAAGATTCACTACTGGTTTTGTCTTCGCCTGTTACATTTTTGCGGTGTGCTGTTTTTGCTCCACCTAGAACCAAATATTACATTGGCCTTCCTGAAATGGTGCAAAGGCAGGGTCACTGGAATTATGTGGCAGTGGAGTGTCAATTTATGTGGCAAAGTTAAGTAAATTATACATCAAGGAAAGGCAAAGAACGAGACATGCTATGTGAATAAAGGTAATTTATGTAAGACATTCTGTGGAAATGTTATATAGCTATAGCTGTATGATAATAAGGGATCTCGGTGCTTCAAAAATTATATCGGTTTTTAAGGAAGAAAAATATACACCATCACAAATTCAAAATGTTATTCACCGAGAGTGCATACCTTTTTTATTTTATTTTATTAGGGATGTATCAAAATAGAACATTTACCAATACAATTTATTGACGATACAATAAGGCAGAGCAAATTCCGGCATATATTCGAAACCAACTAAAAATACTAAGATTAAATTAAGCTTGTCACACGTATAAATACATAAATAAATTAGGGAATCAATAAGTTGTTAAATAAATTACTTATAATACAAATCTTTGATTATTAGACTATAATCTAACAGCCATGAGTGTGCATGGCCAGCTAGTTAATAGGTTTGTCTTGCACGGAACCGCACGCACATCATTTTTAGAACTGTCCTTTCTACCTAGTAGAATACAATTGTTACATAATATATATGAAATGTCGCACTCACCAAAAAATATGCTTATTTGTGCACAGACCCTGTATTAACAACTGTGCCTTATGTCTTCACAGCATCCTAGAAATGTTCTAAAACGTGTCTTTTATAGAAGTTGTACCATATATCCACATTCAGATCATCAGTATGCACCTACACCAATTAAGAAAGACCCTTACTGAACAGAAAAGCTTATTCATATTTATTATTTGCTTCCAGGCACCAAAGGATACAAGATATTCAGTCTGAAAATGAGACGCAATATGTTTGAGAGCCTACATAGGTTTGAGAGAACTTTTTAAATAACTGCTGTTTTAGGACCCGCCTCTGTAATGTAAAGAGGAGTTGGTCAGAGCATCGAAGCAAAAACATTTGCATGAAGAACGAATCACTGTTTCTACAATTACATGCTTATGGTTCTTTCTTGCTGCATACAATAACCTTCTCAGCGCATTCAATTAGAGCAAACGTGCCACCTCTTTAAATGTCTGAATGCAGCAATTACCAGATCAAAGGTGACCAACTAACTTTTGCAAAGTGTCAAGAGGCATTGCTTCACTGGCAGTATTTATTTTTATATATATATATTGATCCATCAGTTTGAGTCTGCAAGAAATTCTTTTTTGCTAAAAATATGAAGCAGATGGTGCATTATACCAAACAATCTACAGAAATGTGTTTTTCCAAATGCTCTTGGGCACAGGGTCTTGTGGCCCCCATAGTAGAATGCATCAAGTTAAATATATATCAATTGTACACAGAACTACAAGTCCCAGAATGCACAGTAATGTCTATAAAGCAAGGACTGGCTGTTGTCATATTTCACATGGGACCACTTGGCAGCGAAGGGGGTGAGTGAAAGTGACACTGGATAATTACTGAGTGAGACTCGAACTCCTGATAGGAGTTGTGGCTATAAAAACAAACACTGCTTGCCACGGTTTTGATACAAAGGCTGGGGTATAGCTCTGTACAGCTGTGAATTCAGTTGTTAAACTTGTTGTTGATATTGCATCAAGAACGTAGCCCTGCTAGTATCACCAGTCCTGTCACTCATAGTGTCTTGTGACAAATACATCATCGACACAGTATATTATGATCTTGCCAGAGACGGCACAACAGAACTAATCATGGGGTGAGCCATGATGAGCTTGTATTACACTGGCTATAAGCAATTCATTTACAGCATGTATATATTTCCTCCTTGTTCAGCTTCCTCCCTCAGTGATTGGAGTTGCCTCCATTTATTCTTTCACATGCACACACTGTCTAAGGCCCCAGCAAAGCACACAACAGGCACCCAATGCTACCTCCCATCAAATTCTCGGAAAGAAAAAGATGTCAGAGGAGCCTTGCGAGCTGAAGTCGAAAGGAAGCTGAACAAGGAGGATGTGGTGATTCTGGACTCCCTTAACTACATAAAAAATTACGGGTACGAGCTGTACTGTTTGATAAAACATACACAGGCACTTCACTGCTTGATTCACTGCCTGACAGCCCCTGAAGTCAGCTCCTCGTGTAATAACACCAGAGAGCCTGAAAACCAGAACTCGCAGGAAATATATACATTTTGTCCAATTATCTACATAATATGTGTGAATCAGAAATGGATACATATTTCCCAATGTATTAAGAGCCTTGAGAAAGCAACATGTACATATACTGTTTAGGGGCGAACCATGTGTCAGCTGTTGCTTTTGAAGTTTCTGTAATAAATGACCATTAAACTCATTGACATGGCTTAGCGTATTAATTGGAAATATTTGCATGTGAAGATTGGACTCACATTGGATTTAGGGTGGGCACACCAATCTATTTTTCTGCTACAAGGAACTTACTTGAGGAAAAGTGGTCCACACCACGTTTGGTAGCCCACAGTTTTATGAAAAAGGGCATTTTCGATTAGAAGAGAGTGATGGAACTTTGGAGCGACGTATTTGACTCATTTACACCATAGCTGCCAAGTGACCTTGTGTCATGTATGACACCCTCTGCAACTACTAGCGTTCTAGCCAACCACACTTTAAATGCAGGGACTTACAATGAATGTATGTGCATGTGCTATTTATAAACCGCAAACCTACCCGAAAGGAAGTGGTGTTCTGTATAGGGTGTAATAATATTTATTATGATAAGAAAAGTCTTATACTGTAGCATTTGTGTAGCGCTGTTTAACCCATTGATGAGGTTACAACTTGCTTTCTGTTTGGTTCAGTAAATAGCTACTCTATTTGTTGAAGAGTTGTTGGGCTTAGGCAAGGTTTCTTACATGAAATGGGACCGCTTAGTAGCCATGCTTACAGTGGTTTAAGCATGAGACTAGTTGTATTGGTTATGGTATTAGTAGCTGCAAACTTACCTACGTGTCCAGTGGACCAGCTGGCAGAAACTCTGAAGCAACTTAGTTCTATCTTTCATAAGTAGTTTTGGTTACTTATAAGGTGTACCGGTGGGAAGGATGAGGAATTAACCTAAAGTAGTGTCCTGTATCATTGACAGTTGCAGTTTGTTGGCAGCACCGTCCCCTCTTTCATAGTAGATTTGTTCAAATGTTACAAAACAAAAGACCAGAAAGAGACTTGGCTTCTGGTAGTCCAAGAAACTGAAAAACAATGCTGGGAATTTGTGAAGTATCCACTATTCAAGAAAGTGCTGGACCACGAAGAAATACATACTTGAGATATTCAGTTGCTATATATACATCAATGATATACAATTTTTTTGTCAAAAAATATTTAATTTCTCACGGTTATCCGGAATGTCAGGAACCTGAAAACAGTCTGTTAGTTCAGAATTAGAATTTTTAGAACACCTATCTGATCAGTGTGCAACGAACGGCCAAATGCTTATAAGTCCTGAATACATCACGATTCGGAAGCAAAGAGGAGTTTGCACCCGAGTCAAGATTCTGAGATTTTCGTAAATTACTTCCGTTTATACGTGCCTGATTTTCGCAAGGTATGTCATGAGGGAAATCGTGATGAGGGGAAACCACATCAGTTTAAGTGCTTCATCTAAAAAAAGGGAAAAAATGCACATTATCATTTTAATTTTAGTTTTCGAAACACGTAACGCAGGCTGATGTGGTAATATTTCACCTGGTAAATACTGCACTTCAAAGTGTTGGTGTTTATCATGTACAGTATTACCGCGCATAACTAAAGGCAACTCATAAGTTTGAGCTCTAAGTCTGTCTCTCGCACAGACCCCTACAAAAATGTGAAAAGGCAAATCAAATCTTAGCTGCGTGTAGATAGCAGGCCTGGATCTGTTTAAAAAAGAGAAACACAGCATGTATTACACAGATATACCAATTGAGAATGTAATTTCACTGATTTATGACAGAATATTGACCACATACATATCACAATACAAAGTATTGTAGAAAAAGTATCGAAGGCCAAAGCATCAACTATACATATTTCTAATGTACAGTGCACAAGTATTGATTACAAAAATATCGAGGGCCAAAATATTAGTGTATATATTTAGATGTATTTAATTTTATTGTAACTTTAAAATAAATACTTTTTTAAACAAATGTAATATATCTTTTAGAAGATCCAAACAGAACAAAATTCTGAAGCCCAGTTCTAAACAGCCTCGTGTTTATTTCTCTCACAATAAGGTGTCAGGAAATTATGATTGTCCTTCCTAACGCGTTTCGGCGAAAAATGCCTTGCTCACAAGGAGAGCAGTTGCAAACAGTCACAGGTGCTTTAACCCCTTCGCTGCCAGGCCTTTTCCCCCTCCTGTGCCGAGCCTTTTTTTGGCAATTTGGGGCAGTTCGCGCTTAGGCCATCATAACTTTTTGTTCACATAAGCTACCCACGCCAAATTTGCGTCCTTTTTTTTCCAACATCCTAGGGATTCTAGAGGTACCCAGACTTTGTGGGTTACCCAGAAGGAGGCAAAGAAATTAGCCAAAATACAGTGAAAATTTCGTTTTTTTCAAAAAAATGGGAAAAAGGGGCTGCAGAAGAAGGCTTGTGTTTTTTTCCCCTGAAAATGGCATCAACAAAGGGTTTGCGTTGCTAAAATCACCAGCTTCCCAGCTTTCAGGAACAGGCAGACTTGAATCAGAAAACCCAATTTTTCAACACAATTTTGGCATTTTATTGGGACCTATCCCATTTTTACGATTTTTTGTGCTTTCAGCCTCCTTCCAGTCAGTGACAGAAATGGGCGTGAAACCAATGCTGGATCCCAGAACCCTACTTCTGAAAAGTAGACAAAATTCTGAATTCAGCAAGGTGTGATTTGTGTAGATCGTACAAGGGTTTCCTACAGAAAATAACAACTGAAAAAAAAAGAAATATTGAAATTGAGGTAAAAAAACAGCAATTATTCTCTACGTTTTACTCTGTAACTTTTTCCTGCAATGTCAGATTTTTTAAAGCAATATATCGTTACGTCTGCTGGACTCTTCTGGTTGCGGGAATATATAGGGCTTGTAGGTTCATCAAGAACCCTAGGTACCCAGAGCCAATAAATGAGCTGCACCCTGCAGTGGGTTTTCATTCTATTCCAGGTATACAGCAATTCATTTGCTGAAATATAAAGAGTGAAAAATAGCTATCAAGAAAACCTTTGTATTTCCAAAATGGGCACAAGATAAGGTGTTGAGGAGCAGTGGTTATTTGCACATCTCTGAATTCCGGGGTGCCCATACTAGCATGTGAATTACAGGGCATTTCTCAAATAGACGTCTTTTTTACACACTCTCTTATATTTGGAAGGAAAAAATGTAGAGAAAGACAAGGGGCAATAACACTTGTTTTGATATTCTATTTTCCCCCAAGTCTCCCGATAAAAATGATACCTCACTTGTGTGGGTAGGCCTAGCGCCCGCGACAGGAAATGCCCCAAAACACAACGTGGGAACATCCCATTTTTTGACAGAAAACAGAGGTGTTTTTTGCAAAGTGCCTACCTGTAGATTTTGGCCTCTAGCTCAGCAGGCACGTAGGGAAACCTACCAAACCAGTGCATTTTCGAAAACTAGAGACCTAGGGGAATCCAAGATGGGGTGACTTGTGGGGCTCTGACCAGGTTCTGTTACCCAGAATCCTTTGCAAACCTCAAAATTTGGCTAAAAAAACATATTTTCCTCACATTTCGGTGACAGAAAGTTCTGGAATCTGAGAGGAGCCACAAATTTCCTTCCACCCAGCGCTCCCCAAGTCTCCCGATAAAAATGATACCTCACTTGTGTGGGTGGGCCAGGTGCCTGCAATAGAATAAGGCCAAACACTTGTAGAGATAGAGGGGATAGCACAGCAAGTTGATAAGGACATATTCTTCTTTTATACATCTTTAGGCTGACACTGCTTTGGGGACTGTGAGGGTGGGTTCAGCGGTACAGAGGACTCGGACTCGGATTTAGGCGCTATATGAGCGTAAACGCCATTTATTTATTTATAGTGAGGTAATTGGAGAGATACGGCTTTACTGTTTTACAGTCTCTCTTTGGTGTTTCCCTGTTGCTGGTTTGGGGTTGCCTTGTATGTCTCTTTAATGTTCTTTCTTTCCCTCGTAGGTGGCGAACTCCAGATACCTTCTTCTCGGTTCCCGTGGACTCTCGGAGAAACACAAGGACATGTCTAGGTAAGTGGGACGGTTGTTTACTATCTTTATTATCTGTTAGCAAAAAGTGAGGGAGTGTGCGAGGGAAGGAACTTATAGGAGGTAGTGTCAGTGGGGTTAAATGAAGAGAAGAGGGAGTAGAGTGGACTATTACTGTGGCTATGGGGAACTGGTGATAGGGAGGGAAAAGTGATCTGTACTACCCTAATTCCTGATTCAAAACGACCTTCCCTATTCCCTTCCCGTCCTCCCCAGCTCTTATTCCTTCCCTCCACCTCCCCCCTCCCTAGTCCCTTTAATGACGGTGCCCTTTTAATATGGCCCGTATCTTGTACAGCCACGACCCTCCTGGGCCGTGGCAGGGTTTTTCTCCTCTTCCTCGCGGGGTCTTATCAGCTTCACTGCTGGTGCTGGGGTTCCTATTCTCGGTCTCCAGTCCGGTCACTGTGGCCTCCTACTCTCGTGGTTGCTCCGTCTTCTCCTCCCCTACGGCGTCCTCCCGTTGCTCCCCGCGCTCCTCTTGTCTCTCGGGCCTCTCTTCTGCCGCGGCAACCCGGAAGTCCGGTGCCGGGCGTGAGCCCCACCCCCACGCGTCTCCCTGACGACGCGGGCCGGGGACGGAGGAGGCACGCGGCCGGCGCCATGACTCTGCATCTGTAGGCGAGGTGGAGGACACCCGCCTACATAACCCATCCCATGAACGGGACTGGTATAGGACCGTAGAATTCGGACAGCAGGAGAGAAAGTCAGCAGGACATTGGTTGGACCCAGGGATGTGACGAACCTGAAAAGTAAAGGGCTGGAGTTCAAGAAACCAGCGCAACACCCGGGAATTAGTATCCTTATGTGAGGCCAACCAAGTCAATGGGGCATGGTCGGTAAAGAGGACGAAGGGCCGGCCCAAGAGATAATACTGGAGACATTCAATCGCCCATTTTATGGCGAGACATTCTTTTTCAATAGTGGGATAGTGCGTTTCCCTAGGTAACAACTTACGAGTAATATAGACAATGGGGTGATCATAACCCAGATCATCTGGCTGCGCTAGGACCGCCCCTAAGCTGACGTTGGAAGCGTCAGTAAAAAGGTGAAATGGCCTAGAAAAATCGGGACACCTCAATACTGGCTCGGTTGAAAGGGCATCTTTGAGTAATTGGAAGCCGTGAAGTTGAGAAGGAGTAAAAGAGGGAAGAGTGATGGGATATTGTTTTTTTAGCAAATCTGTGAGGGGGGCAGTAATGGTAGAATATTGCGGAATAAATCTACGATAGTACCCCACCAATCCTAGGAAAGAACGAAGTTCCTTTTTGGTTCTGGGAAGAGGTATCCGTCTAATGGTATCTACTTTATCTTTCTGAGGACGCAACACCCCCATACCGATGACATACCCAAGATATGATATTTGGGTTTGTCCTAGGATACACTTTGTTGGATTGGCGGTGAGTCCTGCTCTTCCTAAAGTAGAGAACACTTTTTCTAGGTGTTGAAGATATTCAGTCCAGGTTGCACTAAAAATGACGATGTCGTCAAGATAGGCGGCAGTGAACTCTTGGAAGGGCCGTAGGAGGTGGTCCATCAAACGTTGGAACGTAGCGGGTGCACCGTGAAGTCCAAAGGGAAGGACGGTGAAGTGATATAACCCAGAAGGGGTTACGAACGCTGTCTTTTCTTTGTCTTGTGGGGCTAAGGGAATCTGCCAATATCCCTTCGTTAGATCAATAGTGGACATAAACCTCGTGTGCCCTATTTTCTCTAGGACTTCGTCTACCCGGGGAATAGGATAAGTATCGAACAGTGATATCTCATTAAGTTTTCTGAAGTCGATACAAAACCGGATAGAACCATCCGGTTTCGGAACCAAGACGACAGGGGAACACCACGGACTCGTGGATGGTTCAATGACGCCTAAAGATAACATCTTTGTTATCTCCCCCTCTATAAGAGTCTTCCTTGCTTCGGGAATTCGGTAAGGTCGTAGGCGTACAGTTTGGCCCTCGGGCGTCCGAATATGATGTTGGACTATAGACGTTCTTCCGGGTAGTTTTGAAAAGAAGTCGGAATGTTTTTGGATTAATTTGTGCAATTGACTTTTCTCTGTATTCGGTAGGGAATCATTGATACAAGGATTTTTTTGTTTTTCTGGTTGTAGGGTGGGACATAATTCTAGCCCTAATGAATTAGTTGGTGTTACTAGATATCCTGTAGCTGGAGGATCCCTATTGGTCTCAGGATTCTCCCATTTCTTTAACAGATTAATGTGGTAAATTTGAGTCCGTTTAGGGTGTTCCTGTAGTTCAATCAAGTAGGTAACCGGGGTGACTGCTTTTATTACTCAATATGGTCCCTGCCATTTTGCGAGTAACTTATGTTCAGAGGTGGGTCGCATGATTAATACCTGGTCGTTGGGTTGAAGAACCCTCAGTTTGGTGCCCTGATCATAATAATGTTTGTGAGATTCCTGTGCTTTTTCTAAATGCTGTCTTACATCTTCCCAGACCGTCTGGAGGTGTGTTTTTAAATTGTGGATATACTCTAAGAGGGGTCTCTCATCATTGTTCTCCTCTTCCCACAATTCTGCCGCCATGTCTAGTAAGTTGCGGGGCTGTCTCCCGAATACCAATTCAAACGGACTATGTCCAGTAGAGGATTGCTCATGTGTCCTTATTGCATAAAGCACTAAGGGTAGTTTCTGATCCCAGTCTTTCCCCGAATCGCTTACTATTTTCCGCAAGAGTGTTTTAATGGTGCGGTTATACCTTTCCACTAAACCAACCCGTTTGTGGATGATATACTGCTGTCTTGATTTGGGTAATGCCTAGGGTCTTACATATCTGTTTCATGAGCCCAGATACGAAGGGTGTCCCTTGATCGCTAAGAATCTCTTCGGGGAAACCAACCCGTGAAAAAAACATTATCATGGCTTGTGCCACGGCTTTGGTAGTGGTGCCAGTAAGGGGAATGGCCTCAGGATATCTGCTGGCATAATAAACCAGAACGAGGATATGGGTGTGGCCCTTGGTAGATGGTAAAAGGGGTCCGATTAAATCCATGCCCACTCTTTTAAAAGGAATGTCTATAATTGGTAGAGGGTGTAACCGGGCTCTCCTAGTGGCTCCTGGTTCTACTAATTGACATTTTGGGCATTGGGTACAGTACTTTCGGATCTGGGCATAGACTCCAGGCCAGTAAAAACGTCTCAATAGGTATTCCTCTGTTTTCTCTCGGCCACAATGGCCTCCTCCAGATTGATTATGAGCGAGGAATAATACCTGAGTCCGGTAGGGCTCAGGGACCACTAGTTGTCTCTTCTCCCCATTTCTCGAGGTGGCAATCCTATATAGTAGGTCCTTATGTACTATAAAGTGGGGACCTACCTCTCCGGTAGAGTCATTACTGGCACTTCTTCAAGCGTACTTGAGAGTGGGATCCTCGCGTTGGCTTACTCTGAACGACACTGGGGCACTGGTTATATTAGCCACTGGCTTCCCTTGTCTTTGATTAGCAGCATGTTTTTGTTTTTCCCTCCTCTTCTCTTTTCGGGTTAATTTCATTTGTTCGGGGGGGCTACAAATGGGGGTATTCCGAAATGGAGCGTCTACCCACCAGCTATCAATAGGATTGAGCTTTCGTGTTTGGTCTAAAATGTCCTGAAATCGTGGATAATCAGTCCCAATGACACACTCTTCTATCAGCTTATCCATGAGACCCATCTGGAGGGAGTCATGATACGTCTCCCACTCCACTTCTACCAACTCCAGGGGTACTGAGCTCGGTCCCCATGGATGCAACATATCGTTACCCAGTGATCTGTGGTGGAACCTACGGGCTTGACTAAGTCTCGACGTATCACTGATTGACTGCACCCAGAGTCAATTAAGGCCATGACCAATTGTCCATTTATTCGCAGGGGTTGTTTAAAAGACCTATCGCCTTTTCCTATGCACAGTACTCTCCCTCGAGTAACCCCTATCTCCATTGGCTCCACCCCCTCATGTTTCTTGGGACAACCCCGAGCTATGTGGCCCCACTCCCCACAATTAAAACATTGAGGTTGTTGCATAGGGTTTCGCTCTGTACTCCGGGAAGTTCCAGGCTCCTCAAGAGGTCGTCTAGTTGGATATTGAGGAGGAGTTATGGGCATTTTACTCAGGGGTCTAGGAGTTTGGCTTTTAACATCCACCGACCGGTGATAGGCACATGCCAAGTCGACGGCCAGTTCAGTATCGATTTTAGGATGCTGTCTGATCCAGTTGCGAGTGTTCGCTGGAAGAGAGTCTAGATATTGCTCTAAAATGATGGCCTTAATGACGTGTTCGCGATTAGTCCCTAAGGGCCCCAACCATTTCATTCCTAAGTCCTTCACTCGGTAGTAAAAGGTACGTGGATCTTCATTCTGACCCCATTTAGCTTTACGAAATTTCATCCTGTAATATTCCGTATCATGCCCCACTCTTTCCAGAATACTCTTCTTAATCTCGGAATACGGGGTGGTACCACCGGGATTTGCAGCCTGATAGGCGGACTGGAGAGTACCGGTTAAGAGAGGAGCGATGTATTGGCCCCACCGGTTTTCAGGCCATTGAGCTGATGAGGCTACTCTTTCGAAATTCGTAAAAAAGGAGTCGGGATCCTCACCTTCTTGATATTTTTGTAATACCGAGCTTGGCACGTTTGGGTGTACTTTGCTGGCCGCAATTGTATCAGTCAGTTTTTGAAGAGCGGTCTCATGAATTAATTGATTATTGGCCATTATCGTAGCCTGACTTTTCAGGGTGGCTTGAAGGGCCTCTCTGTCCTCTTTGGCCTCCCTTTGTTGGGCCTCCCAAACTAATTGGAGGTGGCGTTGACCCTCCGCCAATTGTTTTATCATGTCCTCCAGAGTAGGTTTCTCCTCCATGCTCGCAACACCTCTATACGGCTCAATAAAAAGGGTGGGGTTTATCAGTATACCCTGATCCCACTTCTGACACCACTGTGAGGGTGGGTTCAGCGGTACAGAGGACTCGGACTCGGATTTAGGAGCTATATGAGCGTAAACGCCATTTATTTATTTATAGTGAGGTAATTGGAGAGATACGGCTTTACTGTTTTACAGTCTCTCTTTGGTGTTTCTCTGTTGCTGGTTTGGGGTTGCCTTGTATGTCTCTTTAATGTTCTTTCTTTCCCTCGTAGGTGGCGAACTCCAGATACCTTCTTCTCGGTTCCCGTGGACTCTCGGAGAAACACAAGGACATGTCTAGGTAAGTGGGACGGTTGTTTACTATCTTTATTATCTGTTAGCAAAAAGTGAGGGAGTGTGCGAGGGAAGGAACTTATAGGAGGTAGTGTCAGTGGGGTTAAATGAAGAGAAGAGGGAGTAGAGTGGACTATTACTGTGGCTATGGGGAACTGGTGATAGGGAGGGAAAAGGGATCTGTACTACCCTAATTCCTGATTAAAAACGACCTTCCCTATTCCCTTCCCGTCCTCCCCAGCCTCTTATTCCTTCCCTCCACCTCCCCCCTCCCTAGTCCCTTTAATGACGGTGCCCTTTTAATATGGCCCGTACCTTGTACAGCCACGACCCTCCTGGGCCGTGGCAGGGTTTTTCTCTTCTTCCTCGCGGGGTCTTATCAGCTTCACTGCTGGTGCTGGGGTTCCTATCCTCGGTCTCCAGTCCGGTCACCGTGGCCTCCTCCTCTCGTGGTTGCTCCGTCTTCTCCTCCCCTACGGCGTCCTCCCGTTGCTCCCCGCGCTCCTCTTGTCTCTCGGGCCTCTCTTCTGCCGCGGCAACCCGGAAGTCCGGTGCCGGGCGCGAGCCCTGCCCCCACGCGTCTCCCTGACGACGCGGGCCGGGGACGGAGGAGGCGCGCGGCGGGCGCCATGACTCCGCATCTGTAGGTGAGGTGGAGGACACCCGCCTACAGGGACCCACATAAGTGAGGTGTCATTTTACTTGGGAGACTGAGGGGAACGCTGGGGAGTAGGAATTTTGTGCTGGAGCGGTGATCGTACAAACGAAAGTCAGGAAAATATGCTTTTTTAAGCAAATTTTGAGGTTTGCAGAGGAGTCTGGGTAAGAAAATGTTGGGGGATCCATGCAAGCCACACCTCCCTGGACTCCTTGGGGTGTCTAGTTTTAAAAAATGTCTGGGTTTGATAGGTTTCCCTAGATGAAGGCCGCACCCAGGACCAAAAACATAGGTGCCCCCTCCCCCCCAAACACAGGTAGTTTTGTAATATATAATTTTGATGTGTCCACATACGTCTGTGATGTGCCAAACACTAAAATTGTGAAAAGAAACGCACTTAGGTTATGTGAAAAAGACCCCTCACCCACCAACCAAGTTGGTGGCATGCTTCATCATCGGGGTCCCACCGAGGCACCTAGCGTGTCACAGGTGTGCTGCAACGCCTGATTACAGCGGAGCAGGTTTTGTCATTGTTACCACACATACTGGTTGGATTTGGCACGAGGGTGAGTGATGGTTCAGTGGATCAAATTTTATTAACAAGAGATTTCACAAAAATGAAATGCACTGTTAATAACTGAAAGGCCAAAAAACTGAACCAATGACTCACAGCTCGTGAGCTGTAAAGCCACGGCAAGGCACCAACCGCTTTACGGTCCATTTACACACCTTTCATACATGACATGCACAAGACCATTTACGCCGCCAGCCACGGGCCCAGCACATTACAACACTCGCATCGACAGACATCGCCACTCAAGGGCCCATCACTTACATATACCCACATGCCTGATACAACAATCACACCAGCTGATGGGAGTGTGTGGACTGGTGTTTGGCTGGCAGTGTGTTGCAGTAGCCAACAGCAAGTCAATATGTACACCCTCAGCCAAGCCCCACTCCACACACAATGGCATCACTTTTTTTTTTTTTTAAACAAAGAAATCCCTAACTAATTAGAAATAATTACAAAACTACAAACACAAAAGCTCTAACTAAGTACATGTCAGAAATGCTAACCATGAAACTGAACACATGAAAATACAAAACAGACATGAGTTTACACTCATGGTTGTTCCCAGTAATTCTTCTGGGTGTGGTAATTCTTAAAACAACCACCCACACACAGCCCAGGCTTTGAAGGACAATCTGGGCAGTACATTCGAGTCTCCCTCCGGATACCTCTTCGAAAACACACTCTACATTTCTTAGCTGGAAAGTCTTTTTTGGGTGTGGGAGGAATGTGCTCAGCAAAGTTGCAATCTTTCAATCTAGCCACATCCTCCACCCCTGCTTCTCTAGGAGCTCTGGCCTGTTCCACCACAATAAGGCTCTCTATCACTGACTCCTGAAATTTCACAAATGTCATCTTTGACTCTGGAGACCTATCCTTAAACACAATAAAAGCATTAAAAGTTGCTAAGTGGAAGAGGTGAATTGCTAACTTCTTATACCAAACGTAAGACTTACGAATAGCAGTATAAGGTTTCAACTTTTGATCAACTCTATCTACACCTCCCAAGTGCTTATTATAATCTAAAATGCACACAGGTTTGCGCACTTCAGCAACCTGGCCCCAAACAGTCACGGGGGAAGTACTCTCATCATGGATGGTACTTAGCATGTAGACATCCCTCCTGTCTGAAAACATCCAAAGCTAGCAGCTCATCATTCCGCAAGGCACTGCACTGTCCCCTCTGAAGTTTTTTACAGACAAGCTCCCTCGGATAGCCTTTCCAATTACAACAAATTGTGCCACAAGCAACAGTGTCCACTCTAAACAATTCCTTGAACAACTGCACTCCAGTGTAAAAGTTATCTACGTACAAATAGTGACCTTTGTTGAACAGTCGTCTACCAAGTTCCCACACAATTTTCTCAGTAACTCCAAAAGTGGGATGACAACCAGGGGGTTCAATACTGGAATCTCTACCAGTGTAGACACGGAAATTATACACATATCCTGTACTACTTTCAGACAAAATATACAATTGAATTCCACATCGTGCCTTCTTGCTAGGAATGTACTGCCTAAAAACCAAATGACCCTTGAAGAGGACCAAAGACTCGTCCACAGCTATTTCTTTGCCTGGAACATAGACCTCTGAAAAAAGATCTACAAAATGATCAAGGACAGGTCTAATCTTAAAAAGACGGTCAGAATCAGGGTGATCTCGTGGCAAGGCTAATGCATTGTCAATAAAATGCAGCATCCTAAGAAGAAGCAAATACCGATTACGACTCATTGTTGCAGGAAATATAGCTGTTGCCATCAAGGAACTAGTAAACCAATAAGAAGCCAGTGATGGCTTCCTTATCAACCCCATCAAAAGAGTCAAACCTAAAAACCTTTTCATCTCCTCCAAATTTGTGGGAATCCACTGGGCAGCTCTAGAGTGCGGCCTAAGTCTAGCAGCGTTGTCCCTCAAATACTGCTCCGCATACAAATTAGTCTGCTCAACAATCTCTTCCAAAAACACATCATCCACAAATAACTCAAAGAAATTGACAGGCAAAAAGTTCTCAGTATTGACTCTACACCCCGGTAGACCAGTAAAGGCAGGCAACTCTGGCTGCTCCATGTTTGGGGCAACCCAGAGTTCAGGTCTTCTAATGGGAAACCTTTCAGCCCCAGGTTGCTGCACTAATGGCACATCAGTGTCCTCCTCTGAAACAGGCCCTTCATCTGCACTGAGTGTGGCTTCCTCATCAGAAGATTCCTCTCCGACAGAAACTTTACTGCCAGAATCTCTCACTTCCTCCTCTGCCTCAGATGCAGAGTCCGCCTCATAATCATGATCAGACAATTACTCAAAAAGCATACCAACCACCTGCTGAGCGGTCATCCTGCGGCTACCCATGATCTTTCCTACGAAAATTAACTTGACAAATGCACCACCAACAACCAGCACTGTGTAAGATAAGTAATAAAGTGTAGCTTTATTAGTAAGAGTTATAAACTCAAAAACTATACCGCTCACTTGCCTGAAAAAGCTTGAATCACCAGCAACTACTCTGCACAGACACAGCAATCACCAATGATATCCCACTAAAAAGAAAGAAAGAAAAGCAAATTAGAAATAAGACAACACAAATATCATTGTGCACAAATCTAAGAACAATTTCACACAAACCTGCATTTAGATCAGCACCTACAAACGTCATTCATGCATGGCAACAATACTCCTTTGGAGTAAATTGTTTTTACTTACCTAAAACATGCAACTATGCAAACCGCAGGTCAACCACCGCCAAAACCGCAAGGAGCCACAGCAAAGAAAGCAAAAGCTTTGAACTAGAACAAAAAGGAGGAAAAAAATGATCACAAATGCAAATACTTCATCAGTTGACAAACATACCACCATCAAGCATTTAGAAATTGGTGCCTAAGTGGATTCTGCCATAGGGGCAGATGGGCCTACTAAAAAATAGGCCTATCTGCCCCAAGGAGGGCAGAAAATACCTTTAGTAGTGTGTCCCCAGGGGGAGCGACCCTTGCCCAAGTGCCCACCCCCCCCAAAAAAAAACACACACACACTATGCCTGGTACCTAGGTGGGTTCTGCCCTCCCTTGGGGGCAGATGGGCCTAAAAAAAATAGGCCCATCTGCCCCCAAGAGGGGCAGAAATGGCCAACAGTTCAATGCCCCCCTTGGGGGGGGGCGCCCCTTGCCCAAGGGGACACCCCCCACATAAATAAACATATAATTTTTTTTAAAACTGGCGTTCTAGTGGTTTCTGCCCCCCTTGGGGGCAGATCAGCCTAAAAATAATAGGCTGATCTGTCCCCAAGGGGGGCAGAAATGGCCTTGGTACACGTGTCCCCAAAGGGGGGGCGACCCTTGCCCAAGGGGCCGCCCCCCCCTCCACTAACACACACACACACACACTATCCCTGGCGTCTAAATGGCTTCTGCCCCCCTTGGGGGCAGATGGGCCTAAAAACAATAGTCCCATCTGCCCCCAAGGAGGCAGCAATGGGCAACAGTTCAATGCCCTCCTTGGGGTGGCACCCCTTGCCCAAGGCCCCCCCCCCCAACAAAAATAAACATATTAAAAAATCCCTGCCGTTCTAGTGGTTTCTGCCCCCCTTGGGGGAAGATCAGCCTAAAAATAATAGGCCGATCTGCCCCCCAGGGGGGCAGAAATGGCCACAACAAGCATGCCCCCAAATGGAAGCGACCCTTGCCCAAGGGGCCGCTCCCCAAAGCTAAACATTGAAAACATCAACAAAAGAAAAAAAATCCCGGCCGTCTAGTGGCTTCTGCCCCCCTCGGGGGCAGATTGGCCTAAAAATATTAGGCCGATCTGCCCCCAAGGGGGGCAGAAATGGCCACACAAACATGCCCCCAAATGGGAGCGATCCTTGCCCAAGGGGCCGCTCCCCAACGCAAAAAATTGAAAACATCAACAACAACAAAATAATCCCTGGCGTCTAGTGGATTCTGCCCCCCTTGAGGGCAGATCAGCCTAAAAATAATAGGCCGATCTGCAAATGGCCACACAAACATGCCCCCAAACGGGAGCGACCCTTGCCCACGGGGCGCTCCCCAACGCTAAAAATTGAAAACATCAACAAAAAAAAAAATCCCTGGCGTCTAGTGGCTTCTGCCCCCCTTGGGGGCAGATCGGCCTAAAAATATTAGGCCAATCTGCCCCCAAGGGGTGCAGAAATGGCCATTCAAACATGCCCCCAAATAGGAGCGACCCTTGCCCAAGGGGCCGCTCCCAAACGCGTAAACATTTTAAAACATAAAAAAAAAGAAATCCCTAGCGTCTAGTGGGCATTCCTGCTGCCCGATCGCAATGCGATCGGGCAGCAGGAATGCTCAAAGAGACACCGGGGGAAAGGAAAAGCCTTTCCTTTCCCCCGGTGCCTCTTTGTCCCAAACGCCCCACCCGCCGGAGGAAAAACTCACCTGTTTCTCCTGTGATCGCACTGGAAGCAAATGGCTTCCAGTGTGACCAGCAGTGGGTAATGATGTCAGCACGCGATTGTGCGCTGAAGTCATTACAGGGGGCTGGGGGGGCAGGGGGCGGGGGTGGAAGGGGAAGGTCTTCCCCTTCCATCCCCGCCTGGGGGGCTGGGGGGGAATCCCACAGAGGGAGCGCTAGCGCTCCCTCCGGGCTCCGTGCCGAGGACATAATGGTTACGTCCTCGGCACAGGAGCACTGGAGCCACAGAAGGGGTTAAATCTCTACAAGTCACGTGACTTAGTATCTCAGTCAGTTCCCATAACGCACCCATTATATCATAATGTTCTTCGTTCTGTGGTGTAAATCAAATATCGCTTAAATGGCATCACTTCACCACAATACCATCTACTGTTCATATTTTAATTAAGGTGCATCAACATCTGGAATAAAGTGGTCACGTGCAAAAATAATAAGTACTTTCAAAGTCTGGCAACCCTTACTTCATCACTGTTGCTGTCAACAACATATATATTTTAATGTTTCTAACACGTGGAAATCCACAAGAAGAAAATCCCTCTCTCTTCTCCCTTTCTCACCTTTGTGTCCATTAATCACAGGTTAAATACTTTATGTGGCATGGAGGCAAGAGGGTCATGCCCCCTCATTGGTATCCATACTGTATCATCCTCCATCAATGGGAGCCCCCAACCCTGCAGGGCAGCTTCACAATGGGAACACAGAATCCTGTTACACAAATCCAAACAGAACAAAATTCTGAAGCCTAGTTCCAAACAGCCTTGTGTTTGTTTCATTCATAACAAGGTGGCAGCAAAATTATAATTGTCCTTCCTGACGAGTTTTGGCGAAAAATACCTTGTTCACAGGAGAGCAGTTGCAAACAGTCACAGGTGCTTTAAATCTCTGCACATCGCATGACTTAGTATCTCAGTACTTCAGTTCCCATTATGCACCCATTATATCATCATTGTTAGGACTCGCACTCACACATGCACGCTTCTTGCTGCTCCCTCACAAAATAAATCAGCATGTATGAAAAAAGACAAAACATGTCATGAATGTGTTTACAGCACAGCACTTCCCTGTTACTTGTGAGGAAAATGATCTTCTGTCTGAAGACCGAATATTACATTGCATGTTTGTTTATACTGATAAAAACAAGTGTTGTCCCACTTGTGTGCTATGTGCCAAGCGGTTTACGGAGACATCGAATTCCTTCATATGAATCATCAGAAGTGTTTGATGCCTCATCACCAGCATAGCATCCATTACCCTCATGATTGATGACTCATCACAACCATGTGTCTGATGACTCATCACCAGCACACCAGTCTATAAATAGAACTGCCAAAGTGTTTCCTGTGCTTGGCTTTGAGTCCTTTCTTCACTCACAGGCGTTCTCAGTTCAGCTGGAGTTCCATGATTCTTTGAGGAGTTGTCTTTTCAGTGCGAGGCTTCATTGGAGCCTCCCTCTCTGGGGCGGATTACTTTTGCAGCGGCTGGAAAATTTACGAGCAGTATTCCATCTTCCTCAAATAATTGAAACATTCCAGGAGAAGTCAGTTCGAGAGTAATTCCCATCTTGTCTCCCTGTTTTCAGCCTTCTTGAGGTTAGTGACCTTTTAGTGCATTATGAAAGACATTCGTTGATGCTGAGAAACCCGTGATACAAGACTATTTTCCAAAGACAGCTTGAGAAGTATTTTTAAAAGCAGCACTGAAGTTAAGTGTTGTGAACTCCTGAAAGCATCGCTCGATATCTATGCAAACTTAAACATTTATTATGATTGTTTTGGAGTGGGTCTATTGTGTGAAAACGGATAGCAAAAGAAAAAATTCATACGTTTGATTTTATAATGATTTTGTTGTGAGTTACAAAAGCATTCTTAATAGTTGAGCGGAACCTGGAATTCAGGTGAGTGGACATGGTCTTGTCAGAAAGCCAAGCTCACGAAAATTAAGTCCGCCCGAGCGAAGATGTCTCAGACAGAGGTCAACATGGAGGATCTTGCGCTGGCTCTGACGCAGGTTCAGGCTGAGGTAGCACAATTGAGGGAGGAACATTATTACCTTAGAGAACTACTTGAGAAATACAAGATTAGAGGTGAACCATGGTTAGGTGCAATTCCTAGAACAAACAAACCCTTTCTAAAACACTAACCTTTGTTCCTAATAAACCTACTAAACCTGAAGAAGGAACACCTATGAAACTCACTGTAGTGACACCTACACCAGCTCCATTGGCTCTGCCCGAAAGATTCACTGATGATAGTAGTAAGTTTGATATATTCATGAACCAATGTTACTTGCAGTTATTGTGCAGGCCTGCAGCTTTTCCGGATGATGCCGCAAAAGTTGCTTTTGTCCTTTCATACCTTGCAGGGAATGCTGCTAATTGGTCTATCCCCTTAGTCCAAGACGATGACCCTCTTTTGTATAATTTCCAAGAGGTTCAAGCCCAAATGAAGAAGCTTTTTTCTCGACACACCTTCATGCATCCAGTGATACTGAGTTATTGAATTTGAAACAAGAAAATAAAGACCTCTTAACATATGTAACCACTTTTAATAGATTAGTAGCAGAAGCTCATTGGCCAGAAAGTAAAAGAACCTCATTATTTTCATTGGGAACTCCGAGATGAGATGAAAGACATTTTGTCTCAGATAGTAGAACTGCCCAAAGATTGTGGCGAATTTATCGATTTAGTCTTTCAACTTGATCATTGGTTAAATGAAAGAAAAGGAGAAAAAGGTAGAGGAAATAATACACGTCTTATTCTTGCATGTGCTGAGAAAGAAGAAGAGACTAAGAATAAGGAACGTAGTGACCAAATGCAAATAGGGGGTATCCGTTCTCTGGTATCATTAGAAGGAAAAGATAGGAGACGTACTTTGAAACTATGTCTCTATTGTGGCAAAGCAGGTAATTTTGCACAATAATGTCATGTGAGACCCAAGATCAAGGCACCAATACCCAAAAAGACAGTAGCTTCAGTAAACATTTCCAGTGAAAATTCAGAAAAACTAGGTAGCCCAAGGAAAAGTGAGGTCTATCCTTTAGGCAAAAGACAAAAGACCTCAAAGAGTTCCAGATATACTCTTCTTAGACCTCCATGTCATTTCCTAATAACAGAGACCATGATTTTCCAAACCCAATTAAGAAAAGTCCAATGTATTAGTCTTGATTCTTGGGCAACAAGTAATGTTTTGGATAGTTCGTTAGCCAAAACGTTAGGGATCACTTTTCTCCCAAAACAAGAACTTGAGGCCATTCGGCCCGTTGAGGGTTCTGAATTATCCTCAGGATTAATAATTTATTATTCCGAACCTATTACAATAGTCTGTAACAATGGTCACTCTGAATCTAGTAGCTTTGATTTAATTGACACTCCTACCTTTGGAGTTATCTTAGTAGTACCCTGGCTTCAACGACATAACCCAAGGATAGATTAGGATATCAGGACTGTGACACTAAATTCTCCATTTTGTCTTCAGAATTGTTACCAAGAGGCAACAAGCTGGGATTCTCCCTTGTTATGTGTGGTCTCATCATCCACCAGTGACAGTTTGCTTCTGGAACAATATCAGGAGTTTGCAGATGTGTTTGATGATGTTCAAGCAACCAGTTTACCACCTCATCGTAGTTTTAATTGTAGAACTGACTTGGTTCCAGGTGCCACACTACCTTGTAGTAGGATATATGTTCCATCAGAGCCAGAAACAAAACTTTTAACAGACTATCTAGACCAGCTCTTGGCAACTGGCTTCATTCGCCATCCTACTTCCCCTGTTTTGTCTCCTTTGTGTTTTGTCCCAAGGAAGAACAGGGATCTTAGGGTCTGTACTGACTATAGAGCCCTTAATAAGGCGAGCATAAAAAACAAGTACCCGCTTCCTTTGATTCCGGTCCTTCTTAACCAACTTCACAAAGCCACAATCTTTAACAAACTCGACCCTTGCAGAGCTTACCACCTCTTCAGAATCCGAGAGGGTGACACCTCTTCAGAATCCGAGAGGGTGACAAATGGAAAATGGCTTTTCACACAAAATACGGTCTTTTTGAGTATTGTGTGATGCCGTTTGGTTTGTGTCACGCCTCTGCTGCATTTTAATTCTTTATAAACGACGTTCTTAGTGAATTCTTGGATCGCTTCGTCATAGTCTATATAGACGATATTTTAATCTACTCACACAATCAAAAAGAATATGAGAATCATGTTTCCGCTGAGTTACGCAAAGTACGTGAACATAATTTGTATGCCAAATTAGAAAAATTTCAATTTCATGTTCCTCAAGTGGAATTTCTAGAGTTTGTTTTATCAAAACAAGGGGTCCAAATGGATTCCAAAAAGATTTATGCTATTTTACAATGGCCACAACCCACAAACGTAAAAGAAATCCAGATTATACTTGTTTTTGCTAACTTCTATCAAACATTTATCTCCCACTTTTCTGACACTGTAGCCCCAATTACTTGATTTTGATTGTTACGAAACGGAGTACCTTTTAAGTGGACTCCTGGAGCACAACAAGCATTTGACTCACTGAAAGGGAGTTTTACTACTGCGCCCATATTAAGGCATCCTGACCTCTCTCTCCCTTCTATGTAGAAGCAGATGCTTCACAAGTGGCAGTAGGTGGAATCCTTTCTCAGCGAGATTGTGAAACTGGGAATATGCTGTTGTGTAGCCATTTTAGTCATAACTCCATGCACGTTATTTTAGCATACTAGGCCTGCCGCTGTGCACTTTAACCTAGATATATTTTACTTGGCTTCATTTTATTATTGTTACAATAGCCATTTTTATGCTCTTGTTTTATTTCTTTCTATCTAACTGTTTTTGCCTAGGCTAGCACTATGTTCTCAAACAAGACATTCTTGCTCACTCTGTGCTTCTTTCAAGGCTGTAGTAGGATAGGTTGCCAGTGAACGTGGTACAAGTTTTGTCTCTGACATTCACAGAAAAACACACATCCTTACGTAGGGACATTTTCTCAGAACATCAGCTGTTTTATTATAAACACACTTCTCTGTCCCTTACACGCTATAGGGAGATTCCAGCCAGAGAATCACAACTGTATGCTGATTGCTGAACGCTTCGGTACAGCTGCTCATGCAGACTTCAGGCCTTTGCTCAGGTATGGGGGATGATGTCTTCCCAGGGGAACCTGAAGGGCAGAATTATTGAGGAATTACTCTATTGACTCTAGTGACAATATGGTAGAGTTCTTTCTATGCTTTACTCTCCTTGTCACAATTTTAATCTGTATCGTCCTGGTTATTGCAGCACATGCATTGCTATCTAAGATGAAGTTGCTTCATTAAAATATTATTGAAACATATACTGCCTACAAGATGAGACCTGAGTAACCACATTTTCCCTGAGAAATCAATTATGTCATGCGCTTGGCTGCCAGTCATCCCTGCCCTTGGGTAGAGATGAGGCACTGCTAGTTAGTTGGAGCCAAAACCCAGATTAGAGCGACAGGTGTCACCTGTAGTGTGTCAGACTCAGTCCCCCACACCACAGGTGATTCTGACGCTCAAAATCCAGTAGTCTCATTAGAATAATGACAGCCTACGTGACATGGCGCCGCCAACGTTTGGTTTGGCTCTAATTTTTGGGTCCTCCTGAGTATCTCAGTCTCCCTATATACAAAGACACCTCAGTACTATATACGGAGACGTCCGTGGTATTGAGGATTTCCTCCTTAGCAAAGTAGGGAACACCTATCTGATGCTGGTTGTTGTTAAAGCTTGAGCCTTAAAAGGAAAATCCCCATTTGATATGCTCCTCTCTGAACAAATCTACCATCTAATATGGCGAATCCACATCAGGTAGCAATTGCAGTCAACATGAGACAACCCCTGACTGCACATTTATTGGCAAATGGCCTAACAGCCCAGGGGGGTCTAGTCACATTTGTTTTTGACGCAGATGCAGCATATAGAACAGAACTATTTTATTCTTGGGTCACATTTCCAGCAGCTGATGGGAACACGAATACATTTCATCATTATATACCTGTTAAACATACCTGGACAATACAGACCATATTCATATTTAGAAATACCTTTATCTTATCAAGAACATAATAATTGTCTTGATGGCACACTACCCCACACAATTTTACCAGTTAGGTTAGGTCCTCTAAGTAATGATGGTCCTACCTGGCCTTTATTGGCCATTTATACACCTCACCCTGCAGTAGCAAACTTAGCAGTAGCTGAAGTCCGTTGCTTATATACTAAGCTGATGGCAATATATCAACGATTAGTACAATTTGTAATGCAAACATTAAATACAAACCCAGCGCGTGCTGCTCCAGCGCAACCACAAGCAGTAATACCAGGCATTAATCCTGCAACTGTACATTAGATCATGGATAAGGTACCCGCCAAACTAGAACCGTTTTGGTTAGCTAAAAAAATAAGTGCACTGGAAGCAGTATTTCCCCATACAGGACCTCAGGATAAACACAGAATACGAACGATGTGCCTGCCAGTTGGGATGGTTCCCACAATAAATAATTATAATACATGGAGCACGGTATTTGCTGCGCTCTATACTACCGCACACAGTACTACGACACTTGGCAACTTGCCGGAAGTGTTGAAAGAAATTCAAGATGAATACGGGGCTGTCCCGGCCCTAGACTTGGGGATGCAATTAATGGGCAATTTTGCCACAGTATCCTCAATTATTTTAAGTAACCTTAAAGGGGAAGCGGTCGCATTAGCGAAGCGCATGCAGCTCCGGGATGTTCCTCAACAGGATCAAGAATGTGAATTGCCAAAGATTATCGCAGAGACCTACTCTAGTATTGGTCGAGATAGTCTAGGGGCCAGACCAACAAAACCAAAATTTCAGGGTAAATCTAATAAAGATTTTTCCAAGCAAGCTCCTGAGGGTAATAAGAAATGCTGGGATAAAAAACAACAAAATCCTAAAAAAGAAAGGGGAGAATCTCCACGCATGGAGACCCCAAAGAATAAATATAATCTCAGAAATAGAGATAATATAAAAACGCCTGACAAATATCAATATACTGATACACGCCAATCTCGTCCCTTTCAGGACTCATCGGAAAAACGAAGTGAGAGAGGTGGGCGGCAGAGCGAAGAACAGAGTACGTGAACCCGAGACAGGAATCACAATGCTCAACAGAGGTTTCTGTTAAAAAGGAAGAGAAACCTCCCCAACAAAAACACCAATTTAAAAAGAAAAAGGTGGCAGCAGTTGTGGTCCGACATGCTACTCAAGAAGAGGGTCCTCTTGAAGAACAGAAAGTGGGCACTAGCACTGCACAGCGCAGCAGAGGTCACAATAGTTTGGCAGAGTCTTCTACAGCATCTGGAGGTGAAAGCAACTGATGATGTGCTACAAGTAGAAACTGCAGACATGCGTGTCTCCACGCCTGATAGTATGTACAAAGTAACGCTACAGTTAGAAGGAGACATTGAACGCACAACAGACTCAATCTTTTGGGATCACGTAGTAAACATATACGATATCTTGATGGCCGAACAATATTGGCCACCTGAATTTGTCCGTACCTGCCCATATGGGGAAGATGTTATCAAACTTTCTTTCTCGCCCCTTGTTCCTGAGGAACTCGTTGAATCCTACGCCATTGATTGGGCATTGGCGCAAGCACCCGCGTTACATCGCAACCACGTAGGATGGGACAAAGAATCCCCCTACGATGTAATTCCTATTAAAAATCAACCACAACCTCAACCCCGATATTCAATAAAACATGATGCTAAAGCACCTGTGAGAGAAATTCTCACACAACTGGAGTACCAGGGTGTAATTAAACCCTGTGTCTCCCCAATGAATAATCCTTTATTTCCAGTAGCTAAACCGGACCATTCATACAGAATAGTCTTAGACTACAGACACTTAAACAGTCATACACGCACATATGCTATACAAAACTCATATAGCACAGCACTGATGAACAACATAGTGTGCAAAAAATACAAAACAACACTGGACATTTCCAATGGTTTCTTCTGTCAGAATAAAGCGCCTCAGAGTAGAGACTTAACAAGTTTCAACGCACTAGGCTCCCAGAAAAAATTCAGTTTACCCCATGGTTACAAGAACATTCCAGGACTGTTCGCAGCTTGTGTGACTTCAATTTTGAACAACATTGTTCCTGAAGCATTGTCCTATGTAGATGATATCTATCTCACAGATGATGAATTACTGCAACATTTAAGACGGGTAGCCCACATTGTTGTGGGATTTGGTGAATTTGGCTACAAATTCAACTTCAAAAAACAAAAATAGCCTTCCTCAGTGTCCTATTTATGAGATATGAGCTATCAAGTGAAGGAAAGGGCCTAGCGCCACAATTCATAGAAAAATGTGCACAATTACAACCTCCAAACACGATTAAAAAACTTCAATCAATATTGGGTTTCCTAAATTTTGGCAGAACTTACATTCCTGATTATGCAACATGCATAAAACCTTTATATGACTGAATAAATCCTGACTTTTCAAGTAATTTTTGGACACTCAAACACACACACATTCTCAAAGACCTGCAGACAGACATGCTTGCAGCACAACATCCACACACAAGGGACAATAAAACACACTTGGTCATCAGAGTAATTACTAGTGCCATTGGTTTCACCTATGTAACTTTTAATGAGGGTGAGACCATCCCGACTGCATACAAATCACACTTGTACTCAGCAGCAGAACAACGCTTTGCTCCCACTGAGAAAATTCTCATTGCTGTTCAGATGGCTATCATAAAAAAAAGACCACTAGCTCAGGAAAAACACATTATTGTCGCCTCCCCAATCACAGCCCTTGAGGCTGTCACTAAAGCCAGCGTTCCAAACGCTAATGCATTACATCCACGTTGGATACAATGGGCCACGTCTTTGACAGCCACTGATGTAGATTACATTTTTGACCCAAAATTACACACTCAAGAATTTTTGCAATACGAACTGGAATACCGAGTTCCTGCAAACACACTGCCTATTGATCAGTATCAAAGAGTCATGTACACCGATGGTGCAGCACAACCTGCAATTGGCACAAAGCATCAATACTCTGCTGCTTGCGCAGTCGTAAGTGGCTACATGGAGGATAATACTTTTTGTCCCCAACATACATTCACGCAAACCCTAGGGGACTGCACAGCACAGCTGGCAGAGCTAAATGCTCTGGTGATGGCACTGGAACATTAGGATCCTGCACAGTTATCAGTGATTGTTTGCGATTCGTATTATTCTGTCCAGTTCTTTAATGAATACCTGCATTACTGGCGCCAAAATGGATTCAGAGATTCTAAAGGCACCACCATTAAACACAGACTTCTGTGGGGGAAAGTTGCATATCTTAAGGAACCGCTACCAAATGTCCATGTTTTACATACACTTGGACACCAGTGCGTTGGAATACACCTCAGCGAATATACTGGCTGATGAAGCCGCAAAGTCAGCAGTAGCTACGGCCACTGTTGCTGCAGTAACCCACTTAGGTGCGAAACCGGACGAAGACATATGGGCTGCCGTGAAAGCTACTGCTGATGGTACACCCTAATCAAAAGCATTTCCTGCTAAATATTCCTACTGAATGGGAGGCTGCATAAATGCAGAGGTTAAGATAACAGGAATAGGGGGTCGAGATATTCCCAACAAAGATATAAGACCAAAGTTGATTAAAGCAGCACATGAGGGGATAGCATCTGCCCATGCTTGTGTGGCAGATACAATATCATTGTTACAAGCCCGTTATTGGTGGCCAGGCCTGTACAAAGAGGCCAAGCAGTATGTCCTTTGTTGTGACATCTGCCAACAAATAAAAGTTTCCACTGCTAAACACCCGCCGCAGACACCCCTCCTAATTTCCAACAAACCTTTACAGTGTGTGTACTTGGACCAGTGCGGTCCCCTAACACCGGACAGTGCATACAAATACATCTTAGTCGCTGTTGACTCCTGCTCCAGATTTCTATGGGTGTGGCCACAACGCTTGACTGACGCTTTGACTGTTATTAAAGATTTTTGAGTTTTTATCAGTACTTATGCAGTTGCGGCTTTCCACTAGGACCAGGGCCCCACCTTTGCCTCAAGGGCATTCAGGGACGCCATGGCTTTGTTGGGGGTCCAGCTCCAGTACTTGTCTCCATTTCATCCCAAGGGAAATAGTGTTGTGGAGCGATTGAACTGTGATTTAAAGCAATCCTTAACAGCCAGAGTCTTAGGTACGGGTCGTAGTTAGCTTAACCCCCTGCATGGACTCCAGAGAACACTTAACAATCTGCCTAGAAGGTCCCTGGGGGGTCGTACTTCACATGAGTGCGTATTTGGAACTCAAATGTATGTTCCAGATCTTGATGGTTCTGGTGTGGAGGTGGCAGAAACACCTTTTGACATAAATGAACGTGTCACTGTCTTACAGGATTTGCAACAGTTCCGTGACGGCAAGGCTTATGCCAGTGCTGCCTCCACAGGAATTAAGGATGTACCTGTAACACCTACAGGCTGGATTCCTAAAGTCAGGGATCTAGTACGTGAAAAGGTTGCTGTGAAAAAGGAATTTGGCCCTTCTTATCGTGCACCAGTCCCAGTCTTGGGAATACACGGTACCAGAACTGTCATTCTACCACCGTTGGCAGGTGCCAAAGAAAAACGTTTTGTCTCTATCGACAATGTCAAACTACACTATGTGGCTGATCCTGCACAGCCGACCAAAAGGAACAGCCAGAAGTTCCTGAATCTTTCTCACTACTGGTCAAGAAGCTCCTCTACAGGTTGTAAGCAGCAACACTGACACCTCTCCAAGCTGGGGAGGGTGGAAAATTAGTTCCACTAACATCAAATAATACAGAAATAACTGATCTATTTGACACAACTTCATTACAGACAGATGGCGCCATTTACTCTGAGCCACCGCAGGAAATACACCCTCCATCTGCAGATACAGCTCCAGTTTTGGCACAAACTACTTCTGGATACTTTGCCGACATTAACAACAACGTTTTTGACTCATTCGCCTCTTCAACACCTGAACTGTCAAAAACATGTAAGCTGATAAACTGGCTTAAAGCAACTTACTTTATTCTTCCATGGAACTATATGTGGCTTTCCTTGACTGAACTAGCTTTCCTACTTTGAATTGGGTAACATTTCTGCCATACCGATTCCTGATGGGATTGTTTGGGATAAAGTAACATTTGATGTATGCTGCCCCGCAGAGGTCGTTCAGATGCCATATGTGTTTAAACTTTTAATGAACGATATGATCATACCCAGAGTTGTTTCTGATGACTGGGATGTGAAAACAGTTGATTCTGTGATGACTGAATTGCAGTATTACACTTTCTTTGAAAACTAAGATGTTTATCAATCTAAAGAGAATTATGGTGATATGTTTTGCTATAATTATTGTGGACACCATTTCATCCACAGATCAAGTACCCCAAAGACTGTTTTTGGTTGCACACAATGGGAACATTGTCTGACCCACCGCAAAGGAGTTCTAAAATATATTCTGAAACATTTGCATATTTTTCTGGGCACGATGTCAAAAATGCTGAGTCATATTATTTTAAATTGCCACCAACAGAAAATGTATGCATACTAATGGCAAATACAAAATGTATTTATTCGGATTCCTTTGTTTCCCGGTTGACTATAGAAGGCTATGAATATTGGCTGAGGTAGATTGACTTGAAAAGTGTGTGGGGAACTAGACATTGGTAAATGCGGGGGAAGGAGGCTTTGTTCGGAGCATGCCTGATACCTGTTCAGATGATATTTTTAAATGAAACTGTACAACAAACAAGTTGTTTAGGATTGGCAAAGATTAAGGAATTGAACGCGCCCAGTATTCCTGCACCTGCAAAATTTTATAAATGGCAAAAATATATAAACGCAACGGAAGATCAGCTCAATGAATGGGTCCAGAATGGCATGTTTAATGCATCATTGTCACTTCCTGGCGGGTGGTTTTTGTGGCCAATGGATAGCAATGGGTGTCATAAACGTTTTGTAAACTCCACGGGGGTTTTAGAACTAGTAGGCCGGACCCTTGCTATATATCGTCCAAACATGCGGGTATGGTGACAACATACAGTATGGGGAAAGTGTGCCAGCAATGGTTAAAGAGTTCCTCACTAGATGCGGTTAGAGAACACCTCAGTCTCCTGTCTAATAACACCGACTTACAGGACTTCTTGTTAGGCCCCCAGAAAACAACGCAGAAAATGCTTCTTATATGAAGTATATAATGAAATTTGGAAGCTTTCCCAACAGGAAGCTGCTGCCCGGTTAAGGCAAATAGACCAGGAAAACTTACAGAGGGCATTATCTGTTGTAGATAATGGGATTAATACCCTGTCTGACTGGATATATACCTTAAATAACATTGACTCTTCTGCAATAGACATTATACAAACAGATATGTCTTCCTTACACCATGGACAGAGTCAACTAAGGTCCATTATGCAGTTGGGATGGACACTTCAAACACTGAAGGCAGGTCGCGTTCCCTGGCAACACCTCAGCGCAAGGGAAATATTTTCTACATTTAATTTAACGCATCAACAACATCTAATGGCTAAGAAAGAAGCGACTTATGTCATGCTGAACATCGAAAAGTTAGAAAAGCTGCCTTTTACTGTGGCTGAAATACCATCTGCTGAGTCTTTAATACACGGGGTCATTAATCTGCCTATTTCCACACTTCAATTCACCTCCTGTTTAAAACACATTCCGGTAGGCAGATATGAAAAGCTGGGAGATAATTACATCTATGAGGTGTGGGAGCTACCCTTCTCATACAAATGTCTCAGTGGCATGAAAGAAGTCTTTTTTAGCGGTAGTGAATGCGAGACTTCTGTCAGTCATTCGATGGTTTGTAAACAGCTGCCCTTGCATGGCGCGTGTAACGCGTCTACTGCAAACTTGGCTTGTTTTCTGAAGGGAGTTCCGGTCTCCTTGATTAGACCTACGTTCCAGGTGCTTTCAAACGGCAGCTATGTTCTCCTCAATGGTGAAGTCTGTTGTGGGATGCAAGCCGGAATAGCTTATGTTGTTTCAGTCTTTAAGATTGTTACATGCTGCGGGAATGTACTTTTTCCTCCCACTAGAATAAAAGAGGTAGCTGACATTTGGCCCCATAATGCTACTTCTAATGTGAATTTTGACAAGTTGAGCAGACTCAAAGCTTTACTGTTTCAAAAACATGTGGCTGTCACATCTGCACACGAGACCTATACACGTCAGCAGAGATACAGTCCCTTTTAAGTACCAACTTTCCGAGACACTTTGGTGAACTCGTGGGAGGAATATTTAAAGTGTCTAGTACTACTGGAATCGCACATTTCTTTAAGGCTGTTGGTTCTGGTTTCGTTCACACCTTCTCCTCCACATTCAGTTTAATACCATCAGCCACTCACTAAATATTCTCCAGTATTTTCAGGTGATTTCCAATAAGAAAACAAGTTACTTACCTGTAACTACAGTTATCCAGTATTGGTATCTTTCATAAATTCACATGCAACCCACCCTCCTCCCCTTAGAGATGGATGGAAATTGTTCTGAAGGCACCAGACACAAAACGTCTTACATTTGAGTCTGTAAGTCCTATTTGTACTGTCAGCTTGTGCCCTGGACAAAATCAGCTTGCATTCCTCATCAATGTTCATACCCTGGAACTCATGGAACTCAGGAGCCATGCATGCAATTGCAGAGATGCTGGATCTGGATGAAGAATCTGACCTTGATTCTTCGTGAGAAGGTCGTGCTTGCAGGGAAGACGTAAGGGGTTGGTCACCGACAGGAGCAGGAGCTCCGTGTACCAATACTGTCTGGGCCACTTGGGCGCTATGAGTATGATCTTGCAACCCTATGACTTCATCTTCCTCAGAAGCCTGGGAATTAATGGAATGGGGGGAAAAGCGCATACTAAGATCCCGGACCATCTCACTGAAAGAGCATTTCCCCACGACCCCGGGAGTGGGTATCGACTGGCGTAAAATTGGCATTTGGCGTTCTGATTGGTGGCAAATAGATCCAGGGTCGGCTGTCCCCAGCGTAGAAAGATACTATCCAGTTCCTTCTGGTCGAATTCCCATTTGTGGCAGTTGTTATCCGTCCTGCTGAGAGAGTCCGCTAGGACGTTGTTGACACCTGGAAGGTGCTCTACTCTCGGGCAAATCTTGTGCAGAGTAAGGCAGTCCCAGAGAGATTGAGCTTCTCTTGAGAGGGACAGAGATCTTGTTCCTCCCTGCTTGTTGATATAGAACATGGTTGTTGTGTTGTCTGTACGGACCAACACACATGAACCTGCAATCCGTGGAAGGAACGCCTTGAGCGTGCGAAAAATTGCTTTTAACTCCAACAGATTTATATGCATTCTCTGCGCATCCGAACATCTCCCTGGAAGGCGCATGTCCTGTAGATGACCTCCCCAACCATCCAATGAAGTGTCCGTTGTGATAATGAAGTCTGTCATTGGAGTGAGAAAGGTCAACCCTTGAGAAAGATGGCTGGTCTGAGACCACCATTGCAAAGTCTCTACTATTGTTGGTGTAATATTTATTAAATCCTCAAAGGATCCTTGGGATTGGGTCCATTGTAGCTGTAACTCCTCTTGCAATGGTCTCATTTTCAACCTTGCCAGGTGGACTAGGACGATGGATAAGGAGATCATGCCTAGAAGCAACTTGAACACTCGTACTGAAACTGACTTTCTTCTTGAGATCCTGATAGCCATGTTGGTTAGTTTCTGCTGCCGTGCCTTTGTGAGATATGCTTTGTTCTTGATGGTGTCGAGTTCTGCACCCAAAAAGACTATCCTGCGTGTGGGAAGAGTGACTGATTTTTGGAAGTTTACTGTTAGACCTAGGTTGTGAAATAGTTCTAGGCAGACGTTGGTAGCCTTAGACACCAGCTGCGATGTAGGGGCTTTTATCAGCCAGTCGTACAGGTATGGGAAGACCTGAAAACCTCTGTTGCGGAGAAAGCCTTCTATTGGGGCAAGACATTTCGTGAAGATTCGTGGCGCTGACTTCAAGCCGAATGGGAGGACCTTGAATTGATAATGGGCACCGGCCACAGTGAAGCGGAGATATTTGCGATGCTTTACATGTATCGGTATGTGGAAATAAGCATCCTGGAGATCCATTGTTGTCATGTAATCTCCAGGGTTCAAAAGGTGCAGGATATCCGACAGTGTGATCATACGAAAGGAATGCTTCCTTAGAAACTTGTTCAACTTTCTGAGGTCTAGGATTGGCCTCCATTCCCCTGACCTCTTCCTTATTAGAAAGAACCGGGAACAGAATCCAAGCCCTCTGTGTTGCACCGGAACCTCTTCTATCGCTCCCTTGGCGAACATTAGGAAAACCTCTTGCTGAAGCAAGTGAAGATGAAGTGGTTTGGATTTTCCTGGAGGATGGTGTGGTGGTTTTTGTATAAATTCCAGCGTATGACCTCGAGCCACTAGCACCCATTTGTCCGATGTTATGCTTTTCCAATTCTGAAGATAACTGGAGATGTTCGCTCCCACCTGATGGCCTTGCAAATACTGTGGAAGTGTAGCCAGTGCCAGACAAGAATCATTGCTTGCGAGGTTGATCCCGGGCTTGGGAACTTTGTTTTCTCCTCCTGCCTTGTCTAACATAGGAAGCTGTGGATGGTTGCCTATAATGCTGCTGATAGGCTGGTCTATATTGAGGCTGCTGATATTGCCTATGGTAGGAGCCTCAAAATGTTGAAAAACCCCTACCTCTTTCTCCCTGAAAGGGCTGCTTTCGGTACTGCAAATTACCCAGGGACAGAGCAGTGTCCGTGTCAGCCGTGATGGCCTGCAATGTGTCATCTACATCCTTGTTGAAGAGAGACTCTCCGTCGTACGGCATATCTAGAATTCTGGACTGTACCTCTGGTCTGAAAGAGGTTGCTTTTAACCAACCTTGGCGGCGTAATACAGCCGCTCCCACCAGCTGCCGAAAACCTGTGGAAGCTATTTCCAGGGTGCAGTCAATTATCTCCTCAGACGTACGCTCTCCTTCCTGCAGGATTTTGCATGCCTCAGCCTGTGTGTTCTCAGGAATGAGATCTATGATGCCCTGTCAAACACGCTGGAGAGTCCTGTGTTATACTTCTTGTCAAGCTTCTGTGGAACTGGTGGAACAGTCGCTGGGTTCTGCATGATCTTGATACCCTCACTCCAAATGAAGTCTATAATAGGAATCGCCCTCACAGACTTTCTTGCTTGTTCCTTGAAGTCATGGAGGAAGCATTCCGACTGTAAGACTGACGTTGGCAAGTGAAATCATGTGGCCGCCCTATCCATCAAGTTGTGAAACCCACCTATATCCTCCGGTGGAGAATCTGAAGGACGAGGAGGTGGTGGAGAAGGAGTAGGGGCTAAATAATCGTACCATTCCTAACTAAGATGTTGTGGTGGAGAAATCTCTCCTTCTCCTTCATCCCCAGATGTAGAAACATCATCTCTGGGGGGAGCGGCTAATGTAGACTGCGGTGTCAGCCTGGGAGTAGCTGGAGGTGGAGGTATACTCCTTGGTGTAACATGAGAGGTTGGAAGAGGCGATTGTTCCTCCGCTGAAGTTGGGAACCTCCTTGTGTAATCCTGCAACATTGACTGCAAATCCTGAATCAAAGAGGCAGGCATTTGCACAGTGTCTTTCGGCTGATGCAGAGGTTCGTAATAGCGTCTTTGATGAGAATAATAAGGTTGGTATTGATCGTACTCATCATCATCCTCACCCTCCTGATACTTAAAATGCAACTGGGATGGGCTGTGTGCATCACCAAATGGGCCCTCATCTGACTCTTCCCAGTCCAGAAGATGACTAGGAAGCAAGGTTGTTACCGTACTTGGTTAAGTATCCTGTGGATATATTGTAGACCTAGACATCGTTGTAATCTTAACTGTAGCGTGAAGATCAGGAGACCCAGAGGAAATAGGAATAACATCCTGGCTTACAGCGACCATTGGCATCGTCGATGGTGTTGACAATGGTCCCGTTGACGGAATTGACATCATGGACGATTTCTCTATCAATGACGGTCTCGCCGACGGTGGTGTCATCAATGGTGGCCTCGGTGACGGTGGTGTCGTCGACTGTACTCTCTTTGATGGTGTCCTTGTCGACGGTAATTTCATGGACGGTGGTGTCGTCGACGGTGTTGCAGTTGACGGTATTCTCGTTGACGATGTCATCAACGTCGATGTTCTCGTTGACGATGGTGTTGACTTTACCTTCAGAGATGAAGTCTCTTCTGCAGGAGCCTTCGTCGATGGTGGTCTAACTGAAGGAATAGGAGCTTTTACCACAGACGTCGACGTAGTCGACAACGGTCTCGTCGACCAGGCGGTGGAGACAGTAGATGTGAAAACCGTCATCGTCATCAATATCTTCGACGGTGGTGTCGTCGTCGTCGACTTAAGTTTGAGAGATACCTTTTTAGAGGTGGAAGGCTCAGATGAAGGAGAACAGTGAGAAGCCTCCTTATTTCGACGAGGAGAGGATGGCTCAGATGAAATTGAGCCATGTATGCCCTTAGCACCTTCTTTATGGTGCGTTTTGTGACGTTTCCTGGATCTCTCAGCCTGTCCCAGGTCCTCAGATCTGGACCTTTTATGCGGCCTTTCTGACTCACTCTCCACACCTGAAGTACAGGATTTTGCCTGTAACCAGGTCAACACTCTACACTCTCTGTCTCTGAGTGTCTTCGCAAAGAAAGTGCAGCATATCTTGCAGTCTTTCACCTGATGTACTGGATATAAGCAGTATAAATAGTCTTTATGTGGATCATCCACATGCAGCCTCTTATTGCCACAGGTCTTACAAGGGCCTTTTCTGGAAGAATCCAACATTTTCAGAGTTTTTTTAGAGAAAATGTTCCTGTCAGAAGAAGAAAACTGAGCAGAGCTCAGGAATACTCCCTTCACACGACGTGCGGTAGAAAATCTGAGGAAAGGAGCCTCTTTGGAGAGTATTCTAGAGGGTGCTGGAGCCTGATTGGCCAGGAGCCAAGTTTGGGTCTTCTCACAAAAGGACAAGGATAGGCTATATGAGTCATTTGATTGGCCTTATAGCCTATGGATTTTTTTTTTTGTGTGCTTATTGCTTTTCATGTACCATGGGACTCCCACTTCGACAACGGGGATGATTCAAGCATGTGAATTTATGAAAGGTCCAATACTTGATAACTTTGGCTATAATAGTTGGCATTTTGCTGTTGCTATTCTTCATGCGCAATGGCTGTCCCGCCGCAACAAGGAGGAATGAGAGTGCTCCCATCAGCGCAGTATTTTGGAGCTACACTCCTGGAGCAATTGTAGTGTGACTGGTCCCTGTCATTCAGACCGGTTTGGCATTGTGTGCAGCCCGTGTTTCGGTGCCTCTGGTGCTCTTTCACACATGCACTGGAAGTTTGTCTTTCTTCGCAGCTCTTGCTTTCATTGGACAGTGATCTGTTGATGTTCCCACTGAGGGCTCATTACCAGACATGCGCGTTGAGGGTGCGTTTGCTACAGGAAGCTGCTTATGAGTTGCCCATCCTGGAGGATGGGGCTCTAAACTCATTATTGGGCACACCACAGAATGCCACTTTGGCTGAGGCTAATGCTATGGAACATGACTGCTCATTGGTCCTTCTCGGCGATGCCTTTCCAACTTTGACACCTGCCGAAGTGGAAGATTTCCTGTCCTCCATTGTCCCGGAATCGATTAGAAATTCGAAAAATAACTCTGACTCTTGAATTTCTGTCCTTTTATGCCACATATTAACATTTTAAATTGTCCTTTTATATATGCTCATGTGTCCCTTTAACTTGTCATTATTGACATTTTTTACATATATATCTTAGGTTGAGTTGTAGTCGTTTTATGTACATTTAGGCTTATAACCACCTTCAATCGACAAGGGGAGGGTGTTGTGTTACCATTTGAGTCATAGCTCCATGCATGTTATTTTAGCATACTAGGCCTGCCATTGCGCACCTAGATATATTTTATTCGGCTTCATTTTCTTATTGTTACAATAGCCATTTTTACGGTCTTGTTTTATTTATTTCTATCTAACTGTTTTTTGCCTAGGCTAGCACTATGTTCTCAAACAAGACATTCTTGCTCACTCTGTGCTTCTTTCAAGGCTGTAGTAAGATAGGATGCCCGTGAACTTGGTACAAGTTTTGTCTCTGACATTCACAGAAAAACACACATCCTTACATAGGGACATTTTCTCAGAACATCAACTGTTTTATTATAAAAACATTTCCTTGTCCCTTACACGTTAGAGGGAGATTCCAGCCAGAGAACCACAACTGTATGCTGATTGCTGAATGCTTCGCTACAGCTGCTCATGCAGACTTCAGGCCTTTGCTCAGGTATGGGGATGATGTCTTCCCAGAGAAACCTGAAGGGCAGAATTAGAGCTTAACACGCTGTGCTCTATTATAGCGTAGGTAGGAATTAGTCTATTGACTCTAGTGACAATATGGTAGCGTTATTTCTCTGCTTTACTCTCCTTGTCACAATTTTAATCTTGTCATGTTGTATCGTCCTGGTTATTGCAACACGTGCTTTGCTATCTAAGATGCAGTCGCTTCATTAAAATCTTATCGAAACATATATTGCCTCTGTTTGTCATTGTGTATGTGAGACCAATGTAACCGAGAGAAAAGGATGAGACCTAAGTGACCACGGTTTCCCTGAGGAATCAATTAAGTCATGCACTCAGCTGCCCAGTCATCGCTGCCCTTGGGTAGAGATGAGGCACTGCTAGTTAGCCAGAGCAAAAACCCGGATTAGGGTGACAGGTGCCATCTGCAGTGGGTCAGACTCAGTCTCCCACACTGCAGGTGATTCTGCCGCTCAAAATCCAGGAGTCTGATTAGAATAATAAGAGCCTACGTGACAATGCATCTAATAGCCTTCTTCTCTAAAAATAATTTTACTGGTAGAACAAAACTATACAGTAGCCGAAAGAGAACTTCTAGCCATAAAATTGTCCTTTCAAGAATGGAAACATAATTTGTGGGGAGCACGTTTTCCCATCACTATTTATTCAGATCATAAAAACGTGCAATTTGTTTAGATCTAAGCTCTTACCCCACGACAAATGAGATGGGTTTCTTTCTTTAATGAATTTGATTTCATAATTACTTATAGACCCGGTACACAACAATTTAAGGCTGACACCCTGTCACATCTCCAAAACACCACAACACAATCAGATACAAGACAGATAACACCGATTCCAATGATTCCCCCAGAAAAAATTATAGGTAGTTGTTCAGAAGAGCACCCATTCCTGGACTCATTAAAACAAGAATTGCAGAATGAAAATATGGAACAATGGTTAGCACATCGAATCCAATCAATTTCTGACAATCTATTTTATCATGATCAGGCTTTGTTTATCCCTAAGAATCTGAGAGAGCTGGTTATTCAATGGTGTCATCCGTCCTCCTTGAGTGGACATCCGGGAGAACATAAGACTAAGGACTTGTGCACACAACGGTTCTGGTGGGATTCCCTAGATGCAGACCAAAAGGAGTTTATACGAACATGTCACGTATGTGCTTGTAACAAACCTTCACACACCACCCCTATAGGAAAACTAATTCCTCTACCAGTACTGCCAGCTCCAAGGCATACTATTAGTATGGATTTTGTGACCAATCTACCGAAAGATAAGGGGAATACATGTATAGTAGTGGTAGTGGATTTATTCTAAAAAATGTCCCCTTTCATTCCTCTCACTAAAATCCCAACTGCTAACGAACTAGTTGAACCTTTTATAATGCATATTGTCCGGCTTCATGGCCTGCCAGCTGTAATTATAGCTGATCGTGGAACACAATTTGTGTCTAAATTTTGATAGGAACTATGTTCTTCTCTTCGTATTCACCATTGGTTATCCTCTGCACATCATCCACAAACCGATGTTCAAACACAGAGATCTAACCAAACCATTGAACAGTTCCTACGTTGTTTAATTACCACCTTAACTAGCTGTTGGTTGCAAGCACTTCCCTTAGCCGAATTTGCATGTCACAATAGTGTTCATTCGGCTCATAACATGTCACCTTTTTATTGTAATCTAGGCTATCTTCCAAGTGCATACCATTCCTACCATCCCAAAAGATACCTGCAGTACATGCACATTCATCTGAATTACAAAACATCTGGAATAAGACCCAAAAAACCCTACTTGACACAAAGGAAAAGATGAAAGAACAAGCAGACAAACACCGTACATCTGCACCAACATATGCAGAAGGTGATCAAGTATGGCTGAGCACCCATTATTTATCAATACCAGGGGTTCGTAAACTACAGCATCGGTTCATGGGTCCCTTCACCATCGCCAAAGTTATCAACCCTGCAGCTATGAAACTGAACCTTCCCAGTGAACATAAAATGCATCCAGTATTTCATGTCTCGTTGCTCAAAACCATTTCTCCCCATCACTCAACCTGTTCCCCCACCACCTTCCATACTTAGGGATAATCATGAAAAATTCAAAGTCCATCGCATTGTTGATTCTTGTAGACGACAAGGCCTTCTCTTTTATCTGAAAGACTGGAAAGGCTACCTACCTAAAGAGCAGTCGTGGGAACCAGCGGCCCATGTCCACGCCCCACAGTTGGTACATTCCTTCCATGCACCATACCCCTCCAAACCATCGCCAGTGAACAGGCCTTTGGGGGGAGGTACTGTTAGGACTCGCACTCACACACGCAAGCTTCTTGCTGCTCCCTCACAAAATAAATCAGCATGTATGAAAAAAGATGAAACACGTCATGAATTTGTTTACAGCACAGCACTTCCCTGTAACTTGTGAGGAAAATGATCTTCCGTCTGAAGATCGATTATTACATTGCATGGTTGTTTATATTGATAAAAGCAAGTGCTGACCCATTTGTGAACTGTGTGCCAAGCAGTTTATGGAGACATCAAATTCTATCATATGGATCATCAGCAGTGTTTGATGACTCATCCCCAGCATGTGTCTGATGACTCATCACCACCACACCAGTCTATACATAGAACTGCCAACATTTTTCCTGTGCTTGGCTTCAACACTCCCAGGTGTTCCCGGTTCAGATGGAGTTCAGTGATTCTTTCAGGAGTTGTCTTTTAAGTGCAAGGCTTCATCGGAGCGTCCCTCTCTGGAGCAGAATACTTCCACAGCGGCTGGAGAATTTACGATCAGTATTCCATCTTCCTCAAATAATCGAAACATTCCAGTAGAAGTCTGTTCATGAGGAATTCCCCTCTCGTCTCCCTGTTTTCAGCCTTCTTGAGGTTAGTGACCTTTTGGTGCATTATGAAAGACATTCGTCGATGCTGAGAAACCCGTGATACAAGACTATTTTCCAAAGACAGCTTGAGAAGTATTTTTAAAAGCAGCATTGAAGTTAAGTGTTGTGAACTCCTGAAAGCATCTCTCGATATCTATGCAAACTTAAACATTTATTCTGATTGTTTGGGAGCGAGTCTAGTGTGTAAAAATGAATAACAAAAGACAAATTCATAAGTTTGATTTTATAATGATTTTGTTGTGAGTTACAAAAGCATGCTTAATAGTTGAGCAATCGAGCACTAATAATTATTGTGAATTTTCTGAAAGACTCAGTGATTGCCCAATCGAATGATAATAGTTATTGTTATTTTGCTGAAAGACTCTGTGATATTTATAGTTCTTTTGTTTTTGATTTGTTTTTGGTCTTAGAATTCCTGTACCAAGCCCTGAGGCAACTTTCTTAGAACAACAGTGATAGTGTTTTGTTTCTCTTCCCTTCCCAAATCCCTGTTCCCTATCCCTTTCCCCCAGAGGCTATTCGCTTGTTCCCTGTTCATTTCAGATATGAGAGAATAGTATTCAGGGGTAAGGGTTTTATTCTCTTCGCTCCCGCGGAACCTGGTATGCAGGTGAGTGGACATTATCTTGTCAATCATATTCTTCATTCTGTGGTGTAAATCAAATATTGCTTAAATGGCATCACTTCACCACAATACCATCTACTGTTCTTATTTTAATTAAGGTGCATAAATATCTGGAATAAAGTGGTCACGTGCAAAAATAATAAGTACTTTCAAAGTCTGGCAACCCTCACTTCATCACTGTTGCTGTCACCAACATATATATTTTAATGTGTCTAACAGATAGAAATCCACAAAGAGAAGAAAATCCCTCTCCCTTCTCCCTTTCTCACCTTTGTTGTCCATTAATCACAGGTTAAATCCTTTATCTGGCATGGATGCAAGCGGGTCATGCCCCCTCATTGGTATCCCTACTGCATCAACCTCCATCAATGGGAGTCCCCAACCCTGCAGGGCGGCTTCACAACGGGGACAGAGAATCCCATTACACAAATCCAAACAGAACAAAATTCTGAAGCCCAGTTCCAAACAGCCGCATTTTTATTTCTTTCATAAGGTGGCAGCAAAATTATGATTGTCCTTCCTGACGCGTTTCGGCGAAAAACATTTTATTTACAGGAGAGCAGTCACAAACAGTCAAAGGTGCTTTAAATCTCTACACATCACATGACTTAGTATCTCAGTACTTCAAGTCCTATAATTTACCCGTTATATCATCATATTCTACGTTCTGTGGTCTAAATCAAATATTGCTTAAATGGCATCACTTCACCACAATACCATCTATTGTTCATATTTAATTAAGGTTCATCAATATCTGGAATAAAGTGGTAACGTGCAAAAATAATAAGTACTTTCAAAGACTGGCAACCCTCACTTCATCATTGTTGCTGTCACCAACATATATATTTTAATGTCTCTAACACGTGGAAATCCGCAAGGAGAAGAAAATCCCTCTCTCTTCTCCCTTTCTCACCTTCGTGTCCACTAATCACAGGTTAAATCCTTTCTCTGGCACTGGGGCAAGCGGGTCATGCTCCCTCATTCATATCCATACTCCATCAACCTCCATTAATGGGGGCCCCCAACCCTGCAGGGCGGCTTCACAACGCGGACAGAGAATCCCATTACACAAATCAAAACAGAACAAAATTCTGAAGCCCAGTTCCAAACAGACTCATGTTTATTTCTTTCATAATAAGGTGGCAGCAAAATTATGATTGTCTTTCCTGATGCATTTCGGCGAAAAATGCCTTGTTCACAGGTAGCAGTTGCAAACAGTCACAGGTGCTTTAAATCTCTACACATCATGTGACTTAGTATCTCAGTACTTCAGTTCCCATAATGCACCCATTATATCATCATATTCTTTGTGTGGTGTAAATCAAATATTGCTTAAATGGCATCACTTCACCACAATACCATCTACTGTTCATATTTTAATTAAGGTGCATCAATATCTGGAATAAACTGGTCACGTGCAAAAATAATAAGTACTTTCAAAGTCTGTCAACCCTCACTTCATCAACATATATATTTTAATGTCTCTAATACATGGAAATCCGCAAGGAGAGGAAAATCCCTCTCTCTTCTCCCTTTCTCATCTTTGTTGTCCATTAATCACAGGTTAAATCCTGTAAACATTACTTTAATAGTTTTTTAAATAATTCATAGAGACAAAAAAGATAATAAAAAATCTACAATTAAATTATCAATTAAAATCATGTATATAATGAATGTAATTCTACAGTAAAAAATATAATAATAACAATTTATATCATATGATGAAACCCATTATAAACATCTAGAAATATTATTTATTTTAAAATTGAAAAGCGCATAATAATTGTAAAACCTTTGAAAATAAATTGTGAAAAGTACATATATTAGTGGCAAGTCTGATTTACTATTCCAATTCAGATCTAACAAACATTGGGAAAAGTGCATACATTTGGGGGACAGATTTACTATGCTATGCTATTTTTGGTTGTAAATCCAATATAACAAACATTGGGGAAGTGCAGACCTTGTGTGGGGCTGGACTTACTATGCTAACTCCAGTTCAACAAACACTGGGGAAATTGCATTCATTGGGGACAGAAGGCAGATTTATTATTACAACTCCAATCTAACCAACACTGGGGGAAGTGCATAAACTGTGGGTCTGGGGACGGCAGGTTTACTATTCTAACCTCAGTCTAAAAATTTTTTGAAAAAAGCATATATTTGGGGCAGGGGTCGCATTCGCAACAACGACATAGTATAATATATAATCATTAAACTATGATACAAAATTAAAACAATTTGGTTGACTTTTTTTTTAATGTAAAGCTAAGTTGAAATATTTCTTAAAATAATTAGTATACCTAAAACTCCCTAATAAAACAAACATTAACATATTCTCTAAAACTTAAAATAATTATTTACAAATCCATTGTTTTACTATTACAAATATAAATACTTAATTATTACAAATTATTTACAAAAACAGCAAATACTAATAAACAACCACACATTCTATGTTATGGGTCGCAAATTGTACATTAAAAATTGCATTTCTAAACCCTTTACATCATTATATTTATCAATTAAAAAATCAATTAATTATACAACTAATTGCCAATTTAAAATTTGACATTAAAAGCTATCCACTCAATTCCCCTTATAAACACACCCTCCAAATTTTAAATCTATTTCACAACCCAACACATTCTGAAAAAAATTAAACTTAAAAATAAATAAATGCATAGTAATTACTTTAGCTTAATTTGTAATGAAAAAACACTCTGTACCTAAAAAACTCACAATACAAACTTTAAATACAATGCATGAATAAAAAATGTAATAAACAATTTAAAAAATAGAAATTAAAAGACATAACATTAGCAACATAATCAATCAACATTAATTCATCGGTAATCAATAAAAAGCTCTACCCACCCAAACACCCATTAAACCCAAAACCCTATCGTAGGTAATACATATTTAAAGAAGTATTAAACATTCAAATAAATAACCAAGAAACATAAACCATAATTAGCAAAAATGTATATACAATAAAAATGATGAACCCAATTCCCCAATAAACCCAACAACCACAAAAATAAATAATAGTTTAAAAAATAGCAGTTTTACAACACATAGGGATGTTTAGTCAGGCTCTGATTTCACTCATACAAAACCATAATAGTTCCCTGAGCTAACTATAACTTACGTCCCCTGCAATGCACTGCTTACAACCTCACATATTATATCACTCATGACATAATCAGTGACACCACTGATGACATCACTGAAGACATCATCCAGTCTGTGTAAGTCTACGGGTGGATGAGTTGGTGTGTGAATGTCTGTATAGGTGCATAAATGGTTGTGTGATTGGTTGTATGGATAAATAAGTGTGTGAGTGGCAGTATGGATGAGTAACTGGCTGTGTCAGTGGGGGTCATTACAACCCTGGCGGACGGTGTTAAAGCAGCGGAAATACCGCAAACAGTCCGGAGGACAAAAAAAGGGAATTATGACCCTGGCGGAAACCGCCAACAAAGACAGCCACTTTAACACTTTGCCCGCCACAGCGGTACAGACAAGCAGCGCGGCGGCCACCGCCAACAGACAGGCGGAAGACAATGTACCGCCCACACTATTACAACCCGCCAAACTGCCACCTTTTCCGGGGCGGATTCACCGTGGATAAAAACACGGCGGAAACAGCTTTTGCTATGGGAAAACGCTCACCTTAACATATCCCACGAGGAACGAGGAATCCATGGAGCCGGAACTCCAAATACTCCCTGCCCTTGTGTTTCTGCTCTTCTACGACCAACAGCTACGTAGGCGCCGCAGACAACGGTGAGTACTATACCTACGACATGGGGGAGTGGGGAGGCAAAAGTTAGGGGGACACATACCAAACACCCCCACCCCCACCCTCGCATATTACAACATACACACCAATGCATTCACAAAAATCACAGTAACAACCCACAATCCCCCCGGAAGAATGAATACACAAAGCGAAAATCGGTCAAACAATGTAATGTGCCAATATAAATGTCATACAAAAATATACAGATATATATTTGAAAATCAGTCAGAATTATATACAAGACGAGAAGTAGTGCAGATATGTACATAACAATGTCTGTGCACCATCAGTCCAAAAATACATGGGCGAGGGAGGCCCACAAACGATACCTGACCACAATCGGAGAGAACACTGCCGGGGCATCCGATAGAAATTCTACAGGCACCTCAGGGGGAAGTGAAGGGGGGGCACCTCAGCCGGATGACTGCAAAGCCAGATCCACGACGGGGCTCCATGGCCATTCATGCCCTCCTGGGGAGTGCAAAGCCACAGTCTCTCGTCTCCACAGTGGGTGGGTTGCCCACTGTGCCATCCTGGGGAGTGCAAAGCCACAGTCTCTCAAGTCTCTACAGTGGGTGGTTTGCCCACTGTGCCATCCTGGGGAGAGCAAAGCCACAGTCTCTCAAGTTGATGCAGGTCTCTACTGGTACTGGGGGGGGACTGGTGCCCAGACTGGATGAGTCTCCCCGTGAAAGGTCGTGTCCTGTCACTGTCCCAGCTGCACATGGGATAAGGATGCCTTATGTGGCAGCCCATTCATTCCTACCCGGTGCATTGCCCTGTTCAGTGGTGCTTTGCCATGGCGGTCTTTGCCCTGTTCAGCGGTGCTTAGCCATGGCGGTCTTTGCCCTGTTCAGCGGTGCATTGACATGGCGGTCTTTGCCCTGTTCAGCGGTGCTTTGCCATGGCAGTTCAGGACAGTTCAGCGGTGCTTTGCCATGGCGGTCTTTGCCCTGTTCAGCGGTGCTTAGCCATGGCGGACTTTGCCCTGTTCAGTGGTGCATTGACATGGCGGTCTTTGCCCTGTTCAGTGGTGCTTTGCCATGGCGGTTCAGGACAGTTCAGCGGTGCTTAGCCATGGCGGTCTGTGCCCTGTTCAGCGGTGCATTGACATGGCGGTCTTTGCCCTGTTCAGCGGTGCATTGACATGGCGGTCTTTGCCCTGTTCAGCGGTGCTTTGCCATGGCGGTTCAGGGCAGTTCAGCGGTGCTTTGCCATGGCGGTCTTTGCCCTGTTCAGCGGTGCTTAGCCATGGCGGTCTTTACCCTGTTCAGCGGTGCATTGACATGGCGGTCTTTGCCCTGCTCAGCGGTGCATTGACATGGCGGTCTTTGCCCTGTTCAGCGGTGCTTTGCCATGGCGGTTCAGGACAGTTCAGCGGTGCTTAGCCATGGCGGTCTGTGCCCTGTTCAGCGGTGCATTGACATGGCGGTCTTTGCCCTGTTCAGCGGTGCTTTGCCATGGTGGTTCAGGACAGTTCAGCGGTGCTTTGCCATGGCGGTCTTTGCCCTGTTCAGCGATGCTTAGCCATGGCGGTCTTTGCCCTGTTCAGCGGTGCGTTGACATGGCAGTCTTTGCCCTGTTCAGCGGTGCTTTGCCATGGCGATCTTTGCCCTGTTCAGCGGTGCATTGACATGGCGGTCTTTGCCCTGCTCAGCGGTGCATTGACATGGCGGTCTTTGACCTGTTCAGCGGTGCTTTGCCATGGCGGTTCAGGACAGTTCAGTGGTGCTTAGCCATGGCGGTCTGTGCCCTGTTCAGCAGTGCATTGACATGGCAGTCTTTGCCCTGTTCAGCGGTGCTTTGCCATGGTGGTTCAGGACAGTTCAGCGGTGCTTTGCCATGGCGGTCTTTCCCCTGCTCAGCGATGCTTAGCCATGGCGGTCTTTGCCCTGTTCAGCGGTGCTTAGCCATGGCGGTCTTTGCCCTGTTCAGCGGTGCATTGACTTGGCGGTTTTTGCCCTGTTCAGCGGTGCTTTGCCATGGCGGTTCAGGACAGTTCAGCGGTGCTTAGCCATGGCGGTCTGTGCCCTGTTCAGCGGTGCATTGACATGGCGGTCTTTGCCTTGTTCAGCGGTGCTTTGCCATGGCGGTTCAGGACAGTTCAGCGGTGCTTTGCCATGGCGGTCTTTGCCCTGTTCAGCGGTGCTTAGCCATGGCAGTCTTTGCCCTGTTCAGCGGTGCATTGACATGGCGGTCTTTGCCCTGTTCAGCGGTGCTTTGCCATGGCGGTTCAGGACAGTTCAGCGGTGCTTTGCCATGGCGGTCTTTGCCCTGTTCAGCGGTGCTTAGCCATGGCGGTCTTTGCCCTGTTCAGTGGTGCATTGACATGGCGGTCTTTGCCCTGTTCAGCGGTGCTTTGCCATGGCGGTTCAGGACAGTTCAGCCGTGCTTAGCCATGGCGGTCTGTGCCCTGTTCAGCGGTGCATTGACATGGCGGTCTTTGCCCTGTTCAGCGGTGCTTTGCCATGGCGGTCTTTGCCCTGTTCAGCGGTGCTTAGCCATGGCGGTCTTTGCCCTGTTCAGCGGTGCATTGACATGGCGGTCTTTGCCCTGCTCAGCGGTGCATTGACATGGCGGTCTTTGCCCTGTTCAGCGGTGCTTTGCCATGGCGGTTCAGGACAGTTCAGCGGTGCTTAGCCATGGCGGTCTGTGCCCTGTTCAGCGGTGCATTGACATGGCGGTCTTTGCCCTGTTCAGCGGTGCTTTGCCATGGTGGTTCAGGACAGTTCAGCGGTGCTTTGCCATGGCGGTCTTTGCCCTGTTCAGCGATGCTTAGCCATGGCGGTCTTTGCCCTGTTCAGCGGTGCGTTGACATGGCGGTCTTTGCCCTGTTCAGCAGTGCTTTGCCATGGCGGTCTTTGCCCTGTACAGCGGTGCATTGACATGGCGGTCTTTGCCCTGCTCAGCGGTGCATTGACATGGCGGTCTTTGACCTGTTCAGCGGTGCTTTGCCATGGCGGTTCAGGACAGTTCAGCGGTGCTTAGCCATGGCGGTCTGTGCCCTGTTCAGCGGTGCATTGACATGGCAGTCTTTGCCCTGTTCAGCGGTGCTTTGCCATGGTGGTTCAGGACAGTTCAGCGGTGCTTTGCCATGGCGGTCTTTCCCCTGTTCAGCGATGCTTAGCCATGGCGGTCTTTGCCCTGTTCAGCGGTGCTTAGCCATGGTGGTCTTTGCCCTGTTCAGCGGTGCATTGACTTGGCGGTCTTTGCCCTGTTCAGCGGTGCTTTGCCATGGCGGTTCAGGACAGTTCAGCGGTGCTTAGCCATGGCGGTCTGTGCCCTGTTCAGCGGTGCATTGACATGGCGGTCTTTGCCCTGTTCAGCGGTGCTTTGCCATGGCGGTTCAGGACAGTTCAGCGGTGCTTTGCCATGGCGGTCTTTGCCCTGTTCAGCGGTGCTTAGCCATGGCGGTCTTTGCCCTGTTCAGCGGTGCATTGGCATGGCGGTCTTTGCCCTGTTCAGCAGTGCTTTGCCATGGCGGTTCATGACAGTTCAGCAGTGCTTTGCCATGGCAGTCTGTGCCCTGTTCAGCGGTGCATTGACATGGCGGTCTTTGCTCTGTTCAGCGGTGCTTTGCCATGGCGGTTCTGATAAGGACATTGGTGTGTGGCATGACGTTTCATCATTGCCCAGCGGGGCTGTGGCAGCCGGAGCCCTCCAGGGCACTGACTCCGGTGGTGGCGGTGGTCTCCTGACCAGTGACGATAGTGGGGCTCTCCTGGGCACTGACTCCGGTGGTGGCGTTGGTCTCCTGACCAGTGACGATAGTGGGGCTCTCCTGGGCTGTGACTCTGGCGGTGGTCTCCTGACCAGTGACGATAGTGGGGCCCTCCTGGGCTGTGACTCTGGCGGTGGTCTCCTGACCAGTGACGATAGTGGGGCCCTCCTGGGCTGTGATTCTGGCGGTGGTCTCCTGACCAGTGACGATAGTGGGGCCCTCCTGGGCTGTGACTCTAGCGGTGGTCTCCTGACCAGTGACAATACTTGGGCCCTCTTGGGCTGTGACTCTGGCGGTGGTCTCCTGACCAGTGACGATATTGGGGCCCTCCTGGGCTGTGACTCTGGCGGTGGTCTCCTGACCAGTGACGATACTTGGGCCCTCCCGGGCTGTGACTCTGGCGGTGGTCTCCTGACCAGTGATGATAGTGGGGCCCTCCTGGGCTGTGACTCTGGCGGTGGTCTCCTGACCAGTGACGATACTTGGGCTCTCCTGGGCTGTGACTCTGGCGGTGGTCTCCTGACCAGTGACGATACTTGGGCCCTCCTGGGCTGTGACTCTGGCGGTGGTCTCTGGACCAGTGACGATAGTGGGGCCCTCCTGGGCTGTGACTATGGCGGTGGTCTCTGGACCAGTGACGACGGTGCTGGCGGTTGTGTCTCGACCGCTGGAAATGATGGCGCACTTCTCCGTCATGACACTCACAACAGGCTGGGCAGACTTCCTCTGGCCCTTCCCCACCTTTGGTGGAGTCACAGCTGACTCTCCAATCTCCTTGGAACCCATGTCAGTTGTTTTCCCACCTGGAGTCTTAACACGGTCCCGTCGTCCACTCTCCAATTTTATTGCATTTACAGGGGGTGGGCTGCCAGTGCCTTGGCTCCGGGTCCTACTGCCTGCCCTGGTGGCCGGTGCACTCCAAAAACCTTGAACAGGCACCACTGGTATTGGAGGCTTTTTGGCTGAGGCGCTACGACGGGACTGATGAATTGGAGGGGGTGGGGTGGGGGCAAAAAGGTCAACTTTACAGAGGGACAGTTTCTGATGAACACTGGGATGGGTAGCTGGAGGGGGTCTGGGAGTGGAGGAAGAGGAGGTGGTTGTCGGAGGTGTCACTTTAGGTGTTTTGGATGCAGGTTCAGGTATTGGAGGCTGTCGTGAGGTGGATGGATGTTGGGTGAGTGATTGCCGGCGTTTATGTACTTTGGGAGGGGGCGTCACAGACACACTGGGAGAGGACACAGGGGACGTGTAAATGGCAGTGGAGGTGGTGAGTGCAGGTGAGCGGGGTGTGGTGCTGGGTGTACTGATGCGAGTCCTAGTGGCTGTAGATGTAGTGCATGCAGGTGAGAGTGTAGACGACACTGGGAGGGAGGAGGGAGAAGAGGAGTAGGGGGACACAGTGGAGGCAGTGGATGTTGTGTCTGTATGTGGGTGAGGCTTGCGTGAGTGCTTGTGGTGTGTGTGGTGCCTATGTTTGCTTGAGCTACTTGGGTGTGTTGACTTGTGTGCATGCTGGTCTGTAGGTGTGCTTGGGATGGGCTGGGGTACAGGAGATTGGGTCTGGGTGGAGGAAGTTGGAGGGGGGAGGCTAGACACAGGGACAATTGCTGCCATCAGTGCTGAGGCCAAAGATTGCAGGGTTCGCTGAAGGACAGCCTGACCAGAATGAATGCCCTCCAGGAATGCATTACCGTGTTGCAACTCTCGTTCTACACCCTGGATGGCATTCACAATGGTAGACTGCCCAACAGTGAGTGACCTGAGGAGGTCAATGGCCTCCTCACTGAGGGCAGCAGGGGTGACTGGGGCAGGGCCTGAGGTGCCTGGGGCGAAGGTGATGCCCACCCTCCTGGGTGAGCGGGCACGGGGCGAACGCTGAGGGGCTGCTGGGAGGGCGGTGCTGGTAGGAGAGGTGGCGGCTGTACCTGTAGAGGTGGGGGGGACAGATGGTGCCGCCACCACAAGGGAGCTCCCATCGTTGAACGAGTCCGTGTCGCTGCTTGGTGATCCGGTGGCCGACGTGAAGCTCCCCTCGCCCTCCGTCCCACTGGTGCATTCAGAGTCTGTGGTGTGGCCCTCCATGGCCATGTGGGATGCAGCTCCCTCGTGCTCCGGTGCCACTGTACCTCTGCCTGTTGATGCTGATGTACAAAAGGACAGGGAGAGCAGACAAAGGGGGGGAGACAGAAGAAAGAGGGTTTTAGTGCATGGCATACCGCTACCGTTGGCGGACAAGACAAACGCAGATGCCCCCTGCATTACGCCGTGCTCCTGCCCTCTGCACATGCAATTTCTGGGATATGGCCTATATGGCAATGGTGGACATCGCGCACATGGATGCCACAGCGGCAACTATACCTCGACTTGGCACTCTGCTGAGGTGGGGTAGAGTGCCACATGGGCTACATTACAGAGGGGCCTTGCCTACCTAACTCACCCTGGCCTAGGGACGCCCACCTCCCCCACCCAGACACCTCCACTGCACGCAAAGTCCGCAGAATGAGGTTATACTCACCCCCTTGTGTCTGCTGTGATGCCCTCAAGCGCCCATCCAACTCCGGGTAGGCCACTGCCAGGATCCGGAACATCAGGGGGGTCATGGTGAGACGGGCACCCCTCCCACGTTGGGAGGCCATCCCCAGGTGAGCCTCCGCCGTCTTCTTGCTGCAGCGGCGAATGTCCTCCCATCTCTTACGGCAGTGGGTGCCCCGTCTCTGGTGGGCCCCCAGGGTCCGGACCTCCTTGGCGATGGCACGCCAAATGTCCCTCTTCTGGTGGGCGCTGACCTACATGACATGCACAAAGAAAGAGGAACAGTCATTACCAACTGCACCGTCGTTGTGAGTGGCCCCCTCCCTACTCTGGCCATGTGGCCCATTCATTCCCATGCATTAATGTTCTATGGACTCTGCCCCCTTCCCTCTTCCAACCAGCCCTCTCCACCCAGGCCTAACCCATACAACGTGCTCCCTGTGTACTAACCTGTTGGTCTGGAGGACCGTAGAGTAGCGTGTACTGGGGGAGGACCCCGTCTACCAGTTTCTCCAACTCCTGTGCAGTGAAGGAAGGGGCCCTTTCCCCAGACGCAGCAGCCATCGTCGCTTCCAGACCGAGGTCACAGCAGCATTTGCAGTGTAGGTCCTCTCCTGACGAAGGTCAGATATGTAGTGATTGAACAGATAGAAAATGGCAGTGACGTCCGCGGCGGTGATGTCCGCGGTGGTGCGCATCATCACCGCCGGCGCACCTGTTCATTGGCTCCTGGGACCCATAGGGTCCAATGTTAACCAATGCAGCATTGCGCCGCGGTCTACGACCGCCTACCGCGATGGTGTGTAACGCCAGCGCAGTTACCCCACAATCCCATTGTCCTAGTTTGGAGGTCAGGCAGCCGCCATTTCAGGGGCCCACATGGCTTCATTTCATACTGCGTCACACATAGCTAGGCCTACACTCAACACACATACAGGAAGGGTTATGTGAGTGGTGTAGTCTTGTGTGTGACTGTGGGTACATACCTGAAGGACTAATGACTGGTTCTTCACTGTTGTCCTTCGTAGGCACCGTCTGCTGGGACATATGAGAAGATGGCGGAATCCTCCGGTGTACCGACCGCTGGTGGACCTGTTGACAATGGAAGAGCGACATGTCATTGTAACCTACCGGTTTGACCGTGCCACAATCCAGGAACTATGTACCCAGTTGGAGCCAGACCTGATGTCACCAATCCGCCATCCGACTGGAATCCCCCCTGACGTTCAGGTGCTGTCAGTGCTCCATTTCCTTGCAAGTGGGTCTTTTCAGACAACAGTGGCCATGGCATCAGGGATGTCCCAGCCTATGTTTTCCAACGTCTTGTCCAGAGTGTTGGCTGCCCTGCTGAAACACGTAAGGAGATACATCATTTTCCCTGAGGTGGAGGATTTGCCTACAGTGAAAGGTGACTTCTATGCCCTTGGACATATCCCCAACGTCATAGGTGCTATTGATGGGACCCATGTAGCTCTGGTCCCCCCCCACAGGAGTGAACAGGTGTACAGGAACAGGAAGAGTTATCATTCCATGAATGTATAGATGGTATGTTTGGCAGACCAGTACATCTTGCAGGTAAATGCTATGTTCCCTGGCTCAGTGCATGACGCCTACATCCTGCGGAATAGCAGCATCCCTGACATGATGGGTCAACTCCAGAGGCACCGTGTATGTCTTTTGGGGGACTCTGGTTACCCCAACCTTTCGTGGCTATTGACCCCAGTGAGGAATCCCAGGACCAGGGCAGAGGAATGCTACAATGAGGCCCATGGGCGGACTAGGAGGGTGATCGAACGCACCTTCGGCCTCCTGAAGGCCAGGTTCAGGTGCCTCCATATGACAGGTGGATCCCTATTCTACTCACCAAAGAAGGTGTGCGACATCATCATCGCCTGCTCCATAATTTGGCATTGCGACACCAGGTGCCTTTTCTGCAGGAGGATGATCCAGATGACGGTGTTGTAGCAGCTGTGGAGCCTGTGGAGCCTGTGGACAGTGATGAGGATGAAGCTGAGGAAGAAGACAACGACAACAGGGAGTCAGTCATACAGCAATATTTCCAGTGACACACAGGTGAGAACATTTTCATTTTTAGCATTACATTAACTTTCACACGTCTACCTCTATCCTGTTTTTCGATTTAAGTCAACATTTGGTAACTGAGTTGTACCCTTCCATTACGGTTTCACAGGTGTGGTTACCTACGTGTCAACTGCTTGCATCCTTCAAGGGCTTGTGATGTGTGACATAGGTATGTTAGCTTTAGAATGGTACACCCATTATGACACTGTCATCGATAATACATTTTACTAAATCACAGACTGACTCCAGATTGTTTTGTGTTTCAAGGGTGTTTATTGAAGTGCTCAGAAATGGGAGGGGGTTGTAAAATGAGGATGGGTGATGGTGGAGGAATTTCCATGGCAGAGTCCAGTCTATTAGTCTCACAGGTGCACTGCCCATCTGGGCATAGGAAGAGGAGCTGGGGCAGTTAAAGTATGGACAGGGTAACAAAGTGGGACAGTGGGAGGACAATCAGGGTGGTGTCATTTCCTGGCGGGGGTCTTGCCATCTTGCACTGTCCTGTTCCTGGATCTCAGGGACCGCTTGCGTGGTGGTTGTCTGTCTGCAGGGGGTGGGGTGCTGGTGTGTTGGTCCTGTGGCGGGGCGTCCTGTTCACTAGCGCCGGCAGAGGTGGTGGGCATTTCATCGTCCTGGCTAGTGTCCGGGGCCCCTTGGAGTGCCACAGTGTCCCTCAAGGTCTGCTGTATGTCCTTCAGCACCCCTACGATGGTGCCCAGGGCGGAGCTGATGGTCCTGAGCTCCTCCCTGAACCCCAGATACAGTTCGTCCTGCAGGCGCAGGGTCTCCTGCAACTTGTCCAGAACCGTCGCCATCGTCTCCTGGGAGTCGTGGTATGCTCCCATGATGGAGGAGAGGGCCTCGGTGAAAGTGGGTTCCCTTGGCCTGTCCGCCCCCTGTCGCACAGCAGCCCTCCCAGTTCCCCTGTGTTCCTGTGCCTCCGTCCCCTGGACCATGTGCCCACTACCACTGCCCCCAGGTCCCTGTTGTTGTTGGGGTGGTGGGTTATCCTGGGTGCCCTGTAGTGGTGGACACACCGCTGATTGACCTGTCCTGGGTAGGGAGGTTTGGGCCCGCTGGGTGGGTGCTGTGCTGGTGTTACCAGAGGGTGGAAGGTCGGTGTTGGGCTGTGCCTGTGCAAGGGGAACCGACTGTCCCGAGTCCCACGATGGTCCGGGCTGGTCATCAGGATCCAGTAGGGCAGAGCTGCTCTCGTCACTCTGGGCCTCTTCTGGGGGTGGAGTGGTGTTGTCTGGACCCTCTGGTGTGGTGATGGTCCTTCGGGTTCCTGCAAGAGCATAAGAGCTGGATTATTGCATGTGTGTGTGTAATGGTGTGCAATGGGTGGGTGTTTGTGTACCCCAGTGCATGCATTCCTGTGTGTGAGTTTGTGTGGTGATGGTTGGGGGGGTGTACTGGGTATGTGCAGTGGGCATGCTTTAGTGAGGGGTGTCCATGCTTAGTTGTGTCATGCAGGGCTTGGTGTTGGGATGGGTGGTTTGTGTCATGGGTACATTAGTGTGAAGTTGTAGTGATAGGGGAGGGGGCGAGGGAGGGGCTGTGTGATAGCATGCAGGTAGGGTGGGGGATATGATAGTTAAGATTTGACTTACCAGTGTCCCATCCTCCACCGACTCCTGCGAGGCCCTCAGGATGCAAGATGGTCAAGACTTTCTCCTCCCATGTTAGTTGTGGGGGAGGAGGTGGGGGTCCGCCACCAGTCCGCTGTACCGCGATGTTGTGCCTGGAGACCGTTGAATGCACCTTCCCCCGTAGGTCGTTCCACCTCTTCCTGATGTCCTCCCTATTTCTTGGGTGCTGTCCCACGGCGTTGACCCTGTCCACTATTCTGCGCCATAACTCCATCTTCCTGGCTATTGATGTGTGCTGTACCTGTGAGACAAATAGCTGTGGCTCTACCCGGACGATTTCCTCCACCATGACCCTGAGCTCCTCCTTGGAGAAGCGGGGGTGTCTTTGGCGTGCCAGGGGGTGGAGTGGGTGATGTGTGGTGTGGTGTATGTGGTGATGAGTGTGGTGAGTGTAGTGGTGTGTGGTGTTTTGTGCGTGGATGTTGTGTGGGTGATGGTGTTGTGTGCCTCTGTGTAGTGGGGTTGTCTATTGCTGTGCTCTCTCTGTCGCCTTTGTGTCTAATTTTTGGTCGTAGGGGTTTGTGGGTGATGTGGGTGTGTGTTTTATATTGTGTTTGGTGTGTGGGAGTGTTGTTTGTATGTGTATCAGGTGTGTGTATTTGTAACTGTCCAATGTGGCGGTGTTTTGGAGATGTGTGTGTATTTTGAGCGTGGCGGTGTGTACCGCCAATGGAATACCGCGGTTGAAAGACCGCCGCGTGGATTCGTGGGTCGTAATAGCATGGGCGTGTTTCTGTTGGCGTGGAGGTGGAGGATTTGTTTCCGACAGTTTATCATTGACCTTTGGTATGGCGGTGTTGTGTGGGTGTCTGAATTTCGGCGGATTCCAAGATGTGTGTCATAATAGCTGTGGCGGAATGCCGCCACCGCCGCGGTGTATTGGCGGTCTTCTGCACGGCGGTAAGCATCTTTTACCACCAATGTTGTAATGACCCCCAGTATGTCTATGGGTGGGTGAATGGGTGTGTGAGGGGCTGACTCAGTGATTTAGTGGCTGAGTGACTGGCTTATGGGTGAGTGTGTGTGGGTGTGAGTACCAGAAGTGGTGATACTAGGTGTCTGAGTGGCTGGGTGAGTGAGTGACATTTTGAGTGACTGTATGGGTGGATAAGTGGGTGTAACAGTGTTGTATGGAACAGTGAGTAGGTATGTAAGAAACTATAGGTAACTGTGTGGGTGTGCGAGTGGGTGTAGAGGTGAGTGATTGAGTGTGCATAACTGGTGTTGCGGTGAGTGATTGGGTGTGTCAGTGAGTGCATAGGTGAGTAACTGAGTCCTTCATCTTTGTCGTTTTGGATTTTGTAATGTATGAAGTGACATACCAAGTCACAGCGATGGAGTTGTCTGCAACAAACTGTATGTCCATATTATTATTCCAAATTTTCAGAATCACAGGATTATAGTCATTAAAATATTTGGAAGTCTCTGTTTTTCTTAGGTTATATCTGTTATTGGTGATTTACGTGCCACTGTATGCCTGACTGAAGACAAAAAGCTGTTCACTCTTCTTTTGGAAATGACGGGTTGTGGAAATCCAACCTGACATCTTGTGTAAACATTTCTTTTGGATCTATATTTATGATGGCAGTACTTCCCACATCTATGTGTTTGGTAATGCAAAACTTGTTGTCTGAGCCCTCTTTCACTAGTGTCTTTCGGTATAGTGCATGTCACAAACTGTTCCATGAAAGAGCGTACAGACTAATCACTGTCTGCTCCAAATTTGGGTGTGTTGCTTATCCACATCAGCACATGAATATGTGGAGCACCTCTTGCTTGGTACTCTTTACACAAAAATAAATCAGTTACTTTTCCAAGATGAAAGCCAGCATAGCTTGGAAACTGTGGTTAAAATATCTACAAACATTAGTGGGATCTAGTGAGCAAAGTTCTCCAGATGTCTTTACATTGATGTGCTTTAGGTTTGAGTTCACCTCTCTCAACAATTCAAGCAGGTCATCCAACACATACTCAGTGCAACTAAGGGTAAGAAACCAGGTAGATGCACCCAGGTTTCTCAGCATTCATTTGAGTTCTCCATGACAACAATACCAATACTTGTTGGTAACACATTGGTATGCCATTAAATTGAGTTGTATTCTATGTTTTTGTCCTTTGCATGAACTTTGTCAACAAATTGTCTTGCAGAGAGATTTTGAAGATTAACTCCTGTCTTTAGTTGTGGTTTACTGCATATGAAAGTCCACACAAGTCACTCTCAAACAGAAGATGAAATATGTATGGAATACACTGGCAAAACCATGGATCCTCTGGAAATAATTGTGATGATCGATATTCAGCTGCTGGTATTTGTATGAGCCGGTTATCATAGTGACCACCTGCTACAGTGGGAAACAACTGGGGAAAACAGCGAGCCTCTAAACCTTTTCCCCACACACTCATGGGTGCTCCTTTTGCTTGTTTCATTTGAAAGAGCTCATTAGCATTATGATGACGTCTTTAGACAGTAAGGGATGGATGCTATAGTGCTCATGAATTTCTTCTGATCTGGATCAATCTACTTTTTCTATTTGGCCACTTGATGGCAAAGTTTCCCATTTGCTATATCTTGTTCAACATCAGAATTTTGATAATAAACATTATTTTTGTACCAGGTATAATGTTGTTTGTTTTACATACTCTTACCAGATTTTTTTTATTCTTAGTTGGTACATCATTTACTAAAATGATAAGTGGATCATTGATGTCTTTGTCTACCCCCACAGTTTCAATATTCTGTTTAAAGTCTAGTGGTAAACACACTACTCTTTCTTTAAGGCCTTTCTGTAACTCCTCTGAATGTAATGTAGCATTTTTGAGTGGTGAATTGCCAACATTTTAAAGTGAAGAAAGGTGCTTTGACACACTTTCCTTGATAGGCATGCTAGCGAATGTCCTTGTAAATTACTATACTTTCTTACTTTGTATGGTTCTAATCCTAGCACAATTGAAGTTTTTGTTTCAGATTTCTGAATGGCAAATCACATACAAAACTTATTAATAAATCAACTGATTGCTGCTGAATACTACAAATACTGCTATAGTTCCATTTGTATACAAGGGCCTGTCTACTCCTTCCCCGTACCTCTTCAGCTATCACTTCTTCAACATTTCTAGGAACAATCTCTTCTTTTTTCAAAGGGAATACCATCCTTCACCTCATACCATCAACTAGTTGAATCAACTGCATGCAACACTGCATGTTCTCTTGGAAGTACCCTTCTTCATTAAAGAAAGGCTCTGTACTGGAGCTATACTTCTATTCACCACTAAAAAATACTTTTACTAACACGTCTTTTCCTTTGGCTGCATCTGTTCATACACAACACTGTTTTATCCAGTGTTCTCATTCTTGTGTGAATCAAAATAAAAGCCTTCTCTATAAGGCAAATATCAACAACAGCATTTTGTTTCACTACTTCTCTTCTCCTTTTGTACTGCTTCATAGTTTTATTAGGATTCTGAATTATCCTTCCATGGAACATTTTATCTAATTTCCTTAAACTGTTGCTGTCTGCTGGTTAAGCTATCTGCTTTTTTCATTAATTTCTTACTATTATTGTGATGTGATAAGTGTCCTTTTTTGGCTGATTTCAAACTTTCCTTTTTATTTATTTGATTTTGCAGACTTTGCAGTTTCCCACATACAACTTTATGAAATGTTTTGGTTTTCTTACCAGCAGCTCTTTTCTCTTTAAACACATTGTCTACATGTTGTCCCTTTTGCTTAACTGTTGCAAGTAGACAGTATGCTTTCCTCAGTTTCTTTTGTGTTTCTGGTTTTTTTGGTATTTTAGATGTCTGTTTTTATATACAAATAGACGTCTGAAATCAAAACAGATATGAACATAGTTACATTTTCATTACTGTTCAATTATATATCATAAGCATTTAATTCTAATGCAAATAGTCTCATCCTTATGTTGTAGGCACTCTACGTCTGTTAGTTTTCATATTTAAAGCAGAGGACGCATGAATCTGTTATTAAAGGAATCAGTGTCTGACTCAGTGTTTTTACTGTATGCATCAGTGTGTACTTGGGTGTGTCAATGTGCATGCCTGTGTATCTTATCACATACATCAGTGTATCTCTGGGTACGTTAGTGTATGCATAAGTGTCATTCTCGGTGTGTCAGCGTATGCATCCAGCTATGCCACAGTGTTTCAATCTATGCATAAGTGTGTGCCTGGGTGTGTTAGTGTACGGATCAGTATGTGACTGGGTGTATCAGTGTATGTATAAGTATGTCATTATGTGTGCTAGTGCATGCTTGAGTCTGTTAACGGTGTGTCAGTTTATCCATCAGTGGCTGCTTGTGTGTATTAATGTATATATCAGTGTCCACCTTTGTGTTTTAGAGTCTGGGTCAGTGTCTGATTGAATGTGTTAGTGTGTGCATCAGTGTGTGCCTAGGTTTGTCAATGTATGCAGTATGTGTCTGGGTGTGTCACTGGCTTTCTCTGTACGTATCGGTGTGTACTTCGATCTGCCACTGTATGGATTAGTGTGTGCCTCAGTATCTTATCACATGCATCAGTGTGTCTCTGGGTACAGTAGTGTATGCCTAAGTATGATCCTGGGTGTGTCAGCATATGCGTCTATCTATTCCTGGGTGTGTCAGTATATACATAAGTATGTGCCTGGTTGTGTTCTGTATCAGTCAGAATGTGACTGGGTGCATCAGTCTATACATGAATGTGTGGTTGGTTGTCTCAACGTATGCATCAGTGTGTTGCTGGGAGTCTCTGAGTAGGCAGCGGTGTGTGCCTGGTTATGTCAACATATGCATCAGTGTGTACCTGGGTATGACAGTGTATGTATATGTATATGTATCTGGCAGGGTGTGTCAGCATATGCATCAGAGTGTGCCTATGGGTACCAGTGTATGTGTCAGTGTGTGCCTGGGTGTCTCAGTGTATGCATGGGTGTATGTCTGGATCTCTCAGTGTATGTATGAGTGTCTGCCTGGGTGTGTCAGCATATGTTTGAGTGTGTGCCTGAGGTGTGTCACTATATGAATGAGTATGTGTCTGTGTGCGTTAGTATATGCATGAATGTGTGAGTTAGTGTGTCACTGTATGCATTAGTGTGTACCTGATTGTGTTAGTGTATGTATCACTGTGTGCCTGGATGTCTCAGCATATACCACAGTGTGTGCCTGGGTGTTACATTATATATATTACTGTGTGCTTGGGACTACGATTGTATGTATGAGTATGTGCCTAAGTATATCAATGTGAATACATACTTAGGCACACACTCATACATACATACGAGTGCGTGCCTGGTTTGGCACTGTATGCATCAGTGTGTGCCTGGGTGTGTCAATGTATGCATCAGTGTGTGTCTCCGTGTGTCAGTCTATACATGAGCATGTCCCTGAATGGGTCATTATATGCATCAGTGTGTATATGGGAGTGCAGCTGTATGCATCAGTGTGTATGTATGTATGTATGTATTGAGTATTTGTAAAGCGCATTCCAACCCGTGGGCATCGAAGCGCTGACTGAGGTGGGGCAGAATCCCCAGTTATTGCGGGAAGAGCCACGTTTTAACCAATCTCCTAAATCTTAAATGGTTATGTTCTTGCCTAAGATTCAACGGGAGTGAATTCCAGATTTTGGCGGCCGCAATGGTAAACGCTTTATCTCCCCATTTCGCCTTCTTAGTACGGACGGTTTGAATTCGATAGGCAGAAGCAGACCGCAACGGCCTATTAGGCCTATAGAATTGTAGCTTGGAGGTCAAAACGTTGGGCCCAATCCCATGGACAGCTTTATGAGTGATGCAGAGTGCCTTGAAAGAAAGCCGCTGGGCTACCGGAAGCCAATGAAGGCTTCTGGGTGTCTCAGAGTAAGCATGGAGTGTGTACCTGTGCACATTAGTGTATGTATGAGTGTATGCCTGGGTGTGTTAATGTATGTATGAGTGTGTGATTGGTTGCCTTAGCGTATACATGAGTGTGTGCCTGGGTGTACTCTGTGAATATGTTCTCAAATATATAATTTCCAAAATATCTTTTTGACTGGGTGAGTAAGTTCGACTATGCTTTTCAGAACAGGTTTGTGACACACAGTATAGGTGAGACACTGGACCTATGATACATCATCTGGATCTGCAAGTGCAGAAGTGATAAAGTACAACTTTAAAGTGATAAACTTCAAACAATATCTCTTACCTTGTAAGCATATACCACTCTTCCTATAACCTATATATATCCTACCTTAGACATAAGTTGTATCTAGTGAAAAGGATCTCTAAGTCTTAGAAAGTGTGTTTAAAGGCTAACTCAACTTGGAACTGAAAGTCTGTGCATAAAGTCTGCTGTACCACACAAAAGGTGTGGTTTAAAATCTCCTAGTGTTAAATCAGTTTCTCAAATAGCAAATACCTTACTACACATTTGAATAAATGTATCAATACCTCTCTGGCTGTATCTGAGACACTATACTTTTGTCCATGTCATATAAATTTGTATCCCTCCTAGCTACAGACATAGGGGGTCATTACCGCCGCTGAATGACCGCACCGCGGTCAAAAGACCGCGGCGGCCATTCAGACATTTCCTCTGGGCCGGCGGGCGCTCTCCAAAAGAGCGCCCGCCGGCCCAGAGGAAATGCCCCTGCAACGAGGACGCCGGCTCAGAATTGAGCCGGCGTAGTTGCAGGGGTGCGACGGGTGCAGTTGCACCCGTCGCGTATTTCAGTGTCTGCTTAGCAGACACTGAAATACTTTGCGGGGCCCTCTTACGGGGGCCCCTGCAGTGCCCATGCCATGGGCATGGGCACTGCAGGGGCCCCCAGGGGCCCCGCGGCACCCCCTACCGCCATCCTGTTCCTGGCAGGAGAGCCGCCAGGAACAGGATGGCGGTAGGGGGTGTCAGAATCCCCATGGCTGCGGAGCGCGCTCCGCAGCCATGGAGGATTCACAAGGGCAGTGGTAAACCGGCGGGAGACCGCCGGTTTACCCTTTCTGGCCGCGGCTGAACCGCCGCGGTCAGAATGCCCTCGGGAGCACCGCCAGCCTGTTGCCGGTGCTCCCGTGGTCGGTGACCCTGGTGGTCACCGGCCGCCAGGGTCAGAATGACCCCCATAGTTGTTAATACACATTTGTTATGTACATACACTAATTCAAATACCTGTTAAACTGCTTTTGTTGATAGATAAAATACTGTCACGATATCACTTTAACTTTTTTCTTTTTATAAGCATGAAATCTCAGCATAAGAATGGTACATCACACTCAGACCAAGGAAAAATTAATGGCAACCTATTCAACTTTGGTCTCAGTGATACTGTCTTAGTTAACAAATCAAAAACTGTCTTGTATATTTTATTTTTCTTATCCCACATCGGAATGGTTATTGGCTGTTAACCCTTCCTTGTAGTTTTAGAAAGAAGCCCAATTTGGTTGTGTATGTGGCTAGAGTCGGGGGTTCAAAAATGTATTGACTTTTCTGTTTTGGTCATTTTCAGGTACATTTAACATACAATGATAATAGTGAATTGTATGTTGTAAATTTTTTTTTTTCAAAAGCTACTCTACCAAAACAAGTCTTATTTGAACTTTTTAACTATGTTTTACTAACTCCCTTCCCCCCAGTCTTTCACCTCAGCTGCCATAGCAACCTCCTTTGGAACACTCCACTGTATCAGTAAATCAAGTCTACAGCACCGTCTGCCTATCTGCAGCATACTAGCCTTCAGTTGTTCTGTAACAGGCGTGGCTGACTGTAACAGAATGTAAGCATATTCAAAATAGCATTACTTGTTTGTGTGATAATCAGAGCCAATCACAGATCTACTGACAATGTTTTAAATCACTACCTACTTTTATCTACAAATGTATTTACAATATCTAATGAAATGTGTGTTTTTTTAAACCAGGAGCTGCCCTCCATGTTTTTTTTAACCACCTCACATTCTGAAATCTGCCTCATTGAGCTCCAGCCTTCTCCTGTGTGCTACTGTTCCTTCCCTTCAAAATTATTAGAGTGTGGATTGTAGGTCATAGCTATGTTTTTGGGCTAGTGAGTATGCTAGAAGAAGTGGCATTGTCAGGGACCTGGGTTTGCCTAATGCGGATATTACTTGAATTGGCCAGAGAAGGTTAAAGTGGCGTCAATTGCTTCCATTGGTTGAAAGCATTGTGAATTCCCAACCCCCTCACCTCATGATTGGATACTGTGGTGGTAATGACCTGGGCACCCTGACTAGGGTAGGACTCAAAATCCTAATGAAGGATAACTTTGTTCATTTAATGAAACTTTACCCTCACACTGCCTTGGTGTTTTCTAACATATACCAAAGACAGAAATGGAAGTGGTCAACTGAATTCTGTCCACAAATAGACAAAGCCAGGAAACATGTTCATAGAACTGTCCCCGCATTTCTCAGAGACCACAACATGGGCTCTATCTACAATAATAACCTGCACTTTGACATGGATTGAATATTTAGAAGAGATGGTGTTTCCCTTCACGGACGAAGGCAACATGGTGTTTCTGAGCAACTTGAAACTCTGCATCCGCTCTTATGTGTACTCATCATATACACGCAATAAACACTAAGGGGCTGATTACGAGTTTGGCGGTCCCAACGCGGGACTGCCAAAATGCGGGGAGGACACCACTGCCATGGTGGTGGTGCCCCCGCCCTATTACAAGATTTCTGACGGTTTGATCTGGCTGACTGGTGGAAACCTTGAAATACATCATTCCTGCCAGTCAGACTGGTGGGAACAGTGCTACAAGACAGCACTCAGCTCCCTTAAATGTGCTGAGTGCTATCTAGTAGCACACAAAGGGGGCCAACCAGCACCCTCGGAATGCACACTGTCTGCAAAGCAGGCAGTGCGCATTCCAATGGTGCTGGGCAGAGGGACCCCTGCACTGCCCATACGATGGGCAGTGCAGGGTCCCCCCTGACTCCCCAGCACTTGTTCTCTGCCAGACTTTTCATGGTGGGGAAACCGCCATGAAAAGGCTGGCAGAGAACAAGGGTGTAATCAGCAGGGCAGCACTGGGCTGATTACAACCAGAACTGCCATCAGTCTGTTGGGAGCTTGGATCCTGGCAGATACGGCGGTCTGTTGGTGGGTCCACCTGGCAAACTCGTAATGTGGTAGTCGGACTGCCGCAGCCATGGTGGTCCGACCGCCACCGCGAGTCTGGTGGTCTTGTGACCGCCAGACTCGTAATCAGGCCCTAAGGCTTTTCTCAGAGCCAACCTGTTTCCCAAACACTAGTTAATTTTCAAACAAAATCTGATTTATTTTTCCAAAAATCTTGGAGTCAGCTCAAACATATTATTCATATACCTTTGTTTTAACCTATACCTGTCCCAAAAGCTTTCTCAATACCTGTGTCAATGTCTAATTGGCTCTGTGGGTGGATGTGTGAGTCACTGATATGTGAATGGGTGCATGAGTGTTTCAGTGTGTCTGAGTGGGTTCATGAGTGTGTGAGTGGATCTGTGAGTAGATGTGTGAGTGTCTGGGTCTGTAAGTGGGTGCACATGTGTGTGAGTGGGTTTGTGAATGGGTGCATGAGTGTGAGTGGGTTTGTGAGTGGATGGGTGAGTGGGTCTGTCACTCGGTGTTTGAGTGTCTGAGTGGGTATGTGAATGGGTGCATGAGTCACTTAGTGGGTCTTTGAGTGGGTGCATGAGTGGGTCTGTGAGTAGGTGTGTGAGTGTCTGAGTGGATATGTGAGTATGTGTATGAGTATCTGTGTTGGCCAGTGAGCGGGTGCATGAGTGTGTGAGTGGGTGTGTGAGGGGTGCATGAGTGTGTGAGTGGGTATGTGAGTGTGTGTGCATGTGTCTGAGTGGGTCTCTGAGTGAGTGGGTCTGTGAGTGGGTGTATGAGTGTGTGATTGGGTATGTGACTCGGTTTGTGAGTGCTTGTGTGGGTCTGTGAAAACATATGTGAGCTTCTGAATGGGTGTGTGAGTAAGTCTGTGAGCGGGTATGCCAATGGGTGTATTAGTGGGTCTGTGGGTGAGTGGATGTGTGAGTAGGTGTGTCAGTGGGTGTACGAGTATCTGTGTGGGTCGGTCTGTGAGTCTGTGTGTGAGTGTCTGAGTGGGTCTGTGAGTGGGTGTACAAGTGTCTGGGTCTATGTATGGGTGCGTAAGTGGGTCACTGAGTGGGTATGTGAGTGTGTGCATGAGTCACTAAGTGGGTCTGTGAGTAGGTGCATGAGTGTGTGAGTGGGTCTGAGTGTGTGAGTAAATGAGTGCTCAAGTGTCATTGTGGGTCTGTGAGTGGGTGCATAAGTGTCTGAGTGTGTCTATGAGTGTGTGCCTCAGTATCTGAGTGTGTCTGTGAGAGTGTGTGTGAGTGTCTTAGTGGATCTGTGAGTGGCTGTGTGAGTGTCTGAGTGGGTCTGTGAGTGAGTGCATGAGTCTGTGAGTGGGTCTGTCACTGGCTGTCTGAGTGTGTGAGTGGGTATGTGAGTGGGAGAATGAGTCACTTAGTGGGTCTGTGAGTGCGCGTATGAGTGTATGTGTGGGTGTACAAGTGTCTGTGTGGGTCTGTGAGTGGGTGTGTACATGGGTCTGTGAGTGGGTGCATGAGTGTGTGAGTGGGTCTGTGAGTGGGTGTGAGTGTCTGAGTGGGTCTGAGTGAGTGTATGAGTGTCTGAGTGGGTGTGTGAGGGGTGCATGAGTATGTAAGTAGGTCTGTGAGTGAGTGTGTAAGTGTCTGAGTGGGTCTCTGAGTGGGTATGTGGGTGTATGAGTGTGTGAGTGGGTCTGTGACTTGGTTTGTGAGTGTCTGACTGGGTATGTGAGTGGGTGTACAAGGGTCTGTGTGGGTCTGTGAATGGGTGTGTGAGTTTCTGAGTGGGTCTGTGAGTGGGTGGTGAGTGTCTGAGAGACTATGAGTGGGTGTACAAGTGTGTGTGTCTATGTGTGGTTATGTGTGTGAGTGGGTCTCTGAATGGGTGCATGAGTGTGTGAGTGGGTGTGTGGGTATGTGAGTGGGTGCATGAGTGTGTGAGTGGGTCTGTGAGTAAGTGTGTGAGTTTGTGGGTGTACAAGTATCTTTGTGGGTCTGTGACTGGGTGTGTGAGTGTGTGAGTGGGTCTATGAGTGGGTGCATTAGTGTCTGAGTGGGGCTGTGAGTGGGTATACAAGTGTCTGTGTGGGTCTGTGAATGGGTGCATTAGTGTCTGAATAGGTCTGTGAGTGGTTACAATAGTGTGTAAGTGAGTTACATGGGCTGCCACGCTGCGACTTCACGCACATTGAAAAAAAAAGGTTTTTGAGCTTTTTAAAACCTATAAGAGGTCCCTCAGACACCCATTAAATGCCACCATGTGGTCAGAATACCTCTACCCTGAACCCTTCTATTCTTTTTACCCCCTATTTTCATTCCCCGGGACCGTGACCCAGTTCATAAAACGGTAGCCGCACGTTTCTGCACAGGCTGCGGCCAGCCAATCACAGTACTGCTTTTGGTGTGTGGAGCAGCGACGCTCCGAGCAGGAGTCGCAATGGATCTGCGTCCCAGTATATACAAAGTAGAAAACTACTGAACGGATTTACACCAAATCACAAAAAGGGCACGTTCTGGACCAAGAGCTAGCTCTCTGCCAAATTTGGTGTAAATCCGTCCTGCGGTTTGGGCTCTATTCCTGTTATCAGGGAGAAAACATGTTTTTGGACCTCCCATTTTTTCCAGCTCGCGCTTGACAATTCACCCAGAAACTTTCCATAGAGCAGGTAATGTGAGTGTCACATTTTTTGGGAAAATGTTGTGAAGATTCATCAACCGACGCCACAGATATGGGCAAGTCAAAAAAACACTTTTTCTATTGAAACGAGGTCCTAACTATAACTACCTAGTGGTGACTATATATATGTTTTCACTTAAAATACCAAAAGTTAAAGTTATAGGTAGGCTCACATTTTAAACTAACAAAACCATAGAAATTCACTTGTTATACTTATCTCAAGTAACTATAACATGTGCCCTAAGGTAACTACATCTCGCACCCCCGCCATGCACAGTTTTTTGGTCAAAAATGTTACTGAAAATATTACATTGATAATATCAATGATAATATCAAAGGTGTCATGAGTGCCATAATTTGTGAGTTAATTAGCAGGGCATGGCGAGGGCACAAGTTATAGTTTCATTAGGACAAAAGTTATAGTTAGGGACAAAGCAGGAGTCGGCCCTGGGGGGTGGCGGTCCCCAGGACCATTACTGGCTCCTCGAGGCGGGGGGCCTCCAATGTAAAATAGCTCCGGGAAGGTGGTGGTCCCCGCCCTGGAGAGGTGGCGCTCCCCGGGGCTGTGGGAGAGGGGCAGCCCCAGCATTGTATTTAATTAAAACCCCGGGGAGGTGTCGGATCCCGGGGCAGCAGTGGTGGATGGTGGCCCACCACCATCAAAATTAGTTATTAGCCCTCGGGAGGTGG